>NC_133336.1:124828773-125150023 GCF_042186555.1 Aquarana catesbeiana
CAATATTGAGTAGGAAAGCTGCCCACAAGGTTTAGAAGTGTGTCTATGGGAATGTTTGACCATTCTTACAAAAGCGCCTTTTGTGAGGTCAGGCACTGATGTTGGGCAATAAGGCCTGTCTCACAGTCTTGCCTCTAATTCAGCCCAAAGGTGTTCTATAGGGTTGAGGTCAGGACTCTGTGCAGGCCAGTCAAGTTTCTCAACCCCAAACCCGCTCATCCATGTCTTTATGAACCTTGCTTTGTGCACTGATGCACATTCATGTTGGAACAGGAAGGGGCCATCCCCAAACTGTTGCCACAAAGTTGGCAGCGTGAAATTGTCCAAAATGTCTTGGTATGCTGATACCTTAAGAGTTCCCTTCACGGAAACAAAGGGAACAACCCCAACCCCTGAAAAACAACCCCACACCATAGTCCCCCCTTCACTAAATGATGTGGACCAGTGCACAAAGCAAGGTCCTCAACTCAATAGAACACCTTTGGGATGAATTAGAGCAGAGACTGCAAGCCAGGCCTTCTCGTCCACATCAGTGCCTGACCTCACAAATGCGCTCCTGGAAGAATGGTCAAACATTCCCATAGACATACTCCTAAACCTTGTGGACAGCCTTCCCAAAAGAGTTGAAGAGGTTAGAGCTGCAAAGGGTGAACCAACTCAATATTGAACCCTATAAAATAAGACTGGGATGCCATTAAAGTTCATGTGCGTGTAAAGGCAGGTGTCACAATACTTTTGACAATATAGTGTATTATCTGTGTGAAAATGGTTTTACTCATTGACTGCTTCAAGCTTCATCACATGTGTCCTGTATCCAGTGACACCTTTGTGGGAACAGACAGACAAAACCACTGTTGGGAAAATCTCACCACTGTAAACGATAAGGGGATATTTACATTTGGGGGGTACGTAAAAACAGGGGGTTAAACTGTGTTTTACCACTCCCTTAAGCTGCAAAGGCCAGTGAAAGGTTTGTAGCATTGCTGGGGCAAAAATTACCCCCATTTACAGGGTTAAAACAGATGCTGAGGAGGTGACATGTCATTGCCTGTCAAATACCTCTGAAAACGGATCCACCGCTGACAAGCCTAACCATAGATATATTATAAGAAGCTGCCAGAGAGTCGAACCAGTAGTGTCCACCTAGAACTGAAAGATTTGTTTTTGGTGGAGTGAGTTTTATTTATTTTTTAAATAGTTATACCTCTAATTAGTTACTCATTTTATAAAGCAGTGGTTCTCAACCATTGTGAGACCAACGCACGTTAAATAAAAAATTTAAAAAAAAAATCTGTATTGCCCCAAAAGTAAAAAAAATAAGCTGGCACATCGTCCTGTCACTCCCAGCAGCGAGGTTAGGAGGGATACCAACTGGCCACCCAAGCAGGGATCTACTTCAGTGTTTTGTCTGGTTGGTTTACAACAAGGAAGATTGGGGATTGGCAAGATCAACCCATTAAGTGAATTCAAAATAAACTAAACTACAAAATAACTAAACTAGACTAAACACACATACATGAAAACATTTGTAGAGGTAACATACTTTATTAATGAAGAAAGGGAGGGCAAAAAGAGAAAGGGGGGGAAGCATTCAGTGCGGGCACACAGAAAAAAGAACCGCTGGCTTCCGACAGTCTCTAAGCCGGCAAGAGCCATGTTGAAGATTGTGACCCAATGAGGGAGATTTTCTAAAAATGGTCACTCGGAATCTGGTGCAGCTGTGCATGGTAACCATGGGCATAACATAAGGGGTTGCAGGGGTCACACAGCAACCCCACCCCTAACTCCAGGGGGCCCCTGCAGCCTCCCTGGCATATTATCATATCCTCCACAAAGTCCAGCTCCGATCTGCCCTATGGCCCCACAGCCACGCTCCAGTACTGGGCTTCCACATTGCCTTCCACTGTCCACACCCCTCTGTTCTCATTGGCTGGGGAGAAGCTGTGAGCCATTTACTGAATGGAGAGGAGCATGGGGTGAGAACAGCCCTGGATGGGGAAGTGTCTGTGTTGTGTGCTGGCAACATGGAATGGTAACCAAGCTCAGCGAGGCAAGAGGAGGAGAGTGCCGTCCTGTAGCCACGATGGGACTGATGTCACTCATGAGGTATGACACTGCTCAGTGTCTTCTAGTCACTAGCTGGGATTCTCTGTTTACCCCCCCGGGGATGTCTACTTACCCCACGTCTCTGCCAACTGGGGAAGAGACACACCTTCCCCCAACACCTGCCAACACTGACAGAGAAACCTTCAGAAATTGCTAAAACAAAGCCCCTAACACCTCTTTCCCAGTACAGCACTCTATACTGCTCCTCCTCCGCAGGGCTGAAATCACATTCCTTTACAACACAGCCAGTCAGCCATGATCTGCATAGAGTGTATTTGCCTACTGCAACTACACTGCTGTTCCGACCAGGGGATTTCGTAGGTCAGAATGGCAAAATAAAAGCCAGATACACCCTGTGAAGGCTGATAGACTGTGTGTAAAGGAATGCGATTTCAGCCATGTGTATTGTGTGGGGGGGGGGGGGGGGGGAATGTGCTGGAATGGGAAAGGAGCTCTGCAAATGACTTGCCAGGGGTGATCCCTGCCCTCTGATGTAAGGAGGAACTCTGGGAACTCTAAACTCTTAAGCCACTTTGAGTATCTTGGCGTGCGGTGGGTGTATCTGCACACAAGGTGGAAGTGGTGGGTGGTAGTGGGGGGGGGGGCCCAGGTCAACTTTTGCATCGGGGCCCACAAGCTTCAGGCTACGCCTCTGATGGTAACCAATCAGCTTCTAAGTTAAGCTTGTTCAATTAAGCTTTGGTAATAAAGCCTGGAAGCTGATTGGTTTCAATGAAGAGTTGCACCAGTTTTAGGACTCTCTAGTTTTAGTAAATAACCCACAACTGCTCTAAAGAACAGACATTTCAGATCTCAAGAATACAATCAGCCTTCAACTGAACAGAAGAAAGCGACATCACAATGATTTCCAAAGATGTAATAGTGCTCTTCATAAACACTACAATATAGGTTAAGGGGGTAATAAATAAATAAAAAAAAATAAAATAGAAATAAAATGTAAAACTCTTGGCTACATTTATTTTTGAACAATTTACTATTTGTGACAACTGACACACTTGTTGGTATTATTGTGATTATTTTCTTCTATTACATCTGCACCACTACAATATGTTGTGCATCATATATTTAATTGTTAACAAATTTAGTGTTATTATATATTTTTAACAAACATCGTTTTGGTGCATTACATATCTATCTATACACATTGCTGTATTACCATACGCATTATAACATTCACCTTTTCACCAAAAAGATCGTTGGAATTTCCTGGAATTTCCTCAGAACTAGGTTACATACATTGAACCCTAATGTACCTTAAGGGAGTAATAAGAGTGTTGTACTATGGTTCGCTGTATGAGTCCAACACATTTGGAGCAGGTCTCATGTGGCCAGTCTGACTGTATCTTATATTGGCCTTGTAGCCTGGCACTAAAATTACAGATTAGTTACCAACTCCGGACAAGGCAGAAAGTAGAATACACACCAAGCAAAGAGATATCTGCTTTTCAATTAAAACAGTGAGATTTACTAAATAAAACTGGAGAGTACAAAATCCAGGTACAGCTGTGCATGGTAGCCAATCAGCTTCTAACGTAAGCTTTTTCAATTAAGCTTTGAAAAAAAAACCTGGAAGCTGATTGGTTTTTATGCAGAGTTGCACTCATTTTCCCCAGAGCTTAGTGAATGTGGTGAAGTTCTGCTGATTTACATCATCCAATCGTGTGCAAACAAAATACTGATTTTTTTTTTTACAACTTCCTTGCATCTGATTGGGTATTCTTTACAAAGTAAAGCTTCACTGCATTCACTAAGCTCTAGAGAAAATGAGTGCAACTGTATGGGCAAAGTGCCTTTAGTACATCCACCCCAATCTGTCTCACAGTGAAACAATGCTCCAGTACAACTTTTGGTTTGTAATTGCAACAAATCCAAAATGAGTCTGAATATGCTTTAGACATAGGATTTTGATTTACTAAAGTAGTAAGGTCTGGTTCACCTCTGTGTGGTGTGTCTAACAGGAGTTTTCGGTGCGTTACCATTTAAACTCTAAATTTAAACTCTGAATAACATGTATTTTGTTTAAAGAGCATAAAAGATGCAGCAAGCAAGATTTTTTTTTTTAACACAGCAGACCTAAAGTGCACAGGTGTCAGCCACATAGTGAATGTGACTAAATAATTATCTACTAAATAAACAATGACTAAATAATGAAATCACTTTGCTAAGCGAACAATTCTGCACCTTTTGTAAATCAACCCGGCAGGCAGCACACAATGGCAGTTACTAATATTTGTTTGTCTAAAGTATGTCATACAAACATAACCTGAGTTTTTTTTCTTTTGCATTAACATCACCTCCCTGCAAGAAATCTGGTGTTCAGGGAACACTGACGGTCCAGCCAAGTGAATATGTAGGCCCAGTATCCTTGTCATATACAGTGTAGACTTGGAACTGTATTGGAATAAGAAGAAGAGGGAAGAACAACACGGAATCCTGTAACAAATAGCTTATCATTCCCACCCAATAACACAAGTGGAAGCTTCCTGGAATCTACCTGGATTGGATTACATAAAACACACAACAGAGTTGTAAGGTTTCCTGGATATTTGCTTATCTCTGCCTTCAAAATTGGGCCCAAATGTAATACATTCTAATTTTATTTGAAAGAAGCAGTTTAAGTTACATGGATGTGATCAGCCTAAAGAAGAAATTTTTATGGACCCCAAAACAAACCTTCATACTCACCTCTATGCTTCAGCTGTCCCTCATTGACGCTAAGAGAAGGAGTGATCACATGACTGCTGATCACTCAATTCTCGGTCTGCTCAGAGGAGAAAGTGGTGATTGTTAGTCACCGCTCTTTGTTCTGCTCGTCCAGCACTCACCAGAGCGCCGGGCAGGAGCGAGCATGGGCATGGCTGCCTTTGCCTCTCAGCCACACGCCAGAGCCAGTTGTCAATCATGCAGCTGGTTGGATCCCGACAATATGGTCAGGATCCTTCCAGAGCCTGGAGCGACTCTGTGACATCAGCTGTTGGCAGGCAACAGCTCCCTATAAGCTGACTCTGGGTCACAGGAGAGCAAAATGCATTCCTGTGACCCACAAGAGAAGTATGGCCAAAAAGCTTTGGCCATGCTTCTCTTTTAACTGTGCAATCAATATAAAATATTTTCCTATAAGAATTGCATTTAGGAAGATATCCAAAAACAAAAAAAAGTTCTAAGTGTACAATTCACTGAAGAACTGCAATCAACAATGTCTGTAGGAGATATGCAGCAGAAGAACAGGCATCCTGATTATATAAAACACAAAGAAATGTAAACAGTTTGTATTATAGAAATCGCTACAGAAAACAAATTGAAAATATAATATTATTACTGTACATAGATACAAAGTTTACTTAGCAGCCATTTCAACTTTTTACAAATACTAATCCTACACAAGGGCCCATTCACGATTTTGCATTAACACAATTCACAGTAACATGCATTTTGCACAATGTGGTGCCGCTTCCAATGCACTTTGCTGTGTCCTTGCAGCACAGCGTAAGGAAATGCATGATCCTGGTTTTTGGTTGTGTTACACAGCACATTCAAATGAATGGGCGGCCATAACACATTGCACATTACTGCACAGCACAACACACAATAGTGTGAATGGGCCCTAAGAGTAGATACAAGGTCTATGCCATTACCTTTAATAACCAGAAAGACCTCAACTCTGTGCCTTTTTGATTTAGGGGCCAATTTATAAAAGAAAGCGGATATCATTATATTTCACAAGGTTACTTCAAACCACAGCCTATATTTTACAGTCCATTCATAAAATGCAGACCATTATATAGAGCCAGCAGTGTCCTATAGAATTCTGCCTGCTTAATGCAGCAAAAAGAACTACTTGATAAAAGGAGGTCCATTTAAATTACTTTGACAGGTCACATGACCAGGCTCTCCCTTCCATTTTTTTTTACTCGTTAATATTAATAGTCCTCCTCTAACTCCAGAATTTCAAAACTCGCAGAACCCTCAGTACAATTCTAAGGCACACATCTGTAAAAATGTGTCAGGCCTTTTCTTGTAAGCAGCACTATAGCCCGTGGCAGGGACATACCACTGCTTTTTAAATGGATCCCTTACTTTCACTTTGATACTGGGGTCAGACTTCTCTGACTTTGGCATAAGCCCCTCTATGTGCCCCTTGTCCAATAAGAGCACAGTTAATGGCCAGTGAAGTACTCTTACTGGATGGGGAAGGTGGCTGGAGGTAAGGATTCAACATAAAGTCAAGGAACTTGGGTCCCTAGTATCAAAGTAAAGCTAAATCAGAGAGGGGACATAGAAAGGGCTTTTTGGCTAATAAAGCCATTAAACACCTTGTGATGCCACTATCGGGTAGGACTTTTATTTCAGCTATTAAATATGGCTGACAGGTCTTCTTCAGAGCCCAACTATGATAACAACGAGTAACTGTACACCATTCCTCTTTGTGCTATACTGTTAAATAAGGCCTTGTGTTTAAAGAAGGCATGAGGTTTCTAATACCCTACAAGTATATAGGAAACACCCAAAAGGCATAAGGGTGTCTGTCATATGTTGGAACAATACATTTACACAGATTAAAATGATAATATAGATAAATACACGCTGGAATTCTGCATACTAGCTCAATGTCACAATTATTCTCCCCATTATTCTCTGCTGTGTGAGCAGGAATGAGTTACTCTTCTCTTGATCCGAGATCATTAATGACCCTGGTTCACTTTAAAAAGGACCAATACTAAAATACAAAATATGCCGTGTGGACATCTTCAACATTCACACAGGCAGAATGAATTATCATCATATTGTTATGTAATAAAATTATCTCCTATGTTCTTCAGCTCCATCTACTGGCCATATTTTCAGAAAAATATTGCATTATTGCCCCTAGATGGAGCTGGCAATCATAGGAGATCAGCATATTACAAACAATACAATATCTTGTTATGCCTGTGCGAATGCTGGGGACATCTGCACAGTAAATATTTTATATATAGACCCCCATAGTGTTAACATAAAGCTATGTTAACAGTCTTCCTGGGATGAAAGAACCAAAAAGAAGTAGTTCATAGAGAGCCTGAAATCCTCACCTTTCTTGGAGAAAATGATGGTGCACACTCTTTTCAGTGCTTGTCATGAGATTTAAAACCTAATGATTTGCCACTGCAGGGTGCTTGAAGCAGCATTTTCTCCCAGAAAGATAAGTATTTAACATAGTTTTATGTTACCATAGTTTTAAAGTAATAAAAGTTATAAACTGGCATAGATAGATAGACAGACAGACAGACAGACAGACAGACAGACAGACAGACAGACAGACTTAGTCAGTAGGGTTCAATATTGAGTTGGCCCACCCTTTGCAGCTATAACAGCTTCAACTCTTTTGGGAAGGCTGTCCACAAGGTTTAGGAGTGTGTTTATGGGAATATTTGACCATTCTTCCAGAAGCGCATTTGTGGGGTCGGGCACTGATGTGGACGAGAAGGCCTGGCTTGCAGTGTCTGTTCTAATTCATCCCAAAGGTGTTCTATCGGGTTGAGGTCAGGACTCTGTGCAGGCCAGTCAAGTTCCTCCAGCCCAAACTCGCTCATCCATGTCTTTATGGACCTTGCTTTATGCACTGGTCCAAAATATTTGGTTTTGGTTTTTGAAGAATCAGCTATGAACAGTGACAGCTTTCTCTTGCTAAGTATTAAAATAGCCATAAACAAATCAAGACTGGCACTGCCCTGTGTACTGTGGGTAAAGGTGTGCCTATAATGTATGGGGTGGAAGAATTCTGTTAGACTGACAGAAATGTTATTCACTAACTGTCAGCTTTGTCAAGTATATCACAGTTTAGAATTTTCAGTACTGTTATAGGTTTTTATGTCTGCTTTCAAAACCTAAAATCTGCATGCTGTTAGCAGGATTATAGATTGAAAGGGTTGGAAATGATGATAGAATTTTACTCACAGCTGATCAGAAGAGGGGGATTGGGGGGATTACATTTGTGAGATAATAAACATGATACAAAATCCATATGTGCTGATATACTGTATATTATAATCCCAGATGTCCTATAAATACCTTCTATAACTTCTATATTGACAGCTCATGTCATTTATATGATGATCCATGACAGATCCTCTCCCTAGCAGCATCATCACAATGACTGCCTTCTATCTTTAAAGACCCATTCGGACTTGAGTATTTTTTCAGCTCCATGCTCAGAAACGCTCATCGAGCAAAAGCCTATTCATTTCAATGGCCCCTGATCACATTTGAGCGATTTGTTGCCTGTGTATAAGCTACTTTTCAGGCAGATTCGAGCATTTTTGTCCCCATAGACAAAATAGAAAACGCCTAAACAGTGAGAAATTTGCATTTTTTTCAGGCGTTTTTAGCTCAAACAGCTCCTCTCCCTTTTTCTAGCATCACTCCACACCTTACACAGGTTTCTATTGGCCACAAAAAAAAACACCTAAATGAAAAATGCCTATAATATTTGCAAATCTGCTCAAAAAAATGCTCAAAATTGCCTGAAAAAAAAAAAAAAAACCATGAGAAAATACGCCTGAAAATGCTCAGTGACTGTAGCCTAAGGCTTAATGTACACGGGACATTTTTACAACCTCTCCTGAACGATTTACCTTGCCAGATGGTAACCCATGTTTAAAACGTCAGTTTTGCCGCGTTTAGCTGCATTTTGCTTTTAGAAGCGTTTTGAAAAAAAAATTTTTTTTTTTTTTTTTTTCAATAGCCAAAAATGAAACACACCTGTAAACGAAACGCAGCTAAATGCGAGTTACCGCGTTTAGCCATGTTTGGCGTTTGAAATGCCTCTAAACACAGCTTCTGAACGCATTTTTTTGGGTTCCAAAAAAAGCCTCTAAACGCAACTGCCTAGAAACAACTATAAATGAACCTGTGTACATGAACTGATAAGATAACATAGG
This sequence comes from Aquarana catesbeiana, assembly GCF_042186555.1. Lineage (NCBI taxonomy): Eukaryota > Metazoa > Chordata > Amphibia > Anura > Ranidae > Aquarana > Aquarana catesbeiana. The sequence continues at coordinate 124,837,818 of NC_133336.1, forward strand.
AGAGTTCAGGAGCAATTGAAAAAAAATGCCCAACTGCTCCTAAACAAAAGTCAGTTTGTATACGGCAGTGTACATGAGGCCTAAAGGAATACTGCTGTATGTATTACTTTATGGTGACTACATTGATATTGGTATTGATGTCAGCAGTCAATGTATTTTTTTCTGCTACACTTTGATATTTTATTTTGACAAAAAAAAAATTGTAAGGTCATCCAAGCCCATGATTACATAATCGCACTTTTCATTCCACCTATTGCTTGAGTAAACTGAACATACTTAGCATCTATGGAAAGGGATGGGGAGTCAGATTGGACTCGTCTGGGGGAACACAACATGGATTGTCTGCTGTTACCAACATCCAAACAGGAGATTTTATAAATCACCCCTCCCCCCTCCCCCAAGAATGACAGCTCTCAGTTATCCTTTGCTTATCTCCATCCAATCTAAACTAAATTGTCTGCATTGCACAACCATCTAAAGTCTATAGGTCTTTAGTCTGCCAAGTCTTTTGGGTACAAAAGCATAGAGGATGCATGCTCTGTGGTAGAACATTGTCTTGGAGCACTGGGGTTATCGGTTTGAATCCTAACCAAGACACCAGCTGCATGGAGTTTGCATGTTCTCCTTGTGCCTGCATGGTTTCCTCCTACACCCCATGGACATGCTGTTAGGTTAGATGGCGTCTGTCTCAATTGCCCCCTGTATGTGTATGTATGCATGTGAGATATAGGGATCTAAAGCTGGCCATGCATGGTGCACATTTTGGCTGGATCTTGATGTATTTGCTCCATGGGCAGTCCTGTCGGAATCTAATTGAAAAATTGAAGGAAACGGTGGAAAATTGTCAGCTGAAAAGCACCTTCATCCAATCAGATGCAGGCACTGTTTGGGTATTTTGACAGCTGTCAGAATAAAATAGCCCCAATGGGAGATTCCCCATAGGCTGAATGAAAAATATCTGTGTATGACCAGCTTTAGATTGTAAACTCCTTGCAAGACTGAGTTGACTGTATAATATGTAATACGCTGGGTACATAGTGCTATATGAATACCTGTAATAAATAAATAAGGTCCTCGTCAGGGCCACACATTTCATTTCATTCAGCCTGACACCCAAATCTATAGTCTGATGAACGTAACCCATCCTGTGAGCTCAGAGTATAAAACCTTAGATGTTTGGGGGAGAACCTGTCACCCACATATTGAAACTTTTCTGAAATCAGATTTGGGATCCATGGTTCAATTCTAAATATTGCATCTTCATAGAATTCAACTACAATTGGCTACTCACTAATTTTGTACTTTTATTAAATGATGCATTTAGGAAATCAGCCAAGTATTTGCACTAAATTCTAGTAAAATAATATTACAAAGATAATTGCAAAAATGACTAAGAAGTCTAATATTTATACACCAACCTATATTCTAAGACAAAACACATTGTTCATCGGTCATATTGAGGTGATGTGTAGATAATTACCATCCCCCTGACAGTCCCTGCTGAGAGATCCGTCTACACAGGAGCTCCATGAATAACCCTTGGATGATGAAAGAAACATCATGAAGTGCGTAATGTCCCAGCATCTGCCTGTCAACTGACATATTAATGTCCTTGTCACTTATCTAATGGCATCATGGCAGAACCAGTACTGTCAGTCCTGTATCTCCAATGGCAGCTCTTACTTATTCTCTGACAGTCCTCCTTGTATTGGTACAGTTCTTCCACTCAGTTCATCAGCAGTATCAGTGCAGCCAATGAGTATTATGGCTGTACAACAAAAGACCGGGCCCCCACAATCCAAACACACTTCTCATTGGATGAGAGCACCCCCCTCTATCTGTGTTTGTTGACCCTCCATCAGTAGAGGCTGCCAATCACAAGTCAATATAGGACCAAAGGGAGTCTGTAGTATGTCCATCACAAGTCACTATGGGGCCACAGGGAGGCTATAGTATGTCTATTACAAGTCACTATGGGGCCACAGGGAGGCTATAGTATGTCTATTGAAAGTCACTATGGGGCCACAGGGAGGCTATAGTATATCTATTACAAGTCACTATGGGGCCACAGGGAGGCTATAGTATGTCTATTACAAGTCACTATGGGGCCACATGGAGGCTGTAGTATGTCCATCACAGGGTGGCTGCAGTGTGACCATCAGAAGTTTCAATGAGGCTGTAGTTTTCTCCTAAGTTAAATGGAGACTGTAGCGTGCTCATCATAGGTCGCCATGGGGCCACAGGAAGGGTGAAAATTGCTTATCACAAGTTACAAGGAGGCTGTAGTCTAACCATCAAAAGGAGGCTGTTGTGTGCCCATCACAAGTTTCATGGAGGCTGTAGTGTGCCCATAACAGGTTACATGGAGGCTGTCCTGTGCCCATCAAAGGGAGGCTATAGTGTGCCCATCACAAGTTATAAGGAGGCTGTAGTGTGTCCATCATAGGGTTGCCATGGGGCCACAGAGAGGTTGAAATCTGTCCATCACAAGTTACAGTGAGGCTGTAGTCGGTCCATCACAGGTCCCCATGGGGCCACAGTAAGAGCGCAATGTTGCCATCACAGGGCCCCATAGGGTCACAGGGCCAGAGCCTGCCTGTTACTGGGAAGGATGAGCAGGCTGCGGCTGCAGATGCTGTCCCTTCTCATGGTCAGGGTGTGGTCGGGCAGTCCTTGGCAGAAGTCAGGTGAGGTGACTCGGCGGAGGAGGCGGCTGCAGGGTGCGGTAGGTGAGCCCTCGCGGACCGGTCCTTCCCAGCTATGAGCTCTCTGTATCCCGGGCTCGGGAACTCGGAGCTCCTCCTGCTGCCTCCAGCCGTCCTGTGTACCGGGGGGTGCGGAGGAGCAGCTGCTGGAGGAGCGGAGGAAGATGACATCTCGGTCCTCCCGGCGGTGTGAGAATGGTCGGGCGAAGCGCTCCAGCATCTGTCGGGACCGCGGTTTGGGGGTGCGGAGCTCGTCTCCTCCCCTGCGGGGCTCCGGGCTGTGTGCGCTCAGCGCTCTCTCACACTCCCAGTGTCCGGAGACCCGGGCGGCATCCAGAGCGGACACCCCGGCCCGGTTAGTGGCATCTAGTCGGAGCCCGAATCTCTTGTAGGAACGGAGAAGGAAGATGAGCTCGGCGCTGTGCCCGCAGGAGGCGGCATACATGAGTGCTCGGTTCCCCGCCCGGTCCGCGATCTCAGGATCCGCGCTGTGCTGGACCAACAGCTTCACGGCGTCCAGGTGTCCCAATTCACAGGCCAGGCTGAGCGCCGTCCTCCCCGCCTCGTCCTGCCCGTTCACATCGGCGCCTTTATCCAGCAACAGGCGGACAAAACGGCTCCGGAGCTCGGCTTCCCGCAGACACGCGGCGTGCATCAGAGGGGTCCGCGCCTGCTCCCCCGCGGGGGTGTTCACTATCCTCCGATCCAATGCGTCCAGCACGAAGCGGGCCAGGTGTACCTTCCCCCCGTACATGGCATCCAGGAATGTCTGAGTGCCCGAGCTACGCCGGAGATCCCGGGGCCGGAGCATGCTGAGCGAGGTGTGTGCGAGATCTCCGGGAACACCGGCATTTATACCGCCCTGGTCTCCATGGTGACGGCAGCCGTGATGCTGCTGGCCGGGGAGACTCCCTCCGGTGTCAGAGGGGGGACACCACCGGGAGGGAGGAGGGGGGGGGGGGCAATGACAGCAGGGCGTGCCGGGATCAACCGAGGACTGACACCGGAGAATGGGACAGATCTGCTCATACACCGACCCATAGGTGTGCATTATATGTGTGTATACATACTGATGGTGTCAGCAGTTTTTATTTTTATTATTTTATTTTTTCATACTGATGGTGTTAGGAGTTTTTATTTTTATTATTTTATTTTTTCATTTTTTGGGAGCCAGTTAGGGGGTTTTGGTTAAACTGTGCCACACAGGGTTATTAGGGTGTGCCAAGGCACACCTGGCACACCCAGTGTGCTTGCCTATGCACTGACCTCTCTCTGCTCATATAAAATATACACCGTTTAGCCCCTTCCCTCTCTTCTCTCTGCTATCTTTTCTTCTGTCTTCTCTTTATTTCCATCCTCCTTTCTCTGTGTCTTCTCTTTCTCTCCCCCTCTTCTCTCTGTCCTCTCTATCTTCTCTTTTCTCTCTTCTCATCTCATCTCCCCCTCTTCTCTCTGTCCTCTTTCTCTTCTCCCTTACTCCTCTCTTCTCTACCTTCTCACCCTCCTCTTTCTCTTACCATCTCTCTTTCTGTGTCTATCCTGTCTTTTTTCCTCTTTTTTTTCTTTTCTTTTATTTCTTCTTCTCTTCTCTTCTCTTCTCTTCTCTTCTCTTCTCTTCTCTTCTCTTCTCTTCTCTTCTCTTCTCTTCTCTTCTCTTCTCTTCTCTCCTCTCCTCTCCTCTCCTCTCCTCTCCTCTCCTCTCCCTTCTCTCCCACTTCTCTCTCTTTTCTCTTCCTCCTCTCTTTTCTCCTCTTTCTCTCTTCTCTCTCTCTTCCCTCCCTCTAGCTTTTCTCCAGGGATGCTCCTCTGGATCGGTCTGAACACAGGTTCATTCCTAACTTTGCTTGCTCTCACATTTGTTGGAATGCAGACTTCCAGCCCGTTTGGTAGCAGCATAATATATAGTTGGTTTTTCTTCAGCTACTACATATGACAGTCAATCAAAAGTCGGCACAGGCAGGATCTAATAAAACTATGAAGGCTTTATTAAGTTATAGGGTTAAAATCCAAACAAATCAGATCCACTTACATATTTCAGCCAAGCAGCCTTAAAGCTGAGTTCCACCCAAAAGTGGAAGCTCCGCTTATCTGAGCCCTCCCACCTTCGGTGCCACATTTGGCATTTTTTTTTGGGGGGGGGGTACCTGTTTTTGATAGGTACCCATCCCCACTTCCGAGAGATCTCTCAGAAGTTCGTCCCCCTCCTTCCCTCGCCGCAGGGCCATTTAGAGAGTGCAGCGCGCTTCGTGCATGCGCAGTAGGGAACCAGCTGTGAAGATGAAAGGCTTCACTGCCGGTCTCCCTTGCCACAAATGGCGGCAGCAGCACCCAAGAACCAATGGAAACATCAGCTAGGGTGCCGACATCGCTGGATTCCAGGACAGTTAAGTGTCCTAATATTAAAAGTCAGCAATTACAGTGTGTGTAGCTGCTGACTTTACATTTTTTTGCTGAGGGGGGCCAGAATTTCGCTTTAAGTGGGTCTGATTCATTTGGACTTTAAAGCGATATTAAAGCTTTATTTTTATTTTTTTATTTTTTTAAATTAAAATAACAAACAATGGTTTTGCACAGAGAAGTCCCGATCCTCTTCTTCTGGGGTCCCCCACCAGCACTCCAGGCTCCTCCTCTTCAGCAAGTGCTTAAAAGCCACTTTCCATGGGGCACCCGTGTGTGCTTGCTTCTGAGCCGCTCTTTCTGCGTCTATTGACACAGAGCTGGCGGCTCGGCCCCGCCCCTCGCTCGCTCAGCACAGCATTTGATTGACATTTTGATTAGGAGGGGGACAGTGACAAGAGCTGCTGCTTTCATGCACATCGCTGGACCTGATTGGGCTCAGATAAGAAAATGGGGGGCTGGGGGAGAATCTGCAGCACAGAAGGTTTCTCATTTTAATTCATAAAAATGCATTAAGATAAAAAATCTTAAAGTTATTGTAAAGTCTCGTTTTTTTTTTTTTCTATAAAAGTAATAAACATGTTAGACTTACCTGCTCTGTGCAGTTGGTTTTGCACAGAGCAGCCTGTATCCTCATCTTCTCCGGTCCCTCTTCTGCTCTCTTGGCCCCTCCCTCCTGTTCAGTGCACCCACAGCAAGCAGCTTGCTATGGGGGCACCCAAGCAGAGCTGCAGCTCCGTGTGTCCATTTAGACACGGAGCCCCTGTTTGGTCCCTTCCCCTCTCTCCTGATAGACTAACTCACTTTGACAGCAGTGGGAACCAATGGCGCCGCTGCTGTGTCTCAGCCAATCAGGAAGGAGAGTCCCAGATGGCTGAGGCACTCGTGGACATCGCTGGATAGAGATGGGGCTCAGGTAGGTATTAGGGGGGGTTGCTGCACACAGAAGGCTTTTTATCTTAATGCATTCTATGCAAAAACCTTCTGCCTCTACAATCACTTTAAGGCTTTAGAACCGCTTTAACCCTAATAAAAGCCTTCATATTTTTATTAGATCTTGCCATGTGCTGACTTTTGCTGGACTTTCACTGTTTGAACCTTGCATACAGGGTGGTTGATCTGGGCATGGGGACATCTTGTTACCTGCATTGGAGGCTGGGTTGAGTGCAGTGGATCTCTTTGGCATGACTATATATGATGATAGCTGCCTTTGTCCGCTGACAAAGTGAAAAAGGAAGTCAGGAATAGTTCCATGATCCCAGTGATGTTGTTTATCTAGTATGGTCATGTTCATATATGGTCAATGACATCACGTGGTAGACCCCATTACTTTGTTCTATGTTAGCGGTGTGACTGACATGAATCTGCATCATTGGATGATGTAATTGATGATATAATGTACATTGTGGGGCTGTTTTTTTTAAAATAAAGGACAGTTTATGTGTTTTTATTTAAACTTTATTTCTTTTGGAAATGAGTAGGGGAAGAGGTTCTCCATGCCAAGGTGCCCCCATGCTAAGGGCGTGTGGCCTGCATGCTCGGATAAGGGTCTTATTTTTCCTGATTAGTCAGTGAATGCCTCTACATCATACAACCCGTCCTTGTCTGAAAGCCTGAAATAATGGAGACAAGCATGCCAAAAGGCGTTAAAGTGGAACTAAAGTCTTAAAGTGGTTGTAAACCCTTACAGACCACTTTAACCTACAGGTAAGCCTAGATTAAGGCTTACCTGTAGGTGCAAGAAATATCTCCTTAACCTGCGCAGTTAAGGAGATATTTTCCTAAAAACGGGCACCGATGTCTACGGCACATGCACGCCGTAGACAACGGCGCAGGCGCACTAAGCGTGCCATTAGTGAAGGCGATCATGCCGTCAAAAATAATTCAGATTCTGGTCCTTAAGGCCCCTTTCACACTGGGGCGGTTTGCAGGCGTTATTGCGCTAAAAATACCGCCTGCAAACCGCCCCTAAACAGCCTCCGCTGTTTGTTCAGTCGGGGGTTAAAACCACAGCCACAAAAACGACGGTAAAACAGCGCTAAAAATAGCGATGTTTTACCGCCGACGCCCCCACCGCCCCAGTGTGAAAGGGGCCTTAAAGCAGATTACACAGCACAGTGCTTGTGCTGTGTAATCTGCCCCCCTCTAAACTGTAAAAAAAAAACCTCCCTGAATTTGCCACTTCCTGTATGCCCCCTCTAAACTGACCACGATAACCAGGGCTACTCAGGCCTAATCACTGTGGTCAAATTGCATCCCTCCGTCAGACGTAGCTGTTCTCCCTGTCTCCCCCTCACCCCCTCCTTCCTGCATGTCAGTGTCTTCTCAGTGTCTCTGTCTCCACCCCGCCCCCCCGCTGCTACTATTAAAAATAAAAACCCTAAAAGTGTCACTGCCAGCCCCTCTATTAGAGGCTGGCACACCACACTATTCAAGTACAAAAGTGTTCAGCAAAGCCAGTTAAAATAAATACATAGACACTTTTTTGTACCAGCGTCTGGCCTTACGGGCAATTAGGTACGGCGCCAACAACTGGTCGTTGAGGTCCACCCCTCCCATATTAAGGTTATATTCATAGACACAGAGGGGTTTCTCCACAACACCAGTCCCGTAGGAATTTGGACTGCCGTGTCTGCGTGAAGCGAGGACAGAATGAAAACATTCTGTAAATCCCTCCACCTCACTGATAACAAATTATTACACTTCAAGCAAGCTCTCTCCCCCCGTCTACGTTGGGATTCTACAAGCCGTTGGGGGAAGCCTATTAGATCGCACGGTGCCACATGCGCCAATTCCATAATCAAAAAGGTGACTAAAAAGTGGCACGCTCCTGTAATAATTCTCGTACAAGTGGTACCCCTTTTCGAGTAAGGGTGACACCAAGTCCCACACTATCTTACCAGCGCTCCGTATGTAATCTGGGCAGTTCTCCGGCTCTACGTGATATTTTCCCTCGTAAACCTCAAAGCTATATGTATAGCCTGTGGCCCTGTCACAGAGCTTATACATCTTGACCCCGTATCTGGCACGCTTGCTGGGAAGATACTGTTTGATAGACAAGTGGTCAGAAAACTTAATCAGGGGCTCATCAACACAGACAACTTGATCAGGAGTAAACAAGGCTGCAAAACGTTGGTTCAAGTGGTTTACGAGGGGCCGAATTTTGTACAGCCGATCAAATCCATGGTCACCCCGAGGAAGACAGAGTTCATTGTCATTGAAGTGCATGAACCGCAAGATCTCCTCGTATCGTGTCCTGGCCATGGAGGCAGAGTACAAGAGCGTATGGTGAATTGGGTCAGTGGACCAATATGACAGCAACTCACTCTTTTTGGTTATGCCCATCAGGAGTGATAGGCCCAGAAAGGTCTTAAATTCGGAAACCGTAATTGGTTTCCAATCTCTGGCAAGGGTCAGCTGGGGATTTGTGGCGATGAATTGACCAGCATACAAATTGCTTTGGTCCACAATAGATCTATAGAGATCCTCGGTGAAAAATAGCGAATAAAAATCAAGTGACGTAAAATCAACTGTTTCCACCCGAATTCCGGGTTGGCCAGTGAATGGGGGAAGTACGGGTGCTGCAGAATTTGTGGGCTCCCAATTAGGATTGGCGAATGCAGCAGGAAGGGCACTATGGGCTTGATGGGCCTGTGTTTGTCTTCTTCTTGGTGGCAGCGGGACACTACTCGTGCTTGCCACCTCGCCAGCTTGAACTGCACTTATGGGACTCGCCACGTCACCAAGTGTTACTGCAGTGCTGGATGTACGACCAGGATGTACTAGGCCGCTGGTGCTTGCCAGTTCACCAGAAGGATGAGCAGCGCTAGTACTGCTCTGCTCCATACGAGGGACCTGCGGTTCTTGCACCTCAACGACAGCAGAAGAAGAACAGGGTCTGGTACACCTGACCTTGGCAGGGACCACAACTCAGTCGTCAGAGCTATCTGTCAGGGTGCCGCTGCTGTCTACAGGTTCGTATTCTGAGCCTGAATCTGACAGATAAATGACTTCCTCTTCACTATCTGTCATGCTCAGAAACGTGTAGGCCTCTTCACTACTGTACCTTAGATTTGACATTTTGGGCTCTAAATTTACTGGTACAGTAGTAAGACTCACAGGTAAAAAAAAGCTCCTGACTGTCAGCGACTGCTTCAAACGCTACCAAAAAAGCTGTTAGCTGTCAGGGATCAGGCCTGACTCTGCGAACGCTGCAGTTATGTGTTTTGTGTTTTTGTAAGTGACAGTGATCGATTGATACTGCACTTGGGTGGGATGGGCGGAGGGGCTAAATGCAGGTGCTAGCAGGTATCTGCGTTTTTGGGAACCCTAAACTGCTGGGGACGCTAGTATAGATCTGATCAGATCAGATATCGATCCATTCAGACACTATACTACTAAGGGAGGCGTATGGTGCGTGCGTGGGTGTTAGCGCTACTGGCACTAATCTGACGCTGCCTGGGGTGACGCAGACCCTATCTGATGCTAAAACCTAACTTTGATCACCCGCTGGGTATTCAGGGGTTTAAACCTTTATTGAGTAAAATACGGTGGGTGCCCTGACGCTATAAAAAATAAACTAGCTATACTGCATCACCCGTGACACTTATACTGTGATCACTGGTGACAGGGGGTGATCAAGGGGTTAAAGCTCTATGGGGGGGGTTAGGGGGGTCCCTAGACCTATCTGGGCCTAAGACTAATTACCCTAACGCTGATTTTTTGTCACTAAGGACACCAGTACAGCAATCAAAAAAAAATCTGAATGCTGTACTAGGTGACACAGTGACAGGGGGTGAAGGGGTTAAGTGGGGGGGGTGATCGGGGGGTGAATTGTGTGCCTACGTGACCTGGTGTCAGTGTAGTGTTGTGCAACTCACTCTGAGATGGCTTCTCTCCTCTTGGTCTAGAATGGAAAAGACCGACACGAGAGATGACATCACTTCCTCTGTCAGTGTTTACAGTTACACAGACAGGGGAAGGATCTCATTCGCCAGGACCAATCACCAGGTCCAGGCCAGATTTCATTGGCCTGGGCCTGGAGATTGATCGGTTCTGGATCGAATCCGATTGTATAGCTACGGTGCTTCGCGCAGCAGGGCCAACCTGCCGCAGTATAACTGCACCGGCTGGTCCGGAACTGGTTAAGTGTTTTTGGGATGTGGCATCTCTGAAGGCAGTGGCGGCTGGTGCTCAAAATTTTTGGGGGGCGCAAACAAACTGAAAAATTCGGAAAAAAAAACATCAATTGCAGCTTCACTGTGCCGATTAAATGCAGCCACTGTGCCACTCGAATGCAGCCACTGTGCCCATAAATTGCAGCCACTGTGCCCATCAAACGCAGCCACTGTGCCCACCAAATGCAGCCACTGTGCTATCAAACGCAGCCACTGTGCCCAAACGCAGCCACTGTGTCACTGCGCTCGCCGTCTGCCCGGCACTTACCCTATCTTGGTGACGGGTCAGGCAGCAGGTGACGACGTCGATCTGTGGGACCTTGCAGCAGCTCAGACAGCGGCTCCTGTGTCCTTTATGTGTCTCCTCCCCTCCTCCTGATAGGAGTCCAATCGCAGATCCTGTCCTTTCAGCCAATCATGTGACGGATATCAGACCTGCGCTACCTGATTGGTGGAGAGGTGGTTCAGTGTTAGAAAAGCGAATATTCATTCGCTTTTCTAACACACCTGGGTGGACTCCGAGCGCAATGCTTTGCGCTCCAAGTTCACCTTTTTTGAAGCCTATTAGAGTCTATGGCTCTAATCAGGTGCTTCAAAAATACACCCCTGCCGCTGTAATTCAGGCACCCGGCATCCGAAAAGGGGCCAGACACCTGAATAGGGGGTGGTGGCGGCAGCAATGGATAGATTCATGCTATGCATGAATCTATCCATCAGTCATAGAGGGGGGTGGCTGGAGAGAGGGGGCGGCGCCCGTGCACTCTTAATGGATGCACCGCCACTGTCTGCAGGACTTCTAGGCTGCCTAGCATTTTGGGTGTTGATTTCATCTGGAAGAATTTTTTTGGTGTAGGTTTCATGGGCACAATTAACACCCAAAGAAAGACCAAATTTTTCCACACCTGTTTGACAAGTGCATATCATTTTAACTTTTGACAGCAAGGCCAATTCTTGCTTTCATCAAGAGCACCTCTATAGGGTTACGGTGTGTGAAGGCGCCACCGACACCCAAAGACCAATTTTACCGCATCTGTTTGACAGGTGCATATCATTGCAATTTTTGACAGCAAGGCCAATTCTTGTTTTCATCAAGAGTACCTCTATAGGGTTACGGTGTGAAGGTGCCAACGATACCCAAAGACCAATTTTTCCGAACCTGTTTCTTCTATCCAAAGTCTGTGGAAGAGACACCAGAATTTATTTTTTTTGGCTTTATAAATGCAATTATTTCTGCAGCAGCTTCTATACACAGTACAGGTGTGCCACTTTACAGGTAGGCTAAGGGGACCCCCCAGGTATTTTTCATTTTTATGCTTTCACTTTAAGCATCAAAAAATCACTGCTTATTTAAAATGGCATTTTTTACAAACGTTTTTTTCATTGATACATGTCTTCCAGGGCAGTACCAAGACCATCGTAACCTTTTTATGCCCAATTACTTGAATATTAGCCTTCAAAATGGGCACTTTTGAAAATGGGCATTTTTTACATTTGGGTCCCATAGACTTCAATGGGGTTTGTTATTTGGTTCTGAACTGGGGGTCATTCGGCCCATTCCTACTCAGTATATAGTGATTAGTGGGCACAACGGCTGCCCAAAGACAGCCATAGCTATATCCATAGACTGGGTGGAGGGAACCACGCATTCGTCTAAGGCTCACCAGTTCCTAAATGTCTTGCAGGACAATTTCATGGTTCAGATAGTAGACGCACCAACTAGAAATAAAGCGTTACTGGATCTACTGATTACCAACAATACAGACCAGATCACGGATGTGGAAATACGGGGCAATTTAGGAAACAGCAATCACAGGTCAATTGGCTTCAGTATAAATCACACAAATAGGAAACGTTGTGGCCTGCTATTCAACACCCTATACATGATCCCAGGACAGCTATGGACAAATTAATTCGCTCCACACCATCCACATTAAAATGAGCCACCTGACCCAATAACTTTAATAGTTACCAGAAGTTGTGTTTGCTATAATCCAGGCCTAATTTAAGGAAGGAGCTCTATACATACCATATGTTTTTCTGTAGTTAACTATTGGTCAATGTGAGTGCATGAATGTGGTTACTGAATGTGTGATGCATGCGCAGCTGCGAACTCCCCCTTTTTAGTTAATGACAACGTTGTCTTTTTTAACTTGTATGTGGGCTAGTTAATCAGTCTCTTTTTTTCATTAAATTGTTGTGTGTAATTTTTTCAATTTAATAAATCAGTTAAATCAATCACAGTGCCCTATGTCTGGCCCCCTTGGGAGAACTTTCTTCCCCCTTTTTTTTACTCAGTGATTTTCATGCTGAATGTTAATTGAGGATGGATGTGTGGATAACACCTGGCCAGATACAGATATTGCATTCTGAAAATATATGGCTATTTAAACCCACTTGTCCAAATCCTCCTAGCTCTGAGGAAACTAGCAGCGATTGGCTAGTGAAACATGTCAGCATGACGTCAGCACATCGAATGGGGGATCGTTCGCTCGCTGGACGAGCGAAGCACGGTGTTGGTGGCTGAATGGCGGCTTTGTGTACTCCGGTCGAAACCGCCAGTCTGTGTGAATGGCATCTCATACATAGCAGGAAATCCTCCAGGTGTCCAGATTCCGGTGTATACTGAGCATGGCTCAAACTCGGATCCATGGGTAGAGGCGCATGGAAGCGGTGGACACACAGGACTTGGTGAGAGTATCTCTATCCAATTATGAAACAGCAATGGTGTTTTATTTCACATGTTGCCTACCCACTCTGCACCTGATGGAGATGTATCCGTGCCACTAGTGTATTGAGTGACTTTGTGCTAAATCTGTTCTTCAAGCATCAGCAACCCCCCCCCCCCTCTTTTACAAGGTGGAATCTGTCCAAAAATGTTAATAAGGGACTCATTATCATCCCGTTGTGGACTGCTATTCAACACCCTATACATGATCCCAGGACAGCTATGCACAAATTAATTCGTTCCACACCATCCACATTCAAATGAGCCACCTGACCCAATAACTTTAATAGTTACCAGAAGTTGTGTTTTCTATAATCCTAATTTAAGGAAGGAGCTCTATACATACCATTTGTCTTAATGTAGTTAACTATTGGTCAGTGCATGAATGTGGTTACTGAATGTGTGATGCATGCGCAGCTGTGAACTCCCCCTTTTTAATTGGTGACAACGTTGTCTTTTTTAACTTGTCTGTGGGCTACTTAATCAGTCTCTTTTTTTCATTAAATTGTTGTGTGTAATTTTTTCTATTTAATAAATCAATTAAATCAATCACAGTGTCCTATGTCTGGTCCCCTTGGGAGAACTTTCTTCCCCCTTTTTTGATATATGCGATTTTAGGGTCTGAGTGGTTATCCACTCAGATGGAAGATTGATCAATTTTTTAAAATTATAAATTACTTAATAGTATTTAATGGTCAATCCAGGCATCCAATTATTTTTTCCAAAGACAGCCATAGCCATATCCTGACATAGACTGGGCGGAGGGAACCACGCATTCGTCTAAGGCTTGTCAGTTCCTAAATGTCTTGCAGGACAATTTCATGGTTCAGATGGTGGACGCACCAACTAGAAATAAAGCGTTACTGGATCTACTGATTACCAACAATACAGGCCAGATCACGGATGTGGAAATACGGGGCAATTTAGGAAACAGCAATCACAGGTCAATTGGCTTCAGTATAAATCACACAAATAGGAAACATAAAGGAAATACAAAGACACTAAATTTCAAAAGAGCCAACTTCCCTAAACTACGAACCTTGTTAGAAGGCATGAATTGGGATAAAATCTTAGGAACAAAGAACCTGGAGGAGAGATGGGTTTGCTTTAGGAGCATATTAAATAAGGACATTAGCCAATGCATCCCATTGGGTAATGAATTTAAAAGAGCAAACAAAAGTCCTGGGTGGCTTAACCCCAATGTAAAAATGCATATAAAAGCAAAGGAGAAGGCCTTCAAAAAATACAGGGTTGAGGATCATCATCAGCATTCAGACTTTATAAAGAATGCAACAATAAATGTAAGGGTGCAATTAGGGCAGCTAAGGTAGAACATGAAAGACACATAGCGGAGGAGAGCAAAAAAAATCCCAAGAAATTCTTTAACCACTTCAGCCCCGGAAGGATTTACCCCCTTCCTGACCAGAGCACTTTTTACAATTTGGCACTGCGTCGATTTAACTGCGCGGTCATGCAATGCTGTACCCAAACGAAATTTGCTTCCTTTTCTTCCCACAAACAGAGCTTTCTTTTGATGGTATTTGATCACCTCTGCGGTTTTTATTTTTTGTGCTATAAACGGAAAAAGACTGAAAATTTTGAAAAAAAAATGATATTATCTACTTTTTGTTATAAAAAAAATCCAATAAACTCAATTTTAGTCATACATTTAGGCCAAAATGTATTCGGCCACATGTCTTTGGTAAAAAAATGTCAATAAGCGTATATTTATTGGTTTGCGCAAAAGTTATAGCATCTACAAACTAGGGTACATTTTCTGGAATTTACACAGCTTTTAGTTTATGACTGCCTCTGTCATTTCTTGAAGTGCTAAAATGGCAGGGCAGTACAAACCCTCCCCAAATGACCACATTTTGGAAAGTAGACACCCCAAGGAAATTGCTGAGAGGCATGTTGAGCCCATTGAATATTAATTTTTTTGTGATTAAAAAAAAGTGATTGAATAATGACAAAAAAAGAAAAAAAAATTTACAAAAAGTTGTCACTAAATGATATATTGCTCACACAGGCCATGGACATATGTGGAATTGCACCCCAAAATTCATTTAGCTGATTCTCCTGAGTATGTGGATACCACATGTGTGGGACTTTTTGGGAGCCTAGCCGCGTACGGGGCCCTGAAAACCAAGCACTGCCTTCAGGATTCGTAAGGGCATACATTTTTGATTTCACTCCTCACTACCTATCACAGTTTTGAAGGCCATAAAATGCCAAGATGGCACAAAACCCCCCCAAATGACCCCATTTTGGAAAGTAGACACCCCAAGCTATTTGCTGAGAGGCATGTTGAGTCCATGGAATATTTTATATTTTGACACAAGTTGTGGGAAAATGACAAACTTTTTTTTTTTTTTTTTTGCACAAAGTTGTCACTAAATGATATATTGCTCACACAGGCCATGGGCATATGTGGAATTGCACCCCAGAATACATTTAGCTGCTTCTCCTGAGTATGGGGATACCACATGTGTGGGACTTTTTTGGAGCCTAGCCGCATACGGGGCCCCCGAAAACCAAGCACTGCCTTCAGGATTCCTAAGGGCGTAAATTTTTGATTTCACTCCTCACTACCTATCACAGTTTTGAAGGCCATAAAATGCCAAGATGGCACAAACCCCCCCCCCCAAAAAAACCCATTTTGGAAAGTAGACACCCCAAGCTATTTGCTGAGAGGCATGTTGAGTCCATGGAATATTTTATATTTTGACACAAGTTGCGGGAAAATTACAAACTTTTTTTTTTTTTGCACAAAGTTGTCACTAAATGATATATTGCTCAAACATGCCATGGGCATATGTGGAATTACACCCCAAAATACATTCTGCTGCTTCTCCTGAGTACGGGGATACCACATGTGTGGGACTTTTTGGGAGCCTAGCCGCGTACGGGGCCCCGAAACCAAGCACCGCCTTCAGGATTTCTAAGGGCGTACATTTTTGATTTCACTCCTCACTACCTATCACAGTTTGAAGGCCATAAAATGCCAAGATGGCACAACCCCCCCCCCAAATGACCCCATTTTGGAAAGTAGACACCCCGAGCTATTTGCTGAGAGGCATGTTGAGTCCATGGAATATTTTACATTTTGCCACAAGTTGCAGGAAAATGACAAACTTTTTTTTTTTTTTTTGCACAAAGTTGTCACTAAATGATATATTGCTCACACAGGCCATGGGCATATGTGGAATTGCACCCCAAAATACATTCTGCTGATTCTCCTGAGTACAGGGATACCACATGTGTGGGACTTTTTAGGAGCCTAGCAGCGTACGGGGCCCCGAAATCCAAGCACCGCCTTCAGGATTTCTAAGGACGTAAAGTTTTGATTTCACTCCTCACTACCTATCACAGTTTCGAAATGCCAAGATAGCACAACCGCCCCCCCAAATGACCCCATTTTGGAAAGTAGACACCCCAAGCTATTTGCTGAGAGGCATGGTGAGTATTTTGCAGCTCTCATTTGTTTTTGAAAATGAAGAAAGACAAGAAAAAATTTTTTTTTTCTTTTTTCAATTTTCAAAACTTTGTGACAAAAAGTGAGGTCTGCAAAATACTCACTATACCTCGCAGCAAATAGCTTGGGGTGTCTACTTTCCAAAATAGGGTCATTTGGGGGGGGTTGTGCCACCTGGGCATTCCATGGCCTCCGAAACTGTGATAGGCAGTGAAGAGTGAAATCATCCTTAGAAAGCCTGAAGTCGGTGCTTGGTTTTCGGGGTCCCATACGTGGCTAGGCTCCCAAAAAGTCTCACACATGTGGTATCCCCGTACTCAGGAGAAGCAACAGAATGTATTTTGGGGTGTAATTGGGGTGTAATTTCACATATTCCCATGGCATGTTTGAGCAATAAAAAAAAATTTGTCTTTTTCCCGCAACTTGTGTCACAATATAAAATATTCCATGGACTCGACATGCCTCTCAGCAAATAGCTTGGGGTGTCTACTTTCCAAAACTGGGTCATTTGGGGGGTTTGAACTGTCCTGGCATTTTATGCACAACATTTAGAAGCTTATGTCACACATCACCCACTTTTCTAACCACTTGAAGACAAAGCCCTTTCTGACACTTTTTCTTTACATGAAAAAATTATTTTTTTTGCAAGAAAATTACCCCCAAACATTATATATTTTTTAAAGCAAATGCCCTACAGATTAAAATGGTGGGTGTTTAATTTTTTTTTTTCACACAGTATTTATGCAGCGATTTTTCAAACGCATTTTTTTGGGAAAAAACACACTTTTTTAAATTTTAATACACTAAAACACACTATATTGCCCAAATGTTTGATGTAATAAAAACGATCTTAGGCCGAGTACATGGATACCAAACATGACATGCTTTAAAATTGCGCACAAACGTGCAGTGGCGACAAACTAAATACATGTTTAAAAGCCTTTAAAAGCCTTTACAGGTTACCACTTTAGATTTACAGAGGAGGTCTACTGCTAAAATTACTGCCCTTGATCTGACCTTCGTGGTAATACCTCACATGCATGGTGCAATTGCTGTTTACATTTGACGCCAGACCGACGCTTGCGTTCGCCTTTGCGCGAGAGCAGGGGGGGACAGGGATGCTTTTTTTTTTGCTTTTTTATCTTATTTTTAAACTGTTCATTTCATTTTTTTTTATCATTTTTATTGTTATCTCAGAGAATGTAACTACCCCCTATGATAGCAACAGGTAGTGACAGGTACTCTTTTTTGAAAAAATTGGGGTCTATTAGACCCTAGATCTCTCCTCTGCCCTCAAAGCATCTGACCACACCCAGATCGGTGTGATAAAATGCTTTCCCAATTTCCCAATGGCGCTGTTTACATCTGACGAAATCTAAGTCACAAAATGCTCGTAGCTTCCAGTTTCTTAGGCCATAGAGATGTTTGGAGCCAGTCTGGTCTCTGATCAGGCTCTATGGTCAGCTGGCTGAATCACCAGCTGCATTGTCAGGTTCCCTGTTGGGACAGGAGAGCCAGAGAAAAACATGGAAGATGGTGGGGGAGGGGGCATTCCCTCCCACTGCTTGTAAAAGCAGTCTAGAGGCTAATTAGCCACTAGGATTGCTTTTACATGAAAGCTGACCGCTGGCTGAAAAGAATTATACCAAGATGATACCTAAACCTGCAGGCATCACTCTGGTATAACCACTCAAAGTCCAGCAACATACTAGTATGTTGCTGGTCCTTGTTGGGCATATATTGTAAACTTTTTTTTCATGCAGCCTGTGGGCTGAACAAAAAAAAGAGATTGATCGGTGGGTATGCCCACCATTAGAATACCTCCCTTCATCCGTCCACTTCTAATGATGGGCATATATGCACCGTTTATATATGCCGAAGCATGTAGGCATCCGCCCCAAAAGGTTGGAGCAAATCGCTCCTACGCCCCTGCTGCCCCCATGCTTTGGCATATATGCTCTTTTTTTAACTGTGGTGGTGAAATCACCTCCTACAGCGCTGGAGTCACGGCTTTATGTATCGTGGGAGCAAACACTGTTGCTGTCAAGATAAATAAATCCGCGCTGCAACTGAATGGCGTACCTGCTAAGCAAATGATAGTTAACAATAAAACAAAGTAACATTACAGTATAACAGTAATGCCCCGTACACACGGTCGGATTTTCCGATGGAAAATGTCCGATCGGATCGTGTTGTCGGAAATTCCGACCGTGTGTGGGCTCCATCGGACATTTTCCATCGGATTTTCCGACACACAAAGTTGGAGAGCAGGAGATAAAATTTTCCGACAACAAAATCCGTTGTCGGAAATTCCGATCGTGTGTACACAAATCCGATGGACAAAGTGCCACGCATGCTCAGAATAAATAAAGAGATGAAAGCTATTGGCCACTGCCCCGTTTATAGTCCCGACGTACGTGTTTTACGTCACCGCGTTTAGAACGATCGGATTTTCCGACAACTTTGTGCGACCGTGTGTAGACAAAACAAGTTTGAGCCAACATCCGTCAGAAAAAATCCTAGGATTTTGTTGTCGGAATGTCCGAACAAAGTCCGACCGTGTGTACGCCCTATAAGACTTACCATACCTGCAAAGCAAATAAAAAAAAAACATAGTAAAAAATAAAACATTTAACACAACCTGTGCCTAAAAAATATATATATATATATATATATATATATATATATATATATATATATATATATATATATATATGCCAAAGCATGAGGGCATCCTCCCGCAAAAGGTAGGAGCAAATCGCTCCTCCGCCCCTGCTGCCCCCATGCTTCGGCATATATGCTGAAGTATGTAACTGTGGTGGGGAAATCACCTCCGACAGCGCTGGAGTCACGGCTTTATGTATCGTGGGAGCAAACGCTGTTGCTGTCAAGATAAACAAATCCGCGCTGCAACTGAATGGCATAGTACCTGAAAACAAAAAAATGGTTAACAATAAAACACAGTAAACAGTAAACTATAAAAAAATTGCATACCTAAAAAGCAAACATGTTAAAAACATAATAACAATAAAACATTGCAGAATAGAATACAGTAAAAAAGAGCAGAACAATAGAGAGAGAGAATAGAGAGAGAACAATAAAACGACAACTATTTTTGTTTTTTTTATTTTATATATTTTTTGTGTGTTTTTTTTACACTTGTTTTTGTAACTGTAACTTTTGTAACTGTAACCGTTTCCAGGTTCGGGTCTCTCAAAATGAGATGGCATCTTGGGAGACCCTGTGAAAGTGTGTCCTAGTCTGTGCAGTGCTGTACCCTACGCTAATACTAACTGACTAACTAACTAGTGTATGGTAGCGTTCAAAACATTCACCAATGCAAAGACCGGGATAGTCAGGACAGGAGGGACAATAACAGCAGGTGTCACGCCTATATCCGCGCTTGCTGCAGACACGACATCTTTTTTGGGGGGGCTAGTTAGGTAGGGTACTTGGGAGGACATAAAGAAAATGCCTCTCATGCAGCCGGCTTACTGCATTTGGTTGGAGGACGGTTAGGTGGAGCACCGTCTGGAAACAGAAGAGCTCTGACGATCTCTTCCTGGAATTTAAGGAAGGGTCCAGTCCATCCTGAAGCTCTGTATAGCACATAAGCGTTCAGCATAAATAAACAGAAACTTTTTTTACCAGCGTCTGGCCTTACGGGCAACTAGGTACGGTGCCAACAACTGGTCATTGAGGTCCACCCCTTCCATATTTTGGTTATATTCGTGGACACAGAGGGGTTTCTCCACAACACCAGTCGCCGTAGTAATTTTGGACCGTCGTGTCTGCATGAAGGGAGGTAAGAACGAAAACATTCTTATTATCCCTCCACTTCATAGCGAGCAAATTATTACACTGCAAGCAGGCTCTCTCCCCCAGCCTAAGACGGGAATCTACAAGCCTCTGGGGAAAGCCCCAGCGATTAGGTCGCACGGTGCCACATGCTCCAATCTGATGATCAAAAAGATGACTAAAAAGTGGCACGTTCATGTAATAATTGTCCACGTACAAGTGGTACCCCTTTCCGAATAAGGGTGACACCAAGTCCCACACAATCTTGCCAGCGCTTCCTATGTAGTCAGGGCAGTTTGTCGGCTCTACGTGACTATCTTTTCCCTCGTAAACCATAAAACTACATGTATAGCCTGTGGCCCTGTCACAGAGCTTATACATCTTGACCCCGTATCTGGCACGCTTGCTGGGAAGGTACTGTTTGAATGACAAGCGGCCAGAAAACTTAATCAGGGACTCATCAACACAGACAACTTGATGGGGAGTAAACAAGTCTGCAAAACGTTGGTTGAAGTGGTTTACGAGGGGCCGAATTTTGTAGAGCCGATCGTATTCAGGGTCTCCACGAGGACGACAGAGTTCATTGTCACTGAAGTGCATGAACCGCAAGATCTGCTCGTATCGGGCCCTGGTCATGGAGGCAGAGAACAAGGGCATATGGTGAATTAGGTCAGTGGACCAATATGACCGCAACTCACTCTTTTTGGTTATGCCCATGTTGGGAAAGGCCCAGAAAGAGCTTAAATTCGGACACCGTAATTGGTCTCCAATCTCTGGCAAGGGAGGACTGGGGAATAGTGGCGATGTGTTGACCAGCGTACAAATTGCTTTGGTCCACGATAGATCTATAGAGATCTTCTGTGAAAAACAGCGAATAGAAATCAAGTGACGTAAAATCAACTGTTTCCACCTGAATGCCGGGTTGGCCAGTGAATGGGGGAAGTACGGGTGCTGCAGAAGTGGTGGGTTCCCAATTAGGATTGGCGAATGCAGCAAGAAGGGCAGGACGGGCCTGTGTTCGTCTTCTTGGTGGCAGCGGGACACTACTTCTGCTTGCCACCTCGCCAGCTTGAACTGCACTTATGGGACTCGGCACGTCACCACGTGATACTGCAGTGCTGGATGTACGACCAGGGTGTACTAGGCCGCTGGTGCTTGCCAGTTCACCAGAAGGAATAGCGGCGCTAGTACTGCTCTGCTCCATATGAGGGATCTGCGGTTCTTGCACATCAACGACAGAAGAAGAAGTTCGGGGTCTGGTACGCCTGACCTTGGCAGGGACCACAACCCCGTCATCAGAGCTATCTGTCATGGAGCCGCTGTCGTCTACAGGATTGTATTCTGAGCCTGAATCTGACAGATGAGTGACTTCCTCTTCACTATCTGTCATGCTCAGAAACGTGTAGGCCTCTTCACTAGTGTACCTTCGATTTGCCATTTTGGGCTCTAAATTTAGTGGTACACTAGTGAGACTCACAGGCAAAAAAAGCTCCTGACTGTTAGCAACTGTATCAAAATGCTACCAACAAAAACTGTTAGCGATCGCAGGGATCAGGCCTGACTCTGCGAACGCTGCAGTTATGTGTGTTTAGTGTTTTGTAAGTGACAGTGATCGATCGATACTGCACTTGGGTGGGCTGGGCAGGGCTGGGCCGAGGGGCAAAACGCAGGTGCTAGCAGGTATCTGGGCTGATCCCACTAACACTGCGTTTTTGGGAATCCTAAACTGCTGGGGACGCTAGTATAGATCTGATCGGATCAGATATTGATCCGTTCAGATACTATACCACTAAGGGAGGTGTATGCTGCGTGCGTGGGTGTTAGCGGTACTGGCGCTAACCTGACGCTGCCTGGGGCGACGCAGACCTTGTCTGACAGTAAAACTTAACTTAGGGGGTTAAACCTTTATTAGGTAATAAACGGCAGGTGCCATGAAACTATAAAAAACAAACCAACTAACCAGCGTCACCCGTAACAGTTATACGGTGATCACTGGTGAAAGGATTAACTAGGTGCAATCAGGGGGTTAAAACCTTTATTAGGTAGTATATGGGGGTCCCTGTCGCTATAAAACACTGATGGTGAACCTATATACTTACCTCCCTAACTAGCGTCACCTGTGACACTAATACAGCGATCAGAAAAACGATTGTTTAGTGACACTGGCAACAGGGGGGTGATCAAGGGGTTAAAACTTTATTAGGTGGGGTTAAGGGGGTATCCTAGACCTAAAGAGGCTACCACTAACTGCCCTAACACTTATAACTGTCACAAACTGACACCAATGCAAAAAAAAAAAACTGCTATTGGTGTCACTGTGACAGGGGGTACAGGGGGGTGATCAGGGGGTGAAAAGTGTGCCTAGTGTGTTCTACTGTTAGTGTAGTGTTGTGCAACTCGCATTGATGTCCGGCGCTCTCCTTGGCGCCGGAACAAAAAGACCGACTCGAGGAGAGATGACATCACTTCCTCTGCCGCTGTTTACATTACAGCAGCAGAGGAAGATTTTCATTCGTTGGAAGCGATCGCGAGGGGGCGGTCACGAATAAGTGGCCTCCCCCTCAGCCTGGATTGCTCCCCTAACGAAGCCGACCGCCTTGCCAGGTACGTGATTTTGCCTGCCCGTGCCATTCTGCCGCAGTATATCTGCGTTAGGCGGTCGGCAAGTGGTTAAGTATGTAAACAGTAAAAAGAAAGGACAGACCATATTGGCCCCGTAAAGAATGAGGAAGGACATCTGGTTACAAAGGATGGGGAGATGGCAAAGGTATTGAATTTATTCTTCTCCTCAGTCTTCCCGAGGGAATCGGGGGGCTTCAGTAACCAAAATTGCAGTGTTTATCCTCATGACACATCACAGGAAGCACCTCCATGGTTAACAGAGGACAGAATTAAAATTAGACTTGGGAAACTTAACATTAATAAATCACCGGGACTAGATGGCTTGCATCCGAGGGTACTTAGGGAACTCAGTCAAGTACTGTATTTATTGGCATATAACACAAACTTTTTCACCCTGAAAATTGGGTGCAAATAGTGTGTGCGTGTTTTATGCCGATACTGCAATTTGGGCTGCCTCGGAAGGAACCAGGAGGGGGGGAGGGATGAGCGTCGTCAGATTACATACAGTGAGAATCTCCTGTTTACTTAGCGGCCTCTGTAATAGGAAGTCCCGTCTCCTGGGCCGGCATTGGACCAGTGTTCTATCATAGAACTTTGTACTCAAGAGGCCGCCAAGTAAACAAAAGATTCTCACTGTATGTAATCTGACGGCACTTGTCGCGTCCCCCCTCCCTGTCCCCTCCGAGGCAGCAGTAATCTGAGGTGAGGCTGCAGATGGGCACTGATCAGGCTGCATTCATGGCAATGGGGAGGCTGCATATGGGCATTGATCAAGCTGCAATGATGGGCAATTGTGAGGCTGCAGATGGGCATTGATCAGGTTGCATTGATGGGCAATTGTGAGGCTGCAGATGGCATCGATCAGGCTGCAGATGGGCAATGGTGAGGCTACAGATGGGCAATGGTGAGGCTGCATTGATGGGCACTGACCCTTATATTGCTTCAAAGTTCTTTACTTAAAATGTAAGTTTTTTTCCTGAAATTTCCCTCCTAAAATGAAGGTGCGTGTTATATGCCGATAAATACGGTAAAGGCCAGACCATTGTTCCTAATTTTTACTGACAGTCTACTGACTGGAATGGTACCAGCTGATTGGAGAAAAGCCAATGTAACACCAATATTTAAAAAGGGCCCAAAATACATCCCTGGGAATTACAGACCAGTTAGCCTAACATCAATAGTATGCAAGCTCTTGGAGGGGTTGATAAGGGACTATATACAAGATTTTAGTAACAAGAACGGTATCATTAGTAGTAATCAGCATGGATTCATGAAGAATCGTTCTTGCCAAACCAATCTATTAACCTTCTATGAGGAGGTGAGTTTCCATCTAGATAAAGGAAGGCCCGTAGACGTGGTGTATCTGAATTTTTCAAAAGCATTTGATACAGTTCCCCATAAACGTTTACTGTACAAAATAAGGTCCGTTGGCATGGACCATAGGGTGAGTACATGGTTCGAAAACTGGCTACAAGAGTGAGTTCAGAGGGTGGTGATAAATGGGGAGTACTCAGAATGGTCAGGGGTGGGTAGTGGGGTCCCCCAGGATTCTGTGCTGAGACCAATCCTATTTATTTTGTACATAAACGACCTAGAGGATGGGGGTAAACAGTTCAATCTCTGTATTTGCGGATGATATTAAGCTAAGCAGGGCAATAACTTCTCCGCAGGATGTGGAAACCTTGCAAAAAGATCTGAACAAATTAATGGGCAACTACATGGCAAATGAGGTTTAATGTAGGAAAATGTAAAATAATGCATTTGGGTGGCAAAAATATCAATACAATCTATTCACTGGGGGGAGAACCTCTGGGGGGAATCTAGGATGGAAAAGGACCTTGGGGGTCCTAGTAGATGATAGGCTCAGCAATGGCATACACTGCCAAGCTGCTGCTAACAAAGCAAACAGAATATTGGCATTAAAAAGGGGATCAACTCCAGAGATAAAGCGATAATTCTCTCACTCTACAAGACTCTGGTCCAGCTAGAGTCCACCCAGAGTATGCTGTCCAGTTCTGGGCACCAGTTCTCACGTTGATGTACTGGAAATGAAGCGAGTACAGAGAAGGGCAACTAAGCTAATAAAAGTCTGGAGGATATTAGTTATGAGGAAAGGTTGCGAGCACTGAACTTATTCTCTCTGGAGAAGAGATGCTTGAGAGCGGATATGATTTCAATTTATAAATACCGTACTGGTAACCCCACAATAGGGATAAAACTTTTTTGCGGAAGGGAGTTTAACAAGACACGTGACCACTCATTAAAATTAGGAGAAAAGAGGTTTAACCTTAAACTACGTAGAGGGTTCTTTACTGTAAGAGTGGCAAGGATGTTGAATTCCCTTCCACAGGCGTTGGTCTCAGTAGGGAGCATCGACAGTTAAAAAAAAATATTAGATGAGCACCTGAACAACCGCAACATACAGGGATATACAATGTAATACTGACATATAATCACACACATAGGTTGAACTTGATGGACTTGTGTCTTTTTTCAACCTTACCTACTATGTAACTATGTAAGAGTGTTTTTCCCATCAGCATTTGTAAAGGACACTGGGAAAATAACAGTCAACCAATCCACCATTTATAAACATATTGGGGTTGATTTACTAAAGGCAAATCCACACTGCAATACAAGTGCATTTGCCTTTAGTAAATAAACCCCACAGTATGTTGGTTAAAAACAGGTTAAAGAATTTGTGTATTTTTGATGTTACCTTTTGGGGTGCATTAAAAGACCCTCCCCAAGGTGACCCGTATTTTAAAATGTACACTTGTGCATTGGTATATGTCACCAATGACTGTGCCCAGCTACCTATGCCCTTTTTAAACAAAAGCTTACAAACCAGCCTTGTAAAAGGCCAGAAAAAAATTACAATTCAGCTCCCATAGGTTCCACTGGTGTTGAGTTCTATATTCACTATGTTAAGTAGACATTTTTTTTCCGCATTCATCAAACCTCCTGTGAACCAAACTTTGCCAGATCTGCTCACCTCTAGCTGTTAATAATGCTTGCTGTGTCCTGCTCTGTGCAGCAAGAGCTTACACAGCAGCTTCAATGACAACAGTGTTTGTAAGCTTCATTGATTAACCTCTTGCCGACCGCACTATAACCGAATGACAGCTACAGCTCGTTCGCACATTTTTGGGAGAGCGTCTAATGACATCCTCCCAGAACCCTGTCTCACCCCGAGCCCCAGGCACACATTTGGTGGGCTTTGTGATCACTGTGTCCTTTGGACACAGCTGATCACAGATTGAGAAACAGGGCCAATTACAGCAGCCCTTTACCATGTGATGAGCTGTGTCCAATCACAGCTCATCACATGTAAACAAATGCTGGTTATTGGCATTTACTTTCCTCAGCGTTGTCTCTGTCTGAGGCTGGGTTCACACCTATGCGAATTGGATGTGGGTTTCACCACATCTAATTCGCATAGCAGGAGATTGTAACCTGGCTCTCTATGGAGCCGGTTCACACATCTCCGCAGTGGCGAATTTCACAGGAGCCCTGTGTGTCTTTTGGTCCGTTTCAGGTCTGAATTCAGCCAAAAATTTGGGATGAAATCGGAACTGAAACTGTGAATGGAGACCCAGTGGACTCCTGCTGTGAGCCAGAGCGTGCTGCAGTGTGAACCCAGCCTGAGGAAAGGAAAGCCGATAATCAGCTTTCCTGGTGCCTCCATGGCAGCATACTAGTGATAGAGCTCCGCCTCGACTCCTCCCTCAGGACCAGTGAATAGCATAAATTAAAGACGTAGTCCCTCCCCCAACATTCTCCTTTTTTTCCTCGTACCTCTTGTGCTGGTGAAGAGTAGCAGTAAGTCCATACCTCTGCAGTCGGCAGCGTCCGCCGGGTTTAGCCTTTCCCGTGCGCAGTCCCTGTTCTTGGGCCGCTCACAGCGCTAATAAGACTGGGAACCCCTCTGTGGATCTGTTGGGGTCTTGCAGAGTTTCCTCACTGGAATGCAGTCTGCCACCATATCCTATGATGATGGCGGAGGAGTCGCAAAAGGATCAGCTCCCTTTCTGCCAGGCCTGTGATTTTTCATTTTCTTTCCATCTCTCATTTAAAAAAAAAAGAAAAGAAAGAAAGTTGCATTTTGTCTTCTCCCCCCCCCCTTTTTTCCTTTTGTGTTATTCCTTTCCTTCCCTTGAATGAAATATAGAGATAGTAGGCTGTAACATATTCCTTTTGTTACCTGGTGGTTTTTCTGGCGACATCCGTTGTCCTGTTGCTGTGGGGGCAGTGTTGTTGTTCGTCCCCCTTGCAGGCAGCGTGGCTCAGCGTCCCCTTCGTAGTGCTGCGCATGCGCGAGCCGGGAAGCTAATCAGCCGTCGCTCTCGGCTTCCCAGCGTCTTCTCGGCGGCTCGGCGGCGGCTCTACTGTGCATGCGCGGGCGCGGGCGTGGTCTCTCGACGCCGCAACGGCCATCTTTGATACCGGAAAAAGGGCCAATTTTGCCCTTTTCTTAAAAAAAAAAAAAAATTTCAAAAAAAAAAAAAAGAAAAAGGGGGCAGAGAGACTGGGGGTTTATGGGACTACCCCACCCACCCTTAGGCTATTTAGGATCGGCTTTGGGGACTGGTGGTTTAGAGTTTCCTCGGCTGCCCTGCTAAGGTCTCTCTGAGCTGCTCTGTGGTAAGTTTTTAAAAAAAAAAAGAGAAGAAGAACAAAATGAAATATATACCTTATAAAAAAAAAAAAAAAAAAAACCAAAAACATTCTTTTTCTTTCCTTACCTTTTTTCTGCAATTTCCTTTTTTGTTTCGGCAGCTGATCCTTGTGCCCAACTCCGAAATGAGCCACTCATCTCGTAACAAAGATCCTCACACCTCCTATACGTGAGTATAAAAAAAAAAAAGTGCGCTCGCTGGCCTGACATGATTTTTCTTAAAATCATAGCCCTGCCCACTCCAAGAGGACCGAAAAATCCTCAAGGCACCACGATGACGACAGCCCAAGTCGCAGATCTCGTTCTTCACGCCACCGGTCCCGCTCGTCAAGACGTTAAATAGACAAGCAATATACCGAAACGTGCGGATTGTTCCCGAATGGTGTGCTATTATTTTGTGGAACGTTTTGCCGAATGGTTCACGAAATATCGTTGTTTTTGCGGCGAAATTGGTTCCATAGGAATGAATGGGGAAACTAGAGTGGGAGGTGACAAAAGCTGAAAAATCAGAACATGATTTCTAAACTGCCGCCACTCCCTCATTTTCAAGCCCACCTACACAAATCTTATATCAAAACGTTCAGCTATCCCTGCTGCCACTAAACATGTCCACGGCTAAGCCATAGTCCTGATAGTTTTCACAATATGACCATTTGTTTGCAACTCACACCGTCCATTGACATTCATTGAAACTACACTCTAGCCCCTTCAAATTTGAAGGGCAATTTCTAAACTGCGACCGTGCCTTCAATTTTAATATTTCAGAGACATACTATATATATAAATCTAGGTCTGGGTCTTGTGATTCTCACAATATAAAGATCTTCGCTGTAGAATTTATAGTTTTTAAAATACGGCCATTTGAATTACTGCATAGTTACTACATCTATCATGGTCCTGTCCATTGTGTATTGAACAGTATTTGTGAAGCATAAACAGGGCATGAGCGTTGCTAGGAAACAGTGGTTGTAAACAGAAGATGCTGAGACACCCCAAATGCATGTGACTTCATCTGCTAGACTTGATAATGCTTGTAGACTCCTCCCACAGTTTTTACACTACAGAGACAAGTAATATACTGAAACGTGCGGATTGTTCCCGATTGGTGTGTTATTACTTTGTGGAACGTTTTGCCGAATGGTCCACGAAATATTGTCGTTTTTGCGGCGAAATTGGTCCCATAGGAATGAATGGCGTTAGTCCCATTCTTCGCGACATAGATCAAGATCCAGAAGACGGGACCGGTCCCCCTCTCCTAGATCCTATAAGAAGAAGAAGTGCTGGACCTGTGGGGCTAGTCCGCTGCCGAATAAAGTAGTCTGCAAGGACTGTTTCGCGGACTATGCGTCCAGCCGCGAGTTAGTAAACCAACAGGTGGTGGACCTGCTCAAAAGAACTATGAAGGACTCCTTCTCTGAGCTTGCGGCCTTGGTTCCTGCTCAGCCAGTCCCGCAGACGTCCCAGGCTCAGGATGTTGAACTTGTTCTTCCTGGTCCTTCTGCAGCCAGTACGCCTCTACCTCCATCAGGCCGACTGGCCAGAGATTCCCCACCTGAAGACCTCTCGGGCGATTCGTCGGATGAATCAGATCCTTCTGGCTTTAGCCATTCATTGGTAAAACCATTTATCCAGGCAGTTAGAGCTGCAATAGCTTGGGAGGATACTGAAGAACCTCCCCAGGAAGCAAAAAGCTACTTCCCATTCCTTAAAAGGAAACAGGCTTTCTTCCCTTTGATGGGAGAAATTAGCCAAGTCATTCAAAACGAATGGTCAAGAACTGATAAAAAACTGTCATTGGGCCGTTTCAATAAATTGTATCCCCTACCGGAGTCGGGAACACAGTCATTGAACTCCATGCCGGTGGTAGACGCATCAGTGGTGCGACTCGCAAAGAATATTACCCTGCCTATGAAAGATTCCGCTTCCTTTAAGGATCCTCTTGACAGAAGAATCGATCTGGATCTCAAGAGGAGCTATTTAGCTGCAGGAGCGGCATGTAAGCCAGCGATCGCCCTCACCTCCGTATCTAATGCCATTAGAGCTTGGATGGATAACATTGAAACAGCTCTACGCCAGGATGTCCCCAAGGAAGACATAATTAAAGCCCTGGAAGAAATTAGATTGTCAGCAGACTTCGTTGGAGTAGCAGCTATAGACACGATTAGGTGTTCAGCAAGATCTATGCTGCACTCAGTAATGGCGAAAAGGGCCTTGTGGTTAAAACCCTGGACGGCGGATTTGGCGTCCAAGCAAAATTGGTGCAAAATCCCGTTCGACGGGAAGGCATTATCGGAGACAAGATGGATAAAGCCATATCTAGGCTGTCAGGAGGAAAGTCAGGTATGCTTCCCCAAGACAGAAGGATGCGGAGATCCAGAGGGGGTTCTTCCAGGTTCCGCCAGTCAAACTCTAGAGATTTCAGACAATCAAGGCAGTTCAGAGACGGCAGAAGACCCTGGAGGGGCACTCAGGCATCCTTCTTGGGCAGAAAGTCGAAGGCCCCTCCGACTCCACATGAGCAGAAGCAATCCTTTTGACGCCAGATTAGCCCAGACACTCCCGGTGGGAGCCAGACTAAAATTCTTTCTTCCAGTCTGGGCCAGCAAATGCCAGGATCCCTGGGTTCTCTCAACAATCCAATGGGGACACTTTTGGAGTTTCTCTCATCCTCCACCTCAAAATTCATTCACAAGAACGGAAATTCCATCCTCTCCGCTGAAGGCTCAAGCCCTAAGACAATTCGTATCGTCACTCCAACTTCAGGGAGCAGCTGTGCCGGTTCCTTTGGCGGAGCGCTTCGCAGGCTTCTATTCCACTCTATTTCTGGTCCCAAAGAGAACGGGTGGATGGAGGCCTGTGATCGATCTAAAAAGACTCAACAGGCACATACACCCAGAAAGCTTCAAGATGGAGTCTCTACAAACAATTATTCAGGCAGTACAGCCAACAGATTGGATGATCTCAATCGATCTGCAGGATGCATACTTACACGTGCCAATTCTACCTGCCTTTCAGAAGTATCTCAGATTTGCAGTAGGTCGGATCCACCTGCAGTTTCAAGCCCTGCCCTTCGGTCTGTGCACCTCCCCCAGGGTGTTCACCAAGATTCTAATATCCGCTCTGGTTCCCCTGCGGGAGAGGGGTTTGAGGATATACCACTATTTGGACGACATCCTCCTCCTAGCAAGCAGTCCGGGTCAGTTGGTGTATCACCGAGACATTCTTCCCCAGTCCCTGAGAGAACTAGGATGGCTGATAAACTCAGAGAAGAGTCAGCTTGCACCTACACAGCGGATGATCTATCTAGGTGCGATGTTTGACACCCGGGAGGGGACAGTGTCATTACCTTCCCTGAAGATGAGGATTATTATCCAGAAGATGGTCAAAACCATTGCGAGCCGGTATCTAACGGCATCGCAATGCCTGAGCCTCATTGGCACAATGTCTGCTTGTATACCGATGATTCCTTGGGCCCATTGGCATTTGAGGTATTTTCAGATGGGTTTCTTGGCGCAGTGGAAGAGACAGGGGAAAGGAAAATTACGGTAAGTATGATACAATTTTCCGTTTTCCTGTGATAGGGCACATTTGCACTGATAATCAGGGAACTGATCATCAGTGCCCTAATTATCAGTGCAGCCCCATCAGTACCAATCAGTTCAGCATATCAGTGCCACCTCATCAATTCGTAAATTCGAAAATTCATAAATTCGTAATTTCAAACATTTGGAATTCATTAATTCGTAAATTCGAAATTCGAAAATTTGGAAGTTCGAAAATTTGGAATTCGGAAATTCGGAAACTCGAAAATTCAGAAATTCGAATATTCCGAAATTCGAAATTTCCGAATTTTGAAATTTGAAATTTTCCAATTTCCGAATTTTCGCATTTCGAATTCCCAAATTTCTGAAATTTTGAATTTCCGAATTTCCGAATATTTGGAAAAATTCGGAAACATAAATTTTCGGAAATTCGGATATTTTATTTTATTTGTAGATCAAAGGAATCTCCTTTGTTGTTCACATAATGTTGCTCAGTAAAATCAAGTTATTAATAAAAATAATTCCCAATTAAAGCGTAACTTAACTGCTCCTAAATGACCTAACCTAAGGTGACCAGATTTTTCAAATGAAATCTGGGGAGATTTTTTTTTTATTGGCAAATGGTAAACTATTTTATAAGCATATTTTCCTCAAATTATATATGCAGTGTATGTGGTATGTATTTATGGAATTATTGTATGATATATACGTTATTTCTCACATTTCGTCCATGAGATAAAAAAAAAAGATACTTCTTAGAATTTTTTGAGATATGACCACTAAATGTTATGAAGATAAGATAGAGAAAAAACAGAGTGCAGGGCTCAGGAGTGCGCTACATAAAGAATGCAGGGCTCAGCAGTGCGCTACATAAAGAATGCAGGGCTCAGCTGTGCCCATATCTGCAGCCTCACCAGTGCCCAGCAATGCAGCCTCACCAGTGCCCATCTATGCAGCTTCACAAGTGCCCATCCAATGCAGCCTCACCAGTGCCCATCCAATGCAGCCTCACCAGTGCCCAGCAATGCAGCCTCACCAGTGCCCATCTATGCAGCTTCACCAGTGCCCATGCAGCCTCACCAGCGCCAAGCAATACTGCCTGACCAGTGCCCATCATTGCAGCCTTACCAGTGCCCAATGCAGCCTCACCAGTGCCCATCTATGCAGCCTCACCTGTGCCCAGCAATGCAGCCTCACCAGTGCCCATCTATGCAGCCTCACCAGTGCCCAGAAATGCAGCCTCACCAGTGCCCAGCAATGCAGCCTCACCAGTGCCCATCTATACAGCTTCACCAGTGCCCATCCAATGCAGCCTCAACAGCACCAAGCAATACTGCCTGACCAGTGCCCATCAATGCAACCTTACCAGTGCCCAGCAATGCAGCCTCACCAGTGCCCATCTATGCAGCCTCACCAGTGCCCAGAAATGAAGCCTCACCAGTGCCCAGCAATGCAGCCTCACCAGTGCCCATCTATACAGCTTCACCAGTGCCCATCCAATGCAGCCTCAACAGCACCAAGCAATACTGCCTGACCAGTGCCCATCAATGCAACCTTACCAGTGCCCAGCAATGCAGCCTCTCCAGTGCCCAGCAATGCAGGGCTCTGGAGTGTGCTACATAAAGAATGCAGGGCTCAGCAGTGCACTACATAAAGAATGCAGGGCTCAGTTGTGCCCATCTATGCAGCCTCACCAGTGCCCAACAATGCAGCCTCACTAGTACCCAGCAATGCAGCCTCACCAGTGCCCATCAATGCAGCCTTACCAGTGCCCAGCAATGCAGCCTCCCCAGTGCCCAGCAATGCAGCCACCAGTGCCCATCAATGCAGCCTCACCAGTGCCCATCAATGCAGCCTTACCAGTGCCCAGCAATGCAGCCTCCCCAGTGCCCAGCAATGCAGTTTTACCAGTGCCCATCAATGCAGCCTTACCAGTACCCATCTATGCAGCCTCACCAGTGCCCAGCAATACAGCCTCACCAGTGATCAGCAATGCAGCCTCACCAGTGCCCAGCAATGCAGTCTTCCCAGTGCCCAGCAATGCAGCCTCCCCAGTGCCCAGCAATGCAGCCTCACCAGTGCCCAGCAATGGAGCCTTACTAGTGCCCATATATACAGCGTCACCAGTGCCCAGCAATGCAGCCTTACCAGTGCCCATATATGCAGGCTTACCAGTGCCCATCAATGCAGCCTCACCAGTGCCCATTAATGCAGCCTCACCAGTTCCCAATGCAGCCTCACCAGTGACCAGCAATGCAGTCTCACCAGTGACCAGCAATGCAGACTCACCAGTGCATAATGCAGCCTCACCAGTACCTATCTATGCAGCCTCACCTGTGCCCAGCAATGCAGCCTCACCAGTGCCCAGCAGTGCAGCCTCACCAGTGACCAGCAATGCAGCCTCACCAGTACTCAGCAATGCAGCCTCACCTATGCCCAGCAATGCAGCTTCACCTGTGCAGGGGATCAGAGAGAAGAGAGGAAGAGGAGAGCCGGCTGGATCATCAATCAGGCCGGCGGCGTCCGCTGTGACAGCTTTAATTTGAAACGCTTGGCGCCCGCCGTCACACAAGTCCTGCCTCCTGGATTGGCTCCTTTCTATAATAGACAGCATATGTCACTGGACAAGTGTGCTGTCTACCAAAGGAGCCAAACTAGGAGGTGGGACTTGTGTGACGAGGGGCACCCAACGACTCAAAGCTGCCACAGTGGGCGACGCCGGCCTGACACCCCCCAGCTCTGTTCCATGCTGCCATTTAGAAAAATATGCCATGTGTGCAGATGCACTGTCTGCCTCCTCCAGGAATTCAGGAGTTGGAAGAGAGGTGCATCAGTGCACACACAATTAATTTCCATGCCAAATGCCATCAGCTTCTGGTAGATGGGCACCATAGTGTTCCACAGCATTTGTGCTCTTGAAGAGAAATTCACCATGCTTAATACCACAATGCCTCCTGAGATAGCTGTGATGTAGCAATCTCAGAAAGCAGTGGGCTGATTATGCATGGGGTAGAAAGGACTGAGGAGTGGGGAGTGATTGTTCCTAAATTGTGTAGAGAATAGCTGGCCACAGCTATATCCCTTCAATTATCCTGGCAAATAAATGTTTATCATGAATGATAGATTTTAGAAAGGGCCAGATTTACAATCAGACACAGAAGACCCGTGCCTATAGATAGCAAGGACAAAAGCCATAATTTCTCTACATTGTTTTGAGGCACATTTTTTGAGCAGGAACAGTTTCCTGTGAGTTTATTTACGCTTTGTCCCAATGCTCTAAGCCATGCTACAACTAGTGCATAGCGCTGGTAGATTTGCGATCTACCAGATGTTAGGTAAATTAAGTAACTTGTTCGTTAGGTAGGTTAAGTTTGCCTCTGTTCCAGCTTGGCTGACGTTGTGTGTGTTTCCATGCTGACCGGTGGGTGTCGCTGTTATCACTGGTTAGTGTTGGAAAGGCAACGTGTTGAAGCGTATGGATGCTCTTCTGTCCCGGAGACAACTCGGTGGAGGTGGTCCTCCGAGTTGCATTCGGGGCGAGGGTATTTATGGGACAGACACCATATTTTGGGGTTTGTTTTTTCAGCCACCTGCCGGCCCTCCTGGTTGACAGGTATGCGTTAAGGAGCTACCTCGTGGTCCTCCGTTCCGGAGGCCCACGATACTACCGCGCAGGGGTGGGCTCAGAGGTTTGTCTGGGGCCTACCACCGCGGCCGAGGAATGGTCCTCAGCTGTCGGTCCTGTGTGGCGAAGCTGGACAACCGAGGAGATCCCAGGGGAGGATCCGTCTTGGAGGGATCACGCAGCGTGCTGGTCTATAGAGGGGCCTGGTGACTCGGTTGGAGGGCGTATCCGAAAGTAACTATACAGCATAGTGTTGCCGGGTTGGCTTAAAGGTTCAAGCACTGTGACTGACATTCATTACAGAAAATCTGATACATCCTGTGGCAGAGGATCGTACGGATTTTATTCCCAAGCAAGTCTGTGGCAGAGACTTTGATTCGTGCTGCGTGCTGGCTGTTAGGCTGGTGAGAGAGGCCTATCCAGACGAGCAAGGAGTGTGTCCCACGAGGGGAGCACATTCCATACAATATCTGAATTCTACCCAAACATTTGTTAAAAGAACCCTAAAGGAAGATGTTTGAGTTTCTTCTGCAGTTTCTCTTTCGTCTCTTTCCTGCTATTTCCTAAGTCAAGTGTTTAATAAAGCATTGAAAACGTACTCCAGTGTTGGTGCGTGTATCGTCCAGAGGTAAACTCAACGGAACCCCTAGACCCGGTGCCAGTGAAACAGAGGGAAGCAGAGTGAAGGTAACAGACCCGCTTAAACCAGCAGCTCCACCGAGAGTTATTGCTACATGTGTATGTGTGATGCGCGTGTGCATACTCCTGTTAAGGGATGTATATGATGGGTTACACAGGCTTGTTTTAATCCAATATGGTGATTACAATGATTTTATGGTGTGTGTTCTTGAGTATGTTCATCTGTATTTACTAATATATGTACACATTTTTAGTAATGTCTTTTCACATTATACAATTGTTCTACTTTACATTAATTCATATGCGATGCGACACATAAAATTTATGTGTGTGTGCGTTGCTAAGGGTTGCTGTAGGTTTTTCTGTTTTCTTAGTTTCTATGTGTATCATATAACAGGAAGCATGCAATTCAATGATTAGTGTCACCTGTGCGGCCATTTCTTCTTTTGATTATATTCGGAGGCGAGCCGAGGTGGGCTCCTGTCCAGATCATCAGGCTTTCAAAACCTCACCTGGAGCAGAGAGTCTTCTTGTTTGGATACAACTAGTAAGACTAGAGCACTTTCTGCATAAAAGAGGTGGCCCTAGCAAAGTTGATTTCTTTAGGTGCCAAAGGTTGTGTACCTTCAGAGATGGTGAGTCCGCTCTGGCATTGAAACATCTGCTTTGCCATAAATCTCATAAGAAATAAGTGTTGTGCTGTCACATACAATTCCACAATAGCAAAAGATCAAACAAATAGTGGTGGCGTCATCATGCCTGCCTGGAGTACTGGTGGTGTGGTTTTAAATGCTCTTAATGCCCTTTTGCTTGTGAATACCTTTGCTTTTTTTAATGCATTGGTATACAGTACTTCACTATGAGATAGTATTATTCTTTCCTTGGTATATACAGTATCTATGGTGGTGAGATCGGATTTAGTGAACGATTTTGAAATCATCCTGTGGCATATTATCTCTATGAGAGGGATCTGAGGCATTGTTGGCTGAGAGGCTAAGCAGATTGGAGCCATGCATTACATAGTTACATTGTTACATAGTAGGTGAGGTTGAAAAAAGACACAAGTCCATCAAGTTCAACCTGTGTGTTTGATTATATGTCAGTATTACATTGTATATTCCTGCCCTCTTTTTTTCACATGGTGGCTGGTGAACTTTGGGTTTATCAAGAACTCAAGGTGGACTTTTTTTCAATTAACACTTGGACTTTATTATTATTTATTTGTTTGATTTTTTTTTGCTATTGTGGAATTTTATGGGACAACGCAACACTTATTTCTTGTGCGTTGTTTGGATATTTGTGTGTAATATCAGTGAGTGCTACTGCCATTATCACATTTTTTTTCATATACGCATTGGGGTTGATTTACTAAAACTGGAGAGTGCAAAATCTGGTGTAGCTGTGCATGGTAGCCAATCAGCTTCTACTGTAACTTCAGCTTGTTCAATTAAGCTTTGACAAAAAAAAAAAAAAAAAAACTAGAAGCTGATTGGTTTCCATGCAGAGTTGCACCAGATTTTGTACCCTCCTGTTTTAGTAAATCAACCCCATTGATGCTTTGGGGTTTCTCTAGCGCAGGATATAAATATATTCGCTTGACATAAATCTGCCAGCCTAAAACTGGGCAATGTTTGACTTCGCTTACATTTTTTTTTAGACTTGAAAGGATAAAAGGATTCTGGAAATGATGCGGTTAAACTGCCTGAATGACTAATAATACTGAATTGTTTATAAGCAGTGAGGCAGTAGAGGACGTATGAAAGAATTTCAGATTTTCAGGGACCAATGATGCCTGTGTAGGAAGTTAACTATGTCTATGACAGTGTACGTCAAGTACATTCAAAGTAATTGCAGATCCCACTCCTGTGAATCACATATTTCCTGATTTCTCATGGGACCTGATTAAAGCAGCTTATCTCTGAATCCTCAAGTAGTAACTAGATTATGTTAAAAAGAACATTGGCCATCAAATAGATTAAAGGACGCGATCACTTAAATATATCATTAATCTACTATCTATACCATATGTATTATGCCAGGTAGATATTTTCTGCTATTCACCGAGTGCGGTGATTCTTTGAACAGTTGTAAAAGAGAGAGAAACAAGTATGTGGGAACAAAAGGAGCAATTTCTCTGTTTTGATTAACGAGCTCCTTAGACAAAATTTGCAAATATACTATTTTTTTTTTATCTTTGGGAAAGGTATTTTACTACAGTAAAACCTTGGATTGCAAGCATAATTCATTCTGGAAACATGCTTGTAATCCAAAGCACTTGTATATCAAAGCGAATTTCCCCATAAGAAATAATGGAAACTCAGATATTCCTTCCACAACCATTTATTCATAGTTCGTTCAGTTTATAGTGCATATAAAAGGATTATAGCAATGTGATAGGTTGTGTAACCATAAAATGTGCATCCACAAATGGTAGCCTCCACAAGGGGATTGGAAGCAAAATCCAGCAGGAGCTACAGGGTATAAAAGAGAAGAGAGGCACCTCGAAGGCAGGCCATACATGGGTCGAATTTCAAAAGAATTTTCTTTTGAAAATCTTATCTATAGCCTCGTACACACCATCGGATTTTCGGCAGACAAAGCCTCTGACTTTTGTCCGAAGGGCGTTGGCCAAAAACTTGTCTTGCATACAAACGGCACACAATTGTCAGCCAACAAACACGAACGTAGTGACGTACTAGACGTACTACGAGCCGATAAAGAGGAAGTTCAATTGTCAGGCACCACCCTTTGGGCTCCTTCTGCTAATTTCATGTTATTAGAAGTTTGGTAAGTGTTGATTCGCGCTTTTCATTTCGTGCTTTTCAGTTTGTTTCTGAACGACCGTTCGTCAACAAGCCATGTTGCGGAATCGGAGGAGGTAACATTTTATTTATTATTGGCCTTGGAGTTATTGCTTTGACCAAGGTCCAGTCCAGGAACAGGAGGAGGAGGATTTCTTAGACCAAAAATTGGTTGCTTTATTTATGTCATATGCCTTTGCTGCGGGACCTCCAGGAGAATAATCCGGATGATTTTCGGAATTATCTCCGGATGACGGACCCCTGCTTTCTTGGCATTGTTGACCCCCTATATTAAGAAGTAGGACACATGCATGAGGCTTTTATTTTATTTTTTGGTTGAATAATGATTTGATTTGGTATATTTTCTATATTTTTGGATGCATAGAATGCACTTTTTGGTTAAGTTCTATTGGCAGATAGCATGTCTAAAAAAATAGTGGAGAATAATACTTGGCTACGTGTTTTACTCCAAATGACAGTTTGGGAGTAGGTGGTTACATTTAAAAAATACAATGTAAAATTAACAAGGGACACCAACTTAGTTGTACCTTTGGTCTTCAAAACTACGGGATAATGGTGTTGTGGTGACTTGATCCCCCCCCCCCAAAAAAAAAAAAACAAGCATAATAATATTATTTTTGATATCACTAGAAAATAAAAGCCTTTTAAAATACCGTATTTATCTGCGTATAACACGCACTTTTTTCCCCTTAAAATCAGGGGAAAGTCGTGGGTGCGCGTTATATGCCGATCCCCGCTAATTGTGATCTATCGGCGGCGATCGCCGCCGACATTCACATAGCGTGTAGTTTTAAATATGGCGTCGCGGAGTTCGGAGGGACTCGGCAGAGCTGAACGAGTGCCGCCGAAATCACAGTGACTGGGCGGAGCCGAGATACACATAGTCGAGTGTTCTCGGCTCTTTCCGGCGCTGCTCACAGTCACGTCCAGTCCCGCCATTGGACCTGTGTTATGTCCATCATAGGGCGGGACTGGGCGGGACTGTGAGCGGCGCCGGAAAGAGCCGAGTACACTCGACTATGTGTATCTCGGCGGCGTTCGTTCAGCTCCACCGGGTCCCTCCAAACTCCGCGGCGCCATATTTAAAACTACGTGCTATGTGTATGTCGGCGGTGATCTGTCCAAGCATTGACACTGGGGGCAAGGCTGCACTGACCACTGGGGCAAGGCTGCACTGACCACTGGGGCAAAGCTGCACTGACAAGGCTGCACTGACAAGGCTGCACTGGGGCAAAGCTGCACTGACAAGACTGCACTGGGGCAAAGCTGCACTGACAAGGCTGCAATGGACACTGGGGCAAGGCTGCACTGACACTGAAAAGGCTGCAATGACACTAACAAGGCTGCAGATGGACACGATAAGGCTGCATTGATGGGCATTTTAATGTAAGTTTTTTTTCCTTAAACTTCCCTCCTAAAAGTTTTTTTTTCTTAAAATTCTCTCCTAAACTTGGGGTGCGTGTGATACGCCGGCGCGTGTTATACGCCGATAAATACGGTACGTTTGGCAGAACTCCATCAGTATCACCAGCAAAGCAGCTTCATTATTATCCCATTAAAGAAGAAGAGAATGTGCGCTGCATTTCGACATTTCATAATTTTCTACGTCATGAATTTTAATTCTTCATTACGAACGCTAGTTTACAGACCGCTTCTGGCTTGTCCTTGCTTCCGAGCATGCGTTTTTGTACTTTGGACTTTTGTCTGACGGACTTGTGTACACACGATCCGAATATCTGACAACAGACATTTGTCCACGGAAAATTTTAAAGCCTGCCATCCAACATTTGTCCGCAGAAAATCCAACGTCCGATGGAGCGTACAAACGGTCAGATTTTCCGCCAACAGCCTATCATCACACATTTCCCGTGGTAAAATCCTATCGTGTGTACAAGGCTTTAGAATTTTTGTTCGAATGTCGCACCATTAGTGGGCTGCAGCAACAGCCGATTTTAGTGCGGCCATCAAATTTGAGTAAATCGGGCATGTTGGAAATTTTTTGAAAAAACAAACGATTTTCTAATCAATGATGGGAGAATAGATGATGTCGATGGCGGTGAGGAGGATGATGAGTTGAGAGGATGTTACATAGTTACACAGTAGGTGAGGTTGAAAAAAGACACAAGTCCATCAAGTCCAACCTATGTGTGTGATTATAAGTCAGTATTACATTGTATATCCCTGTATGTTGCGGTCATTCAGGTGTTTATCTAATAATTTTTTGAAACTATCGATGCCCCCCCGCTGAGACCACCGCCTGTGGAAGGGAATTCCACATCCTGGCCGCTCTTACAGTAAAGAACCCTCTACGTAGTTTAAGGTTAAACCTCTTTTCTTCTAATTTTAATGAGTGGCCACGTGTCTTGTTAAACTCCCTTCCGCAAAAAAGTTTTATCCCTATTGTGGGGTCACCAGTACGGTATTTGTAAATTGAAATCATATCCCCTCTCAAGCGTCTCTTCTCCAGAGAGAACAAGTTCAGTGCTCGCAACCTTTCTTCATAACTAATATCCTCCAGACCCTTTATTAGCTTTGTTGCCCTTCTTTGTACTCGCTCCATTTCCAGTACATCCTTCCTGAGGACTGGTGCCCAGAACTGGACAGCATACTCTAGGTGCGGCCGGACCAGAGTCTTGTAAAGTGGGAGAATAATTGCTTTATCCCTGGAGTTAATCCCCTTTTTAATGCATGCCAATATTCTGTTTGCTTTGTTAGCAGCAGCTTGGCATCGCATGCTATTGCTGAGCCTATCATCTACTAGGACTCCCAGGTCCTTTTCCATCCTAGATTCCCCCCAGAGGTTCTCCCCCCCCAGTGTATAGATTGCCTTCATATTTCTGCCACCCAAATGCATTATTTAACATTTTTCTACATTCAACCTCATTTGCCATGTAGTTGCTCACCCCATTAATTTGTTCCAATCTTCTTGCAAGGTTTCCACATCCTGCGGAAAACTTAGTATCATCCGCAAATACAGAGATTGAACTGTTTACCCCATCCTCCAGATCGTTTATGAATAAATTAAATAGGATTGGTCTCAGCACAGAACCCTGTGGGACCCCAGTACCCATCCCTGACCATTCCGAGTATTCCCCATTTATCACCACCCTCTGAACTCGCCCTTGTAGCCAGTTTTTAATCCATTGTTTATGGGGAACTGTGTCAAATGCTTTTGCAAAGTCCAGATACACCACGTCTACGGGCCTTCCTTTATCTGGATGGCAACTCACTTCCTCATAGAATGTTAATAGATTGGTTTGGCAAGAACAATTCTTTGTATATAGTCCCCTATCATCCCCTCCAATATCTTGCATACTATTGATGTTAGGCTAACTGGTCTGTAATTCCCAGGGATGTATTTTTGGCCCTTTTTTAAATATTGGTGCTACATTGGCTTTTCTCCAATCAGCTGATACCATTCCAGTCAGTAGACTGTCAGTAAAAATTAGGAACAATGGTCTGGCAATTACTTGACTGCGTTCCCTAAGTACCCTCGGGTGCAAGCCATCCGGTCCCGGTGATTTATTAATGTTGTTTGCCAAGTCTAATTCTAATTCTGTCCTCTGTTGGCCATGAGGGTGCTTCCTGTGACTTATCATGAGGATAAGCACTGCAGTTTTGGTTACTAAAGTCCCCCGATTCCCTCGTGAAGACTGAGGAGAAGAATAAATTCAATACCTTCACCATCTCCCCATCCTTTGTAACCAGATGTCCTTCCTCATTCTTTATGGGGCCAATATGATCCTTCGCTATGTGTCTTTCGTGTTCTATCTCAGCCGCCCTAATTGCACCCTTACATTTCTTGTTGCATTCTTTATAAAGTCTGAATGCTGATGATGATCCCTCAACCTTGTATTTTTTGAAGGCCTTCTCCTTTTAGATGCTTTTATATGCATTTTTACATTGGAGTTAAGCCCATGATTGTATGATATATACGTTATTTCTCACATTTCCTCCATGAGATAAAAAAAAGATACTTCTTAGACTTTTTGGGGATATGACTACCCAATGTTAAGAAGATAAGATAGAGAAAAAAGTTGGAGGGAGGGATGAGGCGGCAAAATTCAAATGCAATCTGGGCAAGGGCAGCTCCAGACAATTTTATTTGGGGGGTACTATGGTGGTGCTTGAGGTAAAAGTGAGGGTGCTAATGCTGCTACTGCACACCTGTGGGCGTGGCCAAAAAGCGGATGTGGCCAGCAAGTGGGCGTGGACAGCAAGTGGAGGTTTCTTTATGGCATACAATGGTGATCAGTATGTCCTGGCATCTGTATACCATTAAAAAGCAAAAAAATGCAGCATAACCCTACACTTCCTTTATATAATTCTACAAATGGACTTATAAGTGCAAAGGTAAAACCTATAAATGAATGTGTATGAGTGTGCCCCTTTATGCTGTTGGTCAGAAGGGATGAGCTCGATGTTCGATGCGAACATCGGGTGTTCGCCCGTTCGCCGAACAGCGAATATTGTGGGGCGTTTGGGAAATGTGTGTAGTGTGGGAAATTCTGGTGCCACAGAACGCCCCATAATGCACGGCGAGATTGCAGTGCATTGGTGTCCGATGATTGGCCAAAGCATGCACTTGACCTGCATGCATTGGCCAATCACAGCACGCTCTGGTACGAGAGCCATAAGTGGCCAAAGGCAGGGTGCCTTTGGCCTTTGGTGGGGGGGGTTATCAGAATCTGGAAGCAAGGGGGCCCCCAGATCCTAGCACCCCCCCCCATGTGAATGTGTATAGGGGGGGAATGTACCCCTACATTGTATCCCTACCCATTCACCAAAAAAAGTGTCAAAAAAGTAAAAAAGGACAGGAGAAAGTTTTTGACAATGCCGTTATAAAAAAAAGTGTCCCGTGATGTCCATCCTTCTTCAATCACGGCACAAACGGACACAAAAAATAGAAAAAAAGCCCCGCCTCGATGGGAGATGTCCCGCCAACTGCTGTCTCCTGGCTGACCGGGTAACCCCGCCCCCTTCTGATGTCATGGGACATCGCGGATGGACATCACGGGACACTTGTTTTTTAATAAATCAATTGTCAAAAACTGTCTCCTGTCGTTTTTACTTTTTTGACACTTGTTTTGGTGAATGGGTAGTGGTACAATTCACATGGGTGGGGGAGCGGGCGGGATCTGGGGGATTCCGATAAACCCCCCTGCCCGCAGAGCCCCACAACCACCGGGAAAGGGTTGTGGGGATGAGGCCCTTGTCCCCATCAACATGGGGACAAGGTGCTTTGGGTCGGACCCCAAAGCACCCTCGCAATGTTGAAGGCAAGAGGCCTGGTGTGGTTGAGGAGGGGGAACAAGCAAGCCTTTCCTGGCCTGC
Source organism: Aquarana catesbeiana (assembly GCF_042186555.1). Classification (NCBI taxonomy): domain Eukaryota; kingdom Metazoa; phylum Chordata; class Amphibia; order Anura; family Ranidae; genus Aquarana; species Aquarana catesbeiana. The sequence goes on from NC_133336.1 coordinate 124,881,357, forward strand.
CATGGCTGCTTGCTCGGATAAAGGTCTGGTATGGATGTTGGTGGAGACCCCCACGCCATTTTTTTTTTCAATTTTGGCGCGGGTTTCCCTTAAAATCTATACCAGACCTGAAGGGCCAGATATGGATTTTGGGGGGGGACCTTCACACCATTTTTCATTTGGCGTGGTGTTTCCCTTAATATCCATACCAGACCTAAAGGGCCTGGTATGGACCTGGGACGACGACCGCACGCCGTTTTTTACAATGGTTTTTCCATCTGTATTAGTGGGAGCCGACAATACATTACAGCCACAAGTAATTTTTGATGGAATTTTTTCTTTTAGAAATGTCCTTTTTGCTCTGGCACAGTAAAACACATGAGAAAGATGTGCTACTTTAAAGGCAGACTAAGGGGACCCTCCCCCCGGGCACAATATTTAAAGGAATATTTCATTTTTATTGTTTCACTTTAAGCATTATTAAAATCACTGCTCCTGAAACACTTTTTATGGCAACAACTTGCATATAAGCCTTTAAAATTAGCACTTTTGATTTTTCATGTTCGTGTCCCATAGACTTTAATGGTGTTCACATGTTCGCACAAATATTTTATCTGTTCTCATGTTCTGGTGCTCGGCTCATCCCTAGTGGTCAGTGTGCAGGGGGATGCTATGTGCAAGGTTCAGGAGGATGCTACATACAGAGTTCAGGAGGATGCTACATTCAGAGTGCCGGATTCAGGAGGATGCTACATTCAGAGTGCCGGATTCAGGAAGATGCTATGTACAGAGTGCAGGGCTCAGGAGGATGTTACTTACAGAGTGCAGGGCTCAGGAGGATGCTACGTACAGAGTGCAGGGCTCAGGAGGATGCTACGTACAGAGTGCAGGGCTCAGGAGTATGCTACGTACAGAGTGCAAGGCTCAGGAGTGTAATACGTACAGAGTGCAGGGCTCAGGGCTCAGGAGGATGCTATGTACAGGGTGCAGAGTTCAGAAATGTGTTACATGGAGTACATATTTGCGAATTGGCTGGTTCTCTTGCATGACATGAGGAGGGAGAGAGATTGCATGACATGAGGAATGAGAGATAGTACAGAGGGAAAATTCACATTACTTTTATTGAGATTCATGTCTCTTGCACACAGCTGGTTGAGCCCATTCTAAATTGAATTTCCTCCATCCAGGCAGCCCTGGTGCAGCGCACAGCCCGTCATTGACATGAATGGTTGTATGCTGCAGATTTTATGTTTATGATGGCACGACTGTATAAAGGAATACAGCAGCATACACTCTGTTAGGTACCTGGTAGTTGAGCCCGACTGGTGGAAGGAGACCTCTCTTAAGCACTGGTTCAGAAGCCACTGGAGTGGGGACAGTAGTCTACTGAGCACAGTGGGTAGGAGTGCCTGATGCGGTTTCTTGCGATGGCCAGCGCAGGAGCTGATGAGACTTCCTTCAGGGAGGCTGTATAGCGGATGCAGGTAGGCAGAAGCGGATCCGTTAGCAGGCAGGAGAAGGATGTTGCAGCAGCAGAACCTGGAGCTGGAAGAGCAGGTGGTGAGCAGCGTCACAGGACACAAGCAAAGCAGAGTCAAACAGTCCATATCAGCAGGAGATCAGGCAGGTAAATGGCAGAAGGGATGATCACAGAATAGTCAGGCAGGCAGGTAATCGGCAACAGGTAACAGGATACAGCAAGGTCAGGCAGGCCGGGTCGGGTAGGAGATAGCAGAATAGTCAGACGGAGCCGGGTCAATTCACAATAGTAACAACAGGCAGATTACAGAACTCAGGTGCAGAGCTGCAGACGAACAGCACCTGATGGAAGTAACTGACACCTATTTAAAGGGACTTTGGCGCCAAACAGCGCTAGCGCGAACGGGCGCACGCACGCGCGAACGCGCGTGCGCGGAAGCGCGCCAGCTCCCCCCAGTGGGAAATTTGGCTGAATTGCTCTGGAAAAGCCTCTCGTGCACCTGCGTGCACGTATGTTAGCCCGATGACCACCAACACGTCCCTGACATTGCCCCCTCCCAACGGGCAGCCTCCGGATGCCCAGATAACTCCTCTTCTCAGGATGAGCAGAGAAATAGGCCTGGATCAAACGTTCAGCGTGAATATTGTTATTGGGTTCCCATGAATTGTTCTCCGGACCATACCCCTTCCATTTGATCAAGAACTGTACCTGCCCCAATCTCTTTCTGCAATCGAGGATAGCCTCCACCTCATATTCCTCATTTCCGTCCACCAAGACAGGTTCGGGGACCCTGGTGCCCCTATTAGGGAAGGGATCGGTTACAGCAGGCTTCAATAATGACACATGGAACACAGGATGGATTTTAAGTGAGTCAGGTAAACACAGTTCGTAAGACACCTCGTTAACCTTCTTTTTCACCGGAAAAGGTCCAATAAACTTAGGAGCAAGCTTCTTGGAAGGACAAGCTAGTTTAATATTATTGGTAGACAGCCATACCTTATCACCAATCTGCAGGTCTAGATCTCCTCTTCTCTTTTGATCGAAGAACCTCTTACTGTCTGCTTGTGCCTTGGATATCGCTTCCTGTAGCATCCGGTTGTTGTGACTGAGAAACTGTACTGTGTCCTGGACCGCTGGAACTGGGGATTCTGGAAGAAAATCTGGTAAGAAAGACACATGAAAACCATAATTGGCAAAAAACGGGGACTGACCCGTGGCAGAGTGGCTAGCATTATTGTAAGCGAATTCCGCTAGAGGTAGTAGGAACACCCAGTCATCTTGTACAAATGAGGTAAAGCATCTAATGTACTGCTCTAGCGTTTGATTTGTCCGTTCGGTTTGCCCATTTGTTTGGGGGTGATACGCTGAAGACAGGGCCAATTCAATTTTCAGTATTTCACATAGGGCTTTCCAGAAACGTGACGTAAACTGCACCCCCCTATCGGATACTATATTTGCAGGAACTCCGTGCAGCCTGACGATCTCCTTGATGAATACACGGGCAGTCTCTACAGCAGAAGGTGTCCCCTTTAAGGGCAAAAAGTGGGCCATTTTGGACAGACGATCGACGACTACGAAGATCGCCGAACATCCTTCTGAGCATGGTAATTCGACAATAAAGTCCATTGCTATCATCCTCCAGGGCCTATCTGGTATGGGTAACGGCCTCAACAGTCCCCAAGCTCGGTTCCTAGAGGTTTTATTTTGAATGCAAACAGGACAGGAGCTAACGTACTTTTTGCAGAATTCTTTCATGTTAGGCCACCAGAACGTGCGTTGCACGAGTTCAAGGGTCTTACGGACCCCAAAATGTCCTGCAAGTGGATGATCATGCAACAAGTTCAGCACTTTGACTCGGATGTCTTCTGGCACAAATATCTGACTTCCTTTCCATAATAACCCATCTCGAGGTACTACAGCAAGTCCTTGAAGGCTTGAAGGTTCTGGTGATGCTTGTCTGATCAAGGACAGGATGTCCGTCTGAAGGAGTAGGAAATTATTTGCTGGTAGGATGGTGTCAGGTACAGAAGGTTCCTTGGGATGGTCAAACATGCGCGACAGCGCGTCTGGTTTTACGTTCTTGGTTCCTGGCCGATAGGTAATATGAAAACAGAAACGTGTGAAAAATAAGGCCCACCGGGCTTGTCGAGGTTTCAGTCTTTTAGCAGATCTTAAATATTCGAGGTTTTTGTGATCCGTATATATGAGAACCGGATGGACTGCACCCTTCAACAAATACCTCCACTCTTCTAGTGCTGCCTTAATGGCCAGTAACTCTCGATCACCCACATCGTAATTTCGCTCAGCCGGCGAGAGTTTCCTGGAGAAAAAACCCACAGGGTGCATCAGATCCTTGTTCCCCTGTCGCTGAGAGATGACTGCACCCACGGCCACTTCAGAAGCATCCACCTCCAGAATAAAAGGTAGGGATGGGTCAGGATGGCTGAGAATTGGAGCTGAGGTGAACCGTCTTTTTAATTCTTCAAAGGCCTCCTGAGCCTCAGAGCTCCAGTGAAAACGACAGTTCTGCTTGGTTAGCTGCGTAATAGGTGAAATGATGGCAGAGAATCCTTTAATAAATTTTCTGTAGAAATTTGCGAATCCGACAAAGTGCTGTACGCCCTTCTTGTCCAGAGGGGCTGGCCAATCTAGCACAGCGGACACTTTTTGAGGATCCATTTTAATGCCGGTAGGAGAGATCAATAGCCCCAAAAACTGAATGTCCCTTTGTTCAAATTCGCATTTTTCTGCTTTGGCATACAGTCCGTGTAAACGAAGACGGCTCAAGACCTTGCGAACATGTTCTCGATGTTGGTTAAGGGAATTAGAGGAGATCAAAATATCATCCAAGTAAACTATCATAAAGATGTCCAGGAAATCTCTGAATATATCGTTGACCAGATGCTGGAATGTGGCAGGGGCATTGCATAGGCCGAAGGGCATGACCAAGTACTCGTACTGCCCGAAACGGGTCCGGAAAGCCATCTTCCATTCATCCCCGGCCCGAATGCGGACCAGGTTGTAGGCCCCTCTTAAATCCAACTTGGTGAAGATAACAGCAGACCTCAATTTCTGAAATAGTTCAGGTATCAGGGGCAACGGGTAGCGGTTTTTGACTGTGATCTTATTTAAGTCCCGATAGTCCACACATGGACGAAGAGTCTGATCTTTTTTGGCAACAAAGAATATACCAGCTCCAACTGGGGAGGTAGAAGGTCGAATAAAGCCCTTTTCGAGGTTTTCATTAATGTATAGCTTAAGAGCCTCTTGTTCCTTCTCAGATAATGGAAAGATGCACCCGAAGGGAATCTCAGCCCCAGGAAGCAACTCAATTGGGCAATCATAGGGGCGATGGGGTGGCAGGGAGTCCGCTCCCTTCTTGCTGAAAACATCTGCAAATTCGTGATAAGCTTCTGGTATGGTTTGGAGGTGATCTGGATCTACATCCATGCAGAGTAAGGTGGCAGCTGGTTTGGAGGGTTCAGGTAAACAATGTCTCTGACAATAGGGAGATATAAACTTGATTTCACCGGTAGACCAATTAACGTGAGGGTTATGGGCCTGAAGCCAAGGCATGCCCAAAATGATCAGAAACAGAGGAGAGGAGATAACGTCCAGAATCAGGAACTCTTTATGCTGAGCTGAACAGGTGACAAGCAGTGGAAGGGTTTCCTGAGAGACTTGTCCTGATTATATGTGGGACCCATCGGCCATAAAAACGGAAAGTCGGTGTGTTTTGTCTTTCAGATGAAGATTTTGTTGAGCAGCAAAGGCAGAGTCAATAAAGCAGCTGCAAGCCCCAGAATCAATGATGGCGTTGATCCGGATTGTTCTTCCCTGGAGCTGTAACGAGAGAGGGAGAGCAAGTTGAGTGGCATTGGCGGTTAATGCTGAAAGACTGGCCGGGGTAGAGGAAACACACTTACTGGTCTTGACCGGGCAGTTGTTCACATAGTGGCCTGTCCCACCACAGTAGAGGCAGAGGTTCAGCTGACGTCTACGTGCCCGCTCTTCTGGAGATAGAGTAGAACGCAGTAGTCCTAACTGCATCGGTTCCGGAACATCAGGTGTTGGAGTGGCCGGGTTGGAGCAGGTAGAAGGTAGGTATCGGGAAGTAGGCATTGGCACTTTTGCAGTCATCCATATGGGGCGCGTTTGCTGGGAGGAGCGTTCAGATCGGCGTTCACGAAGGTGCCGATCGATCTGGATGGTTAAAGCAATAAGTTCCTCAAGGGTATCCGGCATTCCTACCCGTGCGAGCTCATCCTTGAGGCTCTCTGATAACCCCATATGGAATTGATGGCGTAATGCCGCATTATTCCATTGTGTGTCCGCGCTCCAGCGTCGAAAGTCCGTGACATAGTCCTCGGCCGGTCTGCGGCCTAGCTGGAGCGCGAACAAAGCTGACTCAGCGGTGGCAGTACGCTGCGGGTCATCATACAATTGGGCCATGGCCTCAAAGAAAGAGGACAAGGACTGGATCTGTGCTGAGTTGTTTTCCAGCAGGCGATGAGCCCAGGTTTGCGGCTCTCCTTGCAGAAGGGATATCACTAATCCTACTTTAGTAGCCTCCAAAGAAAAAGTCCGTGGCTGTAAGGCAAAATATAACTGACAGGCACTGCGGAAGGCCAGGAACTTTGTGCGGTCCCCAGAGAACCTCTCAGGGATGGGAACCCTTGGTTCGGGTGGAAGCATAACCACAGAGGGAGATACAGTGGCTTGAGCTGGAGCTGCTGCTGGAGCAGGAGATGCGCCTCCTGGGCTACTGAGGTTCAGAACTTGACCTTCCAGTCTGGTATAACTGTTTTGCAAAGTCTTTACGGCTTGCGTGAGTGCTGCTAAGTGCGTACAGATTTCCTTGATAGGAGAGGCCTCTCCTGCGGGCTCAGACATGGCTGTTCGTACTGTTAGGTACCTGGTAGTTGGGCCCGACTGGTGGAAGGAGACCTCTCTTAAGCACTGGTTCAGAAGCCATTGGAGTGGGGACAGTAGTCTACTGAGCACAGTGGGTAGGAGTGCCTGATGCGGTTTCTTGCGATGGCCAGCGCAGGAGCTGATGAGACTTCCTTCAGGGAGGCTGTATAGCGGATGCAGGTAGGCAGAAGCGGATCCGTTAGCAGGCAGGAGAAGGATGTTGTAGCAGCAGAACCTGGAGCTGGAAGAGCAGGTGGTGAGCAGCGTCACAGGACACAAGCAAAGCAGAGTCAAACAGTCCGTATCAGCAGGAGATCAGGCAGGTAAATGGCAGAAGGGATGATCACAGAATAGTCAGGCAGGCAGGTAATCGGCAACAGGTAACAGGATACAGCAAGGTCAGGCAGGCCGGGTCGGGTAGGAGATAGCAGAATAGTCAGACAGAGCCGGGTCAATTCACAATAGTAACAACAGGCAGATTACAGAACTCAGGTGCAGAGCTGCAGACGAACAGCACCTGATGGAAGTAACTGACACCTATTTAAAGGGACTTTGGCGCCAAACAGCGCTAGCGCGAACGGGTGCGCGCACGCGTGAACGGGCGCGCGCGGAGGCGCGCCAGCGCCCCCCAGTGGGAAATTTGGCTGAATTGCTCTGGAAAAGCCTCTCGTGCACCTGCGTGCACGTATGTTAGCCCGATGACCACCAACACGTCCCTGACACACTCATTCATGTCAATGACAGGCTGTACGCTGCACTGGGGCTGCCTGGATGGAGGAAATTCAACTGCAATTACACAGAATGTGCTCAGCCACCTGTCTGCAATTACACAGAATGGGTTTAGACACCTTTCTGCAAGAGACCTGGCTTGTTTCTAAAGAGTGGGAAACAGCGTTAGACAAAATCCTTTTTTCAATCTATTTATTTTGTATTGTGACACCAGCAATGTTTATGTCAATGATAAGGGAAGCAGATGGACAGACAGAACACACAGCGATCCAGCATTCTTTTCTCCCTGTCAGAATTTCTGTGAGAGCCATGAGCCTTGTACTGGCAGAAAGTAATACAGGATGTGTGCTCTGTCTGCCCCACTTTACCAAAAGCCTTGCTGGTCTCAGAATACAGCCTGGATGGTCTTGTTCTCTGGGGCTCCCCTGTTAACTTCCACTATGCCACACTGCAGAAACAAGCATGTGCTCTTCATGCCGACAGAAGCTGTTCCTCTCTCTCTGTAGACCAAGTGTAGGGAAAACTCACTTATTGCAGACAGGAGCTGGAGAATCTCTCTGTTCTGTTCTATTCCATCCCCTGTAGTGTAGCAGGCAGGCTGTGCTCTCTCCTCTCCCTCAAATTTAGCTGACGACATGTCTTCCTCTGTGCATCTCACAACTCGAAGTCGGGCTGGAGAAGGGGGCGGGTTCAGCACTTTCCTATTGGCTGAGAAGGCAACAAAGAGGCTGTATATCAATCTGCCTCTGAAATCTGCCTGTCGGGTCTAGCTAAAAATCATCGGCTTATGCGGCAGATGCCACTGTATCCCTTCCACAGGAAAAAAAGAGTCCCCATCTTCCTGGCATCAGTACAGGATTTACAGGTAGAATTTTTTTAAAAAAAACACAAGAACTGGTATGTGAATTTTGGGGGTGCTATGTGGAGGTGCTTAAAGAATTTGTGAGGGTGCTTGTGCACCCCCAAGCTCCTATCTGGCGCCACCCCTCACTCCGGGGACGTCTGGTCACCTCAATGAATGGTCAAAATGTAAAATCAGTTCCACATGTATTCTAATTATTTCTAGCCTTCGCCTATGACTCTGAATGATCTTAAGGTTTATAAACTTACGTTGTGAAGATCTTCACACATTTACTTCCTTGAAATCTGTAAAAAACGTATTCACTGTGCCCTGTGAGTGAGCACCACTGCATCACACATTTCAAAGAGCCTGTCTTCTGAACTACAGGAGGTGCTGAGAGGCGGAGTTTCAGGAGGTGGAGTCAGTACAGAAATCACTGTTTGCTGGTGGTGAGGTAGCCTGGGATATGTAGTCCTTAGAAATTGAAAGTAAACAGCAGAGGAGAAGCTGCAAAGCATTTAGAGAATCAAGGAAGTCGTGGAAAGGGATGGCCAGCAGACAGGCAGAATACACAACATGAAAGGAGATTTTTTAAGCAAGCTTCTATTGGATTGTCTAAAATAACTATTGTCACAAAACGTCCCACACTCCGCTTGTGTGCTTTCATCATATACCGCTTCCTCCCAGTCTGAATATAGATATCAGATATTCCAACCGCTGAGAACCAAGAACTAGGCAGTACTAGTTTTGGCTGCTGAACATGAACTGTTTATTTGAACACAGAGATATTCAAACTTCTCAACTGCAGCTGGAGAAGTTTCTTGTAACTCCACAGATGCTGTCCCTGTCAGTGTTGTGGGAGAAAGACTGACTGCCTCTTCTCTCAGGACGGCTGAAGCCGCTGTTTGTGCTAGGCAGAGCTCAATGATGTTCTGCCCTGATGCTAGCTCTTCTGCTGGAGGTTCACTCGATTGTTCTTCCTCAGCAGAAAAGTCAATAAAATCACAAGTCTCTGGAATTGCTGAAAATCCAGGGCACGGGTTGGCTGCACTTGGGCCCAGTGCCAACACTTTGGCAGGTGGCTCCTAATCCATAACATCCTCCGATGAAGTCAATTAAATCCATACATTCTGTGGTCTGTGGTCTGTGGCTGGAGAGATGAGCCGACTGCTCCTTCTTCCATACCCTCATCCAGCTGCTGAACAGACATATTCCTCCATCCAAGATCATCCCATGCAGAAACAGGATCATCAGACCTCCACATCCATAGTTGCAGGCAGAGATGGATAAAGCACACTGTTACTCTGCCAAATTGCAGACTCTTCAGCCGAGATTTCAGAGTTGTCAGCTGGTATTTCCTGATAGTCCCAGGCAAAGGGAGCCCAGACCTGCTGCTGAGCAGAATCTAGCAGCCGTTAGTAGGCGATCTCCAGCTCCCATTCCTGGTTGGCTAGAAACTCCAAATCTTCCAGTGCCCAGGGAACTTCTGAGACATTCACCATCCATTCTCTGTATTCCAAGATTTCTTCCAAACACCATTCCAAAACGCTCCCAAAGTCAGGGTCCTCGGACAGCCTCTCTAATAACAGCCCCAGGCCGCCGTAGCTAAAGCCTTCTGTTGGGGTATCGTCCACTGTCCACAGGCACACTTGGGTTACATACCAGTGGAGGGCTCTGTAGCTCTCGTCCAACCACATCCCTACCTGGACCAGCCTGGTAAACTCAGCTTTCCATTCCTTGTGCAATTGTCTCCCCAAAAACACCATTCACACTTCGTACTGCGACCAGTACCTTTCCTGGAAGGAGGAGAGAATTTTTCGCTGCTCACAGGCTAGTGCTTTCTTACAGAGTTCCCAGCAGACAGCATCATACCATCCCAGCAGGACCTGCTCTGACACTGGTCCCCTGTGCTGTATCTGCATCTCTCGCAACCTCCTTCCGAATACCTCTTCTATGGCGGCTGGTATCTGTACCTCTCCTCTTCTGCTATCCGGACCTTGTATCCAAGTGGAGGTTTGGATGTCCCAGACTGCAGGAAGCATCCCACTGCTTGCCACCAATGTCACAAAATGTCCCACACTCCGCTTGAGTGCTTTCGTCATATACCGATTCCTCCCAGTCTGAATATACATATCAGATATTCCAACCGCTGACAACCAAGAACTAGGCAGTACTCATTTTGGCTGCTGAACATGAACTGTGTATTTGAACACAGACACACAGAGATATACAAACTTCTCATCAGTAGACTGTCCAATCAGCAGGGAGAGCAGTTGGAGGAATTCCCCCCTCTCCTCTCACAGCTAATCCACATAGACAAATACATCCCATAATAGGTTGCTCCCAGTGCAGATAGACACAATAGAACAATGGGATACATCCACACCTAATAAACACATAGCAACCCCCACCCTACCTCAAGAAATGGTCTCTGATGAACGGTGGACTTTATCTTCATATATTCTTGAGGTCAGACTGGGGTTAAAAAAATACAGGGTGGCTTACACATGGGAGGGGCTGGGGGAGCTGGACAAGGAGCTTCCAGTGCTCTCCAAGGTAACCTGGGTTCCACAACCCCCCCCCCAAAATGACTCCTGTCACAACTATTGTTTGTTTTGTTATTACAATGCTGATGTTATAAAATTACAGCGTGTGCTCTGACCACAGAACTCCTTAAAGCGATAGTAAATCGCTTTGTACCCTGAAAGATAATGTCATAATGTGCTAGTATGCACAGCATACTAGCACATTATGTTAAACTTCCCCTAAAACAAAGCTCTTCCAGCCAGGGCTTCTGATAGTAATTGTGGGGCCTCGTACAGACTACCCGACAGCCCCCCCCCAAGAAAATATTAAACCTATATTTTGCCAAAAATACAATAAAATCATTATTTGCAGCTAAGTTGCAGACCCTTCTGAGGGTGAAAACAGGAGAGGTCAGGTCCAAAGTAGCACGGGTCGCCTGTTGGACTATATGCAGGAGGTTCCAGAGTATAGCCGGTGCGCTGGCGTAGAATCAGCAGACAGATGGCACCCATGAGGTGTTGCAGGATTAAGAATAATGCTGCGACTGGAGCGTGGTCAGAAGGAAGCCTAGGTCGTGTGCCGGGTTGGTATCAAAGCAGACGTGGTCAGGTGGATAGCCTAAGTCGCAAATAGGAAGAAAACAGGAGACAGGTTAAGGACAAGCCGGATCGGTAACAGGAGACACAGGAACGGGAATATCATGGAGATAAGACACTGGAGGAGCCGAAGATCAACTAGCAAATGCAGACACTAGCAGACTTCCTTATATAGGCCCATGTGACCTGCTGGTAGAGATGCTGGGTCCTAAACTCCTTCTCCTGCCAGAGATGCTGGGTCCTAAAGTCCTTCTCCTGCCAGAGATGCTGGGTCCTAAAGTCCTTCTCCTGCCATAAGTGCTGGTAGAGATGCTGGGTCCTAGAGGCCTTCTCCTGCTGTTGGTTCCCTGACAGTGCCTCTCCTGACGGGCAGCCTCTGGATTCCCATTTGGGCAATTTTCTCAGGGTATTTGACCCAAAACTCTCGGAGGAGTCTAGAGGCATGTACATTGGTTCCCATGGGGGTTTCTTCGTGTGGATACCCTTTTCATTTAATTAGGAATTGGGTTTGTTTCCCTCGCTTCCTGCAGTCCAGGATTGATTCTACCTCAAATTCTGTGTCCTCTCCAATAATCACTGGTGGCGGCGGTGGCTCAGCGATCCCTGGAAGTGGATCTGGAACAGTTGGTTTAAGCAAGGAGGTGTGAAAGACCGGATGGATCCTATATGAGTCAGGCAGAGACAGTTCGTACGCCACTGGGTTTTTTTTCCATTTGATCTAAAAGGGGCTAATATACCTTGGCCCTAGCTTTCACGAAGGGCAAGCCAATTTCAGGTTGGCAGTAGACAGCCACACTTTGTCCCCTACCTTGAAGGCAGGATTCCCACTCCGTTTCCGATCAAAGTGTTTTTTATGTGATCCACTTGGGCTTTCTGTATGGACTCCTGGAGGACCTGATAATTGTTTTGTATGAAAACCTGTCTGTCCTGCAAGGCGGGTACAGTAGTTTCAGGCAGGACAGCAGGGTGGAATCCATAATTGGCCCAGAATGGGGATTGGTTCATAGCTGAATGGACAGAGTTATTATAGGCAAATTCTGCCAGTGGGAGCAGGGATGTCCTGTCGTCTTGGGAAAAAGCTGAAAAGCAACGGAGGTATTGCTCCAGGGTTTAGTTTGTGCGTTCTGTTTGCCCATTACTTTGGGGATGATAGGCGGATGATAGGCAGAGTTCCACTTTCAAGGCTTTACAAAGGGCTCTCCAAAACCTAGAGGTAAATTGCACCCCCCGGTCCGAAACTATGTTCTTTGGGAGTTTGTGAAGTCTGATGATCTCCTTGATAAATGTATGAGCCGTTTCGGCCGCAGAAGGAGTATCAATCATTGGTATGAAATGGGCCATCTTGGAAAGTCAGTCTACCACAACCAGGATGCTCATAAAGCTTTCAGAGGGAGGTCACCAATAAAATCCATAGAGATCATCTCCCAGGGGCGATTAGGTATAGGCAAGAGTCTCAATAACCCCGAGGCTTTGGCTTTGTCTCCTTTGCTACATAGACATGTCGTGCATGACTTGATGTAGGATCTGCAGTCCCGACTGAGGTTAGGCCACCAAAAGGACCGCTGATTGAGCCCGTTAGTCTTACGGGCCCCAAAGTGCCCTGCAAGTTGGTGGTCATGTCATGGAATGTCCTGAGAACCTGAGACCTTGCTTCCTGAGGTATGAAGATTTTATCCTGGTGCCAAAGTAATCCATCCAGCCTCCTTAATGAGTCATGTTCGGATTTAGGGCAAGATGCAGAAGCTTGTTCAATAGATGCCTTTAGGCTGGGTTGAATTAGCAAAACATTTTGTGCAGATAAGATGGTGCTTGGAGGAGCACATTCAGTAGATTCGGGGAACATCCTGGACAGGGCATCGGCTTTTCCGTTTTTGGAACCCGGGCGGTATGTCAGGTGGAAATTAAATCTAGAAAAGAATAAGACCCATCTAGCTTGTCGAGGTCGTTTGCAGATCTTAGATATTCCAGACTTTTGTGATCTGTGAAAATCATAATTGGTGAGTAAGCCCCCTCCAGCAGGTACCTTCATTCTCCGAGGGCGATTTTAATTGCCAGGAGTTCTCTGTGACCCACATCGTAGTTTCTCTCGGCCTGATTCAGCTTCCTGGGGCAAAAGGCTACTGGATGAAGCAGGGCCTTTGGTCTCTGACCCTGAGAGAGCACAGCTACTTCGGATGCGTCCACCTCGGGGACAAAGGGAAGAGCTGGGTCTGGGTATTGCAATCCAGCTGTTCAAAGGCCATTTGAGAATCCTGGTTCCAGGGGAAGCGTGAGTGTAGGTGAGTCAGCTGGGTGATCGGGGCAATGATAGTCGAGAAATTTCGACTAAATTTCCTATAAAAGTTAGAAAAGCCCACAAACCTCTGGACCCCTTTCCTGTCAGAAGGTGCAGGCCATTCCAAGATTGCTGAGACCTTCTGAGGAACCATGGAGATCCCCTCCGTGGAGATTATGAGTCCCAAGAACTGGATAGATTGTTTCTCAAACTCGCACTTCTCTGCTTTGACGTATAAGCCATGGGTTGTTAAGGTCTTTAACACTTTTCTGATGTGCTCTCGATGGAGTTCAAGTGAAGCTGAGAAAATTAGTATGTCGTCCAGATAGACGATTAAGAACAGGTCAAGGTATTCCCTGAAGATGTCATTCACAAAATGTTGGAATGTCATGGGGGGGTTACATGCCCGAATGGCATCACAAGGTACTCGATGTGCCCAAAGCGTGTTCTGAAGGCGGTCTTCCACTCATCACCTTCCCTAATATGAACTAGGTTATAGGCCCCCCCCGTAAGTCCAACTTTGTGAAAACCCGAGCTGTCGGAACCTTTGGAATAGCTTAGGAACGAGAGGGAGTAGGTACCTTTTCTTGATGGTGATTTTATTAAGGTCCTAAAGTAGAATAATAACGTATTGAACCAGGCAGGACTTCAGTGATGCAGGTTTTCTTTATTTGACTCGTATGAGGAGACAAGTTACAACAAAGGAACAGATATTTGCCCATTGGTTCTGACCTCTATGACCCATGCAATAGGGCAGTAAACATAGAGTTCAGCCTTATGAGCTCCTATCTGACTTGTCTGTCTAACAATTGTAGAACTTGCATTTATATACCCTTTTACAAGCCTTATCTTAGCCATCTCTCCTAGATATGATTGGTCACTAAGATCTACGTTAATGTAACTATCCATCAATCTGACACCTGTTCTACAACCAGACAAACTTATTCATTCCCAGAATTCATATATGTTCATTAAAGTGATTTATAACTGGTTTTGTCCAATTAAAAACATTAAAAACACCTGTGTAGAGACAGTATGGCACCCACCTACGTTAAATCAACCCTCCTCATCCTGATAAGACTTTACCAACTCAAAGAGAACAGATTTACGATTTTGGGAAAATTAACTTTCAATAATCCCACCATTATGTGTTATATGTCTTACTATACAATTCTATGTGCATGTATACATATATGGGTTTCACAAAAAAGTACTGTATCATCTACATAAAATATATATATATATATATATATATATATATATAAATATATATATATATATATATATATATATATATATATATATATATATATACACATACATATATATATATATATATATATTATACAAAGCCAATTACTTTATTCAATATTGTCTAATTATTAATATATACATACATATCAGTATTTCCTTATTTATATATTTATATGTATTTTATCAGTTTTAATGAGGGCACAAGCAGACCTTTGTTTGTCCCTGTCAAACTTAATTAATGTACTGTACATAACTTTCCATATTCCACATAATTATTTCTAAACCACCTGTATAAGATGTTCTTATCTTATCTTATGCATTTCAAGTACTCGAAACAATTCTATGTAACTTGAATCTATTCTAATGAACTTTCACCCAGTAAACTATCTTATAAAAAAAATATCAGAAAGAAGCAGAGAGGTCATCTAAAGTTCAACATTTAAAAATTAATATTTTCTATATCTATGGAAAATATAGTATACATTAATAAAGATTAATAACTATTGCTTTACTTATTGAATAATAATATTGATAAAACCACTACTATATAATAATAATAATAATAATAATAATAAAAAATGAATAATAATATGAATAATAATTATATTATCAATAAAAAATATGCAAATTAATATGAATAACATAAAATATTTATTGGTTAATATGAAATTCTACTAGAGTCCCTATAATCAATACATGGTCTGAGAGAATGATCCTTCTTCTCAGCCAAAAAGATGCCAGCTCCAGCAGGTGAAGAGGAGGAGCGGATGAATCCTTTGGCTAGGTTTTCATCTATATATTGTCGGAGGGCTTCCAGCACCAGCTCGGATAAAGAAAAGATTCGCCCGAAGGATATTTCTGCTCCGGGTAGCAACTCAATTGGGCAGTGATAGGACCGATGAGGGGGCAGGGCATCAGCACGTTTCTTGTCAAAGACATCAAGGAAATCAAGGTAGGCCGAAGGGACAGCATGACAGGGATCTGGTGTAGGTTGAACTGAGAGACACACTGAAGGGTTGACAGGCGTGGGGATGCCACAATGTTGGCGACAGTAGGGAGATGAGAAGCTGATTTCTCCCTTGGGCCAGTCGATTTGTGGGCTGTGGGCCCACAGCCAGGGAATCTTTAGGATGGCTGGGAATATAGGAGACCTGATGACGTCAAAGCGGAGTAATTCCTAATGGCCTGCATCCGTGGTGGCAAAGACAGGGATAGTCTCCTGAGTGACAGGTCCAGAGCTGGGAGCAGTACCATCTGCTAAATGTACATCAAGTCTTTGTTCCTTTAGTTTCAGGGGTATGCGCAAGTTCTTGGCAAGGTTGATGTCCAAGAAACAACTACAGGCTCCAGAGTCAACGATCGCCCACAGCTTGACTTCCTTTCCAGCCACCTGCAGAGAGATGGGGATAATTACATGAGTGGATACAGTCCCGGATAATTGGAGGTACGAGGGGCGTGGAAGGTTGGATGTACTTGGGCGTGCAGGACAACTGCGAAAGTAGTGGCCCGAAGCTCCACAGTAAAGACACAAGTTAGCTTGTCTGTGTGCTCTCTCTTCAGAGGTTAAAGCAGGGCGGAGTAGGCCAATTTGCATGGATTCCCCATCAGAAGTATTGATAGGCTGGGCAACAGAGACTGGGATTGTTGGTCCTGGAACCTTTGGCATTACCCATGTGGGTTGAAAGGTCTGGATGCGTTCAGACCGTTGCTCCAGCAGCCGTCGGTCTAGTTGGATAGAGACTTGGATGAGATTCTCTAATGACATGGGAGCCTTGATCCTAGCTAACTCATCCTTGAGAATCTCGGATAAGCCCTGTCGGTACTGGTATTTCAGGGCGGCATCATTCCACCTGGTATCAGCTGACCACTTGTGAAACTCCACAATATAATCCTCCACCGGTCATCTGCCTTGTACTAGGGCATGAAGGGCAGACTCGGCGGTAGCAGTCCGCTGTGGATCGTCGTATAGGGTAGCCATAGCTTCAAAGAAGGTGGCAACTGAATCCAGAACTAAGTTCTTTTGCTCAAGGAGGTTATGAGTCCAAGACTGTTGCTCATCTGATAAGAGTGAGGTGATGAAACCCACCTTGACGGTCTCAAGAAAAAAACATTTAAATAGATTCACCTAAGAGGACCTAGTTGTTGCCAACATCCCAAAAATGGATAACCATAAAGAGAAAACACAAGGGACTTTACAGGCAACTATAATGATTAAAAAGTAAGAATATATGTAGAAAAATAAAAATGTTGTTTATTAAAGAGATCTTAAAAATATAGGTGCATACATCATTGTATATAGCATAGATAAATGCATAAGTACAGTTGATACAATTAGAGTTGTTGATCTTCTATAATCTCGCCCAACGTGTTTCAGGATTTCAGTATTAATCCCTTCATCAGGGTATTAGTTTCAGAAGATATCAAAACAAATGACAATCTATTATAGAACATAGCAAAGAGTAGAGAATGAACATGAACATCAATGGACAAAAAATGAGCATTGAGGGAGACGGAGAGAGATTCCCTTGAAAAAGTCACATGAACTGTGACGCAACGCATCGGGAGGAGGAGCCAGTGACGTCACCCCAGTGTTGAGATACACGGAGGAGCTGTGAGGAGGAGTAAGCCTACGAGCCTGACTGTTACTAACACGCCTGTTTTACCTGGGCACATGTGAGTGTATCCATCTTAGTCTTACATAGCTCAGTTGTTTTCAGCAATATTGCGCTATTATTTATTCTTTTTTTGAGAACCAGCATCCATGGTGAAAGGCTTAGTTTGTATCGAGGACTACGGACATGCAAAAGGGTTTGAAGAACCCCACTGCGTTCACCGGAGATTGGAGTCAATTTGATCGTCATATGTATGTGAGAATTCCAGAGACTTTTTGTGTTTAGTTTGTTGGAAGGTGACTGGGTATTGCACAGGAGGTCATCACTATTGGATTATTATATTTCGACATAAAGGATTCATATTGTATTTCTATTGATTTGATTTAATACTTTTGGTTCACTTTTTTGGTATACACTGTCACTTTTTTCATGTATATCAGGTGGCACTGTGCATTTGTCAAAGGTTGATATTAGCGCACCAATTGTTCATAGTTTATGTATATACATGAATATATACAAGTGTACAAATAAGGAACTCATGCATGGAAGTGGAGGATCAAACAAATGACGCAGCTGTGGTCCCAGGAACAGCCAAATCTGGAGCTCATTGGTATAATGCCTGGATGAGTGGCGAATCCAAAAAGCGTGTCAGAGCTTGAGGGGATCACCTGGTCAAACTGAGCTTACTGGTGTGATGTGTAGTAGCCGTAAATAGAACAACAAGGTGCACTCGAGTGTCAAAAAGATCTGAAATGATACATGTATATACATATAGATAATGATAATGTCTGCAATGATACCACATAGTGTCATATATAAACATGTGAAAGAATGATAAGGTATGAGAGGGCCGGGGAAATAAAGTTTCACATTATCGGTCTTATATCTGAAAATTGTCTAGCAGTAAATGGATACTTAACAGAAACAGTGAAAGTTCTGTTGCTGCCGTACTGCCACAATGATATATTGTCCGGCAATACCGCAATACTTAGCAAAACAATAAAAGTTCCATTGTTACATTAGAGTCATAGTAATACATTGATAGTCTGTCAGTGTAACCACAGTGTTTATCAGCGTGGTACAATGCTAGACAGACAGATAAATAAAAATGGTCACGGGTGACATACATAATAGGTATAAATAGATTCAATGTTGGCAATGTCTAGCATGGAAATAAAGCAATACTTGCCTCACAGGTTATCGTTGCAGGGATCAAGAGTGTACCATGTATTGACTGGCAATTGCAAATAAAAACAGTCAGGAAAATTTGCTTTATGGGCGAAGGATGCCGGCACCTGCGCACTACAGTGAGCGCCAACGTCTGACATACAGGAAAACTGCACCTACGCTGTGAAGCGAGGGCCGGCGTTGGCACCTGCACAATTGAGCGAGCGCCGATCGTCAGACATCCAAAATGATGGCGCCTGCGCATTGCAGCCAGTGTCAACAACAGACGTAAGGAACACAGTGTGACATCTGCAATAGAAGGCTGTTGAAACGCCAGAACATTGAAGGGCGTATACAAGGCAGTGGGCGGAGCAATCACATTGCCAGAGTCAATGGTTTAGCCCAAAAAGGAGAAAAACAAACACTGGCAGCAACTTCCAAAGCCCCGAGACTTAGTCACCGGTGTGGGCCCGGTCCTATGAGCCTAATGAGCAAAAAGACATACAAAGGATATACTAGAGATGGGACAACTCAGAACAGAGGCTTTTTGAAAAAAAAACATTACACCAGAATTGTGCATCTATTAAGAAGGCATATTTAGCCAAGGAGAAATATCATTAATTATATGGCTGAGTGACAACAATAAAGTGTCACAACCCAGTCCTATATTGGGAGATACATGATCATAGTATCTATATATAGATATGTGTAGCTATAATAGGTAATGGTAGGACCACAGACAAGGTGCATAAAACAAATAATTTGATGTAATGTCACAGCCATCTACCAAAAGGTGCATTAACATCATGTGTATATACATGTATCTATATGACCACAGTAGGATAATAATAACAGGACCACAGACAGGGTACATGACACAGATAATATATTATATGGAAATGTAAAACATTGTATGTCATAAGCAGTATAGCTTACAGATCCACAAGTGATTTCCATCTCCCTCTCCACAGGATTATACAGTCACCACAGCAAGCATGAAGACAAAGTCAGTGAAGTAATATACAAAGCAAGGGCACTGCATATAATTACAGATGAAACGGCTACATATATGTCAATATGACAGCATATTAAAAGCCATGTAGACTTGAAAGAGTATACATAACAATATAGCAAGGCATAACATCATGGTAGCATACCACGACCATGTAATTATAGATTTTGAGGGAATAGAGTAATAGTCTGCAAAGGGAAAACAAGATGTTTGTGAATAAAAAGAGGCGAAGCCTTCTAGAAGCTGTCTATAACTAAATTGGCTATTTAGACCTGGTGGATTAGTGGCAGCTAACTCCATAATCCAGCGCGTTTCTCGCTGGAGAAGGAGTTTATTCCAGTCTCCACCCCTATTATTGGGATGGATACGGTCCAGGATCAAAAAACTAATTTTAGGGTTTTTCCCTTTGTGGTGATCCCTCATGTGTCTCCCAAGAGGGAGCTTAGGATTAGCCATCATGATGCTTGTAATATGCCTCCCCGCTCTTTTACGAAACTCTAATTTAGTTTTTCCAATATAAAAGCTCTCACATTGGCATGTTAGCATATGACACCTGCAGTCTTGCAGTTAGCAAAATGTTGGGGCTTGAATATTTGCCCATTTGGGAGTTTAATATTTGGCTTTGTGTTCATATATTGCCATATGGTGCAACCACCGCATGTAAATGTACCTACACATTTGCAGGGATCTTTTCTATATGGTCCCAAGTATTCACTTTGGACAAGTTTGTCTTTAATGGAAGTTGCCTTCTGGTAAGTAATAGCAGGATATGCTGGTATGAGGAGAGAGTGTTGGATCAATCTCCACAATCCACCAATGCTTTTTAACCACTTAAGCCCCAGACCATTTGGCTGGCAAAATACCAGAGCATTTTTTGCGATTTGGCACTGCGTCACTTTAACTGACAATTGCGTGGTCGTGCGACATGGTTCCCAAACAAAATTGACGTCCTTTTTTCCCCACAAATAGAGCTTTCTTTTGTTGGTATGTGATCACCTCTGCGGTTTTTATTTTTTGTGCTATAAACAAAAAAAGAGCGACAATTTTGAAAAAAAGACGCATTATTTTTTACTTTTTGCTATAATAAATATCCCCAAAAATATATAAAAAACATTTTTTTCCTCAGTTTAGGCCGATATGTATTCTACATATTTTTGGTTAAAAAAATCACAATAGGCGTTTATTGATTGGTTTGTGCAAAAGTTATAGCATCTACAAAATAGGGGATAGTTTTATGGCATTTTTATCATTTTTTTTTTTTTACTAGTAATGACAGTGATCAGCGATTTTTATCATGACAGCGATATTATGGCGGACAGATCGGACACTTTTGGCGCTATTTTGGGACCATTCACATTTATACAGCAATCAGTGCGATTAAAAATGCATTGATTACTGTGTAAATGTGACTGGCAGTGAAGGGGTTAACCACTAGGGGTCGCTGTAGGGGTTAAGTGTGTTCTAGGGAGTGATTCTAACTGTGGGGGGAGGGGCTATGTGTGACACGACACTGATTACCGCTCCTGATTACAGGTAGCTGTGATCAGTGTTCTTTCACTAGGCAGAATGGGGAAATGCTTGTTTACATCAGCATTTCCCTGTTCTTCCTCTCCGTGAGACGATCGCAGGTATCCTCGCGGACATCGAGTTTGCGGGACCCGCGATCACAGTCACGGAGGTCGCGGCGGGCACGCAAACCGCTTCTTAAAGGGCAACGTACAGGTACGTTAATCTGCCTTACGTGCCCCTCTGCCGACATATATCGCGTGAGCCAGTCGGCAAGCGGTTAAATATACTATGGACATCTCTGTGTTGGTTATTGAATTTTGCAATCAGTCAAATGTGTTGATGTTTGATGTTTAGCTGTGTTTTTTGGAAACAGGAGCTCATGTTGATTAGAGGCTCTCCTGGAAGCCTTTTTGAGACAGGAGCGGGAATATCCACGGAGTAGTCACTGCCTGAGGAGATTAGCCTCAAGGCGGAAACCCTCATCTGTGGAAAAGTTCCTTAATCTGACGTACAGACAGAGGCGGCTCTAGACTTTGTGAGGCCTTAGGCAAAACTTAGACATGAGGCCCCACTCACTCCCATAATGGGAAAAAAAATTCAAGGGATGAAAATGAACTGTATTAGGAGTGTACAGTATAGGGGAGTGGACAGTACAGGGGGTAGGTGAGTGGGCATAATAAAGATATATTTTCCTCAAGCAGAGCTGCACAGGGAAGCTGCTCTCACAGATCCTACCTATTCTGGTAGGCTGTCACAAAGAGAGAAATAAAAGGGGGATGGGTGGAGAAGGAAGGAAAGAAAGAAAGAAAGAAAGAAAGAAAGAAAGAAAGAAAGAAAGAAAGAAAGAAAGAAAGAAAGAAAGAAAGAAAGAAAGAAAGAAAGAAAGAAAGAAAGAAAGAAAGAAAGAAAGAAAGAAAGAAAGAAAGAAAGAAAGAAAGAAAGAAAGAAAGAAAGAAAGAAAAGAAAGAAAAGAAAGATGGAAAGAAAGATGGAAAGAAAGATGGAAGGAAAGAAAGATGGAAAGAAAGATGGAAGGAAAGAAAGATAGATAGATAGATAGATAGATAGATAGATAGATAGATAGATAGATAGATAGATAGATAGATAGATAGAAGGAAAGATAGATAGATAGATAGATAGATAGATAGATAGATAGATAGATAGATAGATAGATAGACAGACAGACAGACAGACAGACAGACAGACAGACAGACAGACAGACAGACAGATAGAAAGAAAGAAAGAAAGAAAGAAAGATGGAAGGAAAGATGGAAGGAAAGAAAGATGGAAAGAAAGATGGAAGGAAAGAAAGATAGATAGATAGATAGATAGATAGATAGATAGATAGATAGATAGATAGATAGATAGATAGATAGATAGATAGATAGATTGATAGAAGGAAAGATAGATAGATAGATAGATAGATAGATAGATAGATAGATAGATAGATAGATAGATAGATAGATAGATAGATAGATAGATAGATAGATAGATAGATAGATAGAAAGAAAGATGGAAGGAAAGAAAGAAAGAAAGAAAGAAAGAAAGAAAGAAAGAAAGATGGAAAGAAAGATGGAAGGAAAGAAAGATAGATAGATAGATAGATAGATAGATAGATAGATAGATAGATAGATAGATAGATAGACAGACAGACAGACAGACAGAAAGAAAGAAAGAAAGAAAGAAAGAAAGAAAGAAAGATGGAAGGAAAGAAAGATGGAAGGAAAGATGGAAGGAAAGAAAGATGGAAGGAAAGATGGAAGGAAAGAAAGATGGAAAGAAAGATGGAAGGAAAGAAAGATGGAAGGAAAGAAAGAAAGAGATAGATAGATAGATAGATAGATAGATAGATAGATAGATAGATAGATAGATAGATAGATAGAAAGATAGATAGATAGACAGACAGACAGACAGACAGACAGACAGACAGACAGAAAGAAAGAAAGATGGAAGGAAAGAAAGAAAGAAAGATGGAAGGAAAGATGGAAGGAAAGAAAGAAAGAAAGATGGAAGGAAAGAAAGAAAGAAAGAAAGAAAGAAAGAAAGAAAGAAAGAAAGAAAGAAAGAAAGAAAGATGGAAGGAAAGAAAGATGGAAGGAAAGAAAGAAAGATAGATAGATAGATAGATAGATAGATAGATAGATAGATAGATAGATAGATAGATAGATAGATAGATAGATAGATAGATAGATAGATAGAAGGAAAGATAGATAGATAGATAGATAGATAGATAGATAGATAGATAGATAGAAGGAAAGATAGATAGATAGATAGATAGATAGATAGATAGATAGATAGATAGATAGATAGATAGATAGATAGATAGATAGATAGATAGATAGATAGATAGACAGAAAGAAAGAAAGAAAGATGGAAGGAAAGAAAGATGGAAGGAAAGATGGAAGGAAAGAAAGATGGAAGGAAAGATGGAAGGAAAGAAAGATGGAAAGAAAGATGGAAGGAAAGAAAGATGGAAGGAAAGAAAGAAAGAGATAGATAGATAGATAGATAGATAGATAGATAGATAGATAGATAGATAGATAGATAGAAGGAAAGATAGATAGATAGACAGACAGACAGACAGACAGAAAGACAGACAGACAGACAGAAAGAAAGAAAGATGGAAGGAAAGAAAGAAAGAAAGAAAGATGGAAGGAAAGATGGAAGGAAAGAAAGAAAGAAAGATGGAAGGAAAGAAAGAAAGAAAGAAAGAAAGAAAGAAAGAAAGAAAGAAAGAAAGAAAGAAAGAAAGAAAGAAAGAAAGAAAGAAAGAAAGATGGAAGGAAAGAAAGATGGAAGGAAAGAAAGAAAGATAGATAGATAGATAGATAGATAGATAGATAGATAGATAGATAGATAGATAGATAGATAGATAGATAGATAGATAGATAGATAGATAGATAGATAGATAGATAGATAGATAGATAGACAGACAGATAGATAGATAGATAGATAGATAGATAGATAGATAGATAGATAGATAGATAGATAGATAGATAGATAGATAGATAGATAGATAGATAGATAGATGGAAAGAAAGAGAAGGGGGTGGAGACGGAAGGGAAGGAAGAGCATCCCCTACATCAGTGTACTCACTGGGAGGCAGGAGGGACTGGATGGATGGATGGATGGATGGATCAGACTCCCCTTGTCCTTTTCCTGGGCTCCAGCTTGAATCTTCCCACCCACACATCCCCTTCTCTGAGGCAGAACAGAGAACACTGCCGAGGAGAGTGGGCGGGGCAGACACAGGAGGGGCGGCTCTCTAATTAGGTAAACTAGCCAGCTGTGCGAGGCCCCTATGACTGCGAGGCCTGAGGCCACCGCCTATTTCGCCTAATTAGAGAGCCG
The DNA here is from genome assembly GCF_042186555.1 of Aquarana catesbeiana. Lineage (NCBI taxonomy): Eukaryota > Metazoa > Chordata > Amphibia > Anura > Ranidae > Aquarana > Aquarana catesbeiana. Next base: position 124,905,602 of record NC_133336.1, read on the forward strand.
CCTCTGCGTACAGATGAGGGTTTCCGCCTTGAGGCTAATCTCCTCAGGCAGAGACTGCTCAGCCATGGATTTTCCCGTTCCTGTCTCAAGAAGGCTTTCAGGAGAGCCTCTAATCCAGGGGTAAGCAACCCCCGACACTGGTGCCGCAAGCGGCACTTGAAGCCTCTTTTGCCAGCACTCGACTCCCTCCCCATCAGCAGAGCAGCGCAGGGAAGTGCAGTGAGACACTAATGCATTCCAATTTAGAGTTCCCCACACCGCACCTGCACTGGGGGGGTGGGGGGGGTGGTACCGTGCCCCCATTCATTGTAAAAGATGGGAAACATTGTTTGGTTTTCTAAATTTGCTGTAGCTGTGATCATCAGCTTTTGTGATGGGAAAGAGATTGGGTGCAGTTCTGCTAGGGGGGGTCCCTGTTTCCAGAAGGAGGAGGACTGTCAGATGAGCAGGGGGTTACAATGATGGGGCAGAAGAGCAGGGGGGTACAGAGGTGAAACAGATGTGCAGGAGGTACATTGGTGGGGCAGATGAGAAAGTGGGTTACAATGGGGGGTAGATGAGCAGGGAGGTACAGTGGTGGGGCAGATGAGAAGGTGATTCAGTAGTGAGGCAGAAGAGTATGGGGATACGGCGGTGGGGCAGATATGCAGGGAGGTACAGTGGTGGGGCAGATGAGAAAAGGGGGTACATTGATGGGGCAGGTGAGCAGGGGGGTGTCAGTGGTGGGACAGAAGAGCAAGGGGGTACAGTGGTGGGGCAGATGTGCAGGGGGTACAGTGGTGGGAGGGATGAGAAGGGGGTTCAGCGGTGGGACAGAAAAGCAGGGGGGTACAGTCATGGGGCAGATGAGCAGGGGGTTACAGTGGTGGGACAGATGAACAGGGGGGGTTCAGTGTTGGGCCAGATGAGAAGGGGGTTACGGTGGTGGGAAAGATTTGCAGGGGGGGTTCAGTGTTGGGGCAAAGAAGAAAGAAGGTACATTGGTGGGACAGATGAGCAGGGGGTTACAGTGATGGGGCAGAGGAGCAGGAGGGTACAGAGGTGGGGCAGATGTGCGGAGGAGAAAGGAGGTACATTGGTGGAACACATGAGCAGGGGGTTACAGTGGTGGGGCAGAAGAGCAGGGGGTACAGTGGTGGGACAGATGTGCAGGAGGTACAGTGGTGGGGCAGAAGAGCAGGGGGGTACAGTGGTGGGACAGAAGAGCAGGGTGGTAAGGTGGTGGGACAGAAGATCCAGGTGGGACAGTGGTGGGACAGAAGAGCAGGGTGGTATAGTGGTGGGACAGAAGAGCAGGGTGGTACAGTGGTGGCACAGAAGAGCAGGGTGGTACAGTGGTGGGACAGATGAGCAGGGGGTTACAGTAGTGGGGCAGATGTGCAGGGGGTTACAGTGGTGGGGCAGATGTGCAGGGGGTTACAGTGGTGGGGCAGATGTGCATGGGGTTACAGTGGTGGGGTGGGGCAGATGTGCAGGGGGTTACAGTGGTGGGGCAGATGAGAAAGGGTGTACATTGGTGAGGCAGATGAGAAAGGGGGTACATTGGTGGGGCAGATGCACGGGGGGTTAAAGTGGTGAGGTAGATGAGCAGGGTGGAACAGTGGTGGGGCAGATGTACAGGGGGTTAATGTGATAGGGCAGATGAGCAGGGGGGTACAGTGGTGGGGCAGATGTGCAGGGTAATACAGTGGTGAGGCAGATGAGCAGGGGGGTACAGTGGTGGGGCAAATGAGCAGGGGGGTACATTGGTGGGGTAGATGAGAAAAGGGGGTACATTGATAGGGCAGATGAGCAGGGGGAGTGTCAGTAGTGGGACAGAAGAGCAAGCGGGTTCAGTGGTGGGAGGGATGAGAAGGGGGTTCAGTGGTGGGGCAGAAAAGCAGGGGTATACAGTGATGGAACAGATAAGCAGGGGGGTACAATGGTGGAACACACGAGTGGGGGGGGGGGTGTTTCAGTGTTGGGCCAGATGAGAAGGAGGTTACAGTGGTGGGAAAGATGAGCAGGGGGGTTCAGTGTTGGAGCAGAGGAGAAAGGAGGTACATTGGTGGGACAGATAAGCAGGGGGTTACAGCGGTGGGGCAGAGGAGCAGGGGGGTGCAGAGGTGGGGCAGATGTGCAGAGAAGAAAGGAGGTACATCGGTGGAACACATGATCAGGGGGTTACAGTGGTGGGACAGATGTGCAGGAGGTACAGTGGTGGGGCAGAAGAGCAGGGGGGTACAGTGGTGGGACAGAAGAGCAGGGTGGTAAGGTGGCGTGATAGAAGAGCAGGGTGGTACAGTGGTGGGACAGAAGAGCAGGGTGGTATAGTGGTGGGACAGAAGAGCAGGGTGGTACAGTGGTGGGACAGATGAGCAGGGTGTACAGTGGTGGGGACAGATGAGCAGGGGGTTACAGTGGTGAGGCAGATGTGCAGGGGGTTATAGTGGTGGGGCAGAAGAGAAGGGGGTACAGTAGTGGGACAGATGTGCAGGAGGTACAGTGGTGTGGCAGAAGAGCAGGGGGGTACAGTGGTGGGACAGAAGAGCAGGGGGTTACAGTGGTGAGGCAGATGTGCAGGGGGTTACAGTGGTGGGGCAGATGTGCAGGGGGTTACAGTGGTGGGGGAGATGTGCAGGGGGTTCAGTGGTGGGGCAGATGAGAAAGGGTGTATATTGGTGGGGCAGATGAGAAAGGGAGTATATTGGTGGGGCAGATGTACAGGGGGTTACAGTGGTGGGGCAGATGAGCAGGGGGGTACCGCATAGCTCCCAACTGTCCCTGATTTCGAGGGACTGTCTCTGATTTGGAACAATGTCCCTCTGTCCCTCTTTCCTCCTCATTTGTCCCTCATTTTAGTCTGATCTATATAAACCTTTCATCCAAATTCTAAATTGCTGAATTGTTCCATTTTAAAAGCCAATATAAAGGAATAGTAGTGGTAAAAAAAAAAAGCACTTGTGGATTTATTTAACCTTTTTTTTTGTTATTTCCCCTTTAAGGGGTGTGGCAGGGGGTGTGTCTTATGCCTACATACGTTTGCTAGTAGGTGTCCCTCATTCCCATCTCAAAATGTTGGGAGGTATGGTACCGTGGTGAGGCAGATGTGCAGGGTAGTACAGTGGTGGGGCAGATGAGCAGGGGGGTACAGTGGTGGGACAGATAAGCAGGGGGTTACAGTGGTGGGACAGATGAGCAGGGGGTTACAGTGGTGGGACAGATGAGCAGGGGGGGTTCAGTGTTGGAGCAGAGGAGAAAGGAGGTACATTGGTGGGACAGATAAGCAGGGGGTTACAGCGGTGGGGCAGAGGAGCAGGGGGGTGCAGAGGTGGGGCAGATGTGCAGAGAAGAAAGGAGGTACATCGGTGGAACACATGATCAGGGGGTTACAGTGGTGGGACAGATGTGCAGGAGGTACAGTGGTGGGGCAGAAATGCAGGGGGGTACAGTGATGGGACAGAAGGGCAGGGTGGTAAGGTGGCGTGATAGAAGAGCAGGGTGGTACAGTGGTGGGACAGAAGAGCAGGGTGGTATAGTGGTGGGACAGAAGAGCAGGGTAGTACAGTGGTGGGGCGGATGAGCAGGGGGGTACAGTGGTGGGACAGATGAGCAGGGGGTTACAGTGGTGGGACAGAAGAGCAGGGTGGTAAGGTGGCGTGATAGAAGAGCAGGGTGGTACAGTGGTGGGACAGAAGAGCAGGGTGGTATAGTGGTGGGACAGAAGAGCAGGGTAGTACAGTGGTGGGGCAGATGAGCAGGGGGGTACAGTGGTGGGACAGATGAGCAGGGGGTTACAGTGGTGGGACAGATGAGCAGGGGGGGTTCAGTGTTGGAGCAGAGGAGAAAGGAGGTACATTGGTGGGACAGATAAGCAGGGGGTTACAGCAGTGGGGCAGAGGAGCAGGGGGGTGCAGAGGTGGGGCAGATGTGCAGAGAAGAAAGGAGGTACATCGGTGGAACACATGAGCAGGGGGTTACAGTGGTGGGACAGAAGAGCAGGGGGTACAGTGGTGGGACAGATGTGCAGGAGGTACAGTGGTGGGGCAGAAGAGCAGGGGGTACAGTGGTGGGACAGAAGAGCAGGGTGGTAAGCTGGCATGATAGAAGAGCAGGGTGGTACAGTGGTGGGACAGAAGAGCAGGGTGGTATAGTGGTGGGACAGAAGAGCAGGGTGGTACAGTGGTGGGACAGAAGAGCAGGGTGGTACAGTGGTGGGGACAGATGAGCAGGGGTTACAGTGGTGAGGCATGTGTGCAGGGGGTTATAGTGGTGGGGCAGAAGACTAGGGGGTACAGTGGTGGGACAGATGTGCAGGGGGTACAGTGGTGGGGCAGAAGAGCAGGGGGGTACAGTGGTGGGACAGAAGAGCAGGGGGTTAAAGTGGTGAGGCAGATGTGCAGGGGGTTATAGTGGTGGGGCAGATGTGCAGGGGGTTACAGTGGTGGGGGAGATGTGCAGGGGGTTCGGTGGTGGGGCAGATGAGAAAGGGTGTATATTGGTGGGGCAGATGAGAAAGGGGCTATATTGGTGGGGCAGATGTACAGGGGGTTACAGTGGTGGGGCAGATGAGCAGGGGGGTACAGTGGTGGGGCAGATGTGCAGGGGGGTACAGTCATGGGACAGATCAGCGGGTGGGTACAGTGGTGGGACAGATGAGCAGGGGGGTACAGTGGTGGGGCAGATGAGCAGGGGGGTACAGTGGTGAAACAGATTTGCAGGGGGGACACTGAGGTGTGCAGTTGCAGGAATTGGGGCTGATCTGAGGCGTGAGATTGCAGGATTTTAATTTCTCACTAAAAGAAAAACAGAAATGGAAGGCACGCACACCTAGTGCATTACCAAAGATAATTTAATAATAATACATTTTTATATATTTTTATATATTTTAGCTGTACTCCGTGTTCTGTGCATGTCCATGCACTGTGTTTATGGACTTTAAAGATTTATTATTATTAAATTATCTTTGGTAATGCACTAGGTGTGCGCGCATTCCATTTCTGTTATACAGGTTTGTGGTTTCGGAAAGGGAAACACCCTTAAAGTAGGCACCTCATCCCAGATAAAGATTTAGATAAGTGAAAAAGGAAGGAAAGGGATTTTTACGGTGCAATTTATTCAAATATAAAAGAGAAGGCTATATGTTTTTTTCACTTTCTGTTAAAAAACAGTTTTATTGTTTACATTAAAAACAGACATATATGTCAATAATTTGTGACAATACAATTAAAACAGCGTGGTCAATAATGGAGGATAACATATAGGATATACGCTACGAATTCACAAATAGTCGTTATTGCATACTAGCCCGACATGTTTCGCATTAGTCGCTTTATCAAGGGGTATGCAATTGAGTAGCGAGTCATCCAAAACTTTTAAATTATTCTACAAAAGAAGAAAAAGGGTTTTACATATAGAAAAAATATATATTTTGCAATAATAATACAACATGAGATAAAGAATGTGTTATCACTCTGAAGCACCCATAAAGGCTTACCCCCAAAATAATTGACCCTAGGTGGACTCATCAGGACCAGTGTATGCAGACACAGCCGAGCGGGATAGCAAGGGAGGCTAAATATGCAACCACAGGGAGCAGTCAGGTGAAGCTGTTGTACAAAACAAAGGGGTATTCAATATAAGGGGATAAATATCATTGTATAAAGGGTTAATTGGATTTGTAGAGAGTATAAAGTTAAGTAAGTATCACTTACATCAAAGAGTTATTATAAGTTGCATCTGCGATCCGAGAGATGCAGTTAAACGCCAGAAATGGCAATAGCCAGAAATAGGTAAATGTAATATACGTTTGGAACTGGGAAACAGGACCTAAACACAATTTGCACAAGGATATGGTTAAAGTTTGGAATTAAGACTATGCTCCATAAAGAAAGTATTGAAAAATGATGTTGTCAATCAACATCATAATGAGAGTTTGTTCAGAGTATAGAGTTTTCAATTAACTTAAAAGGGAGAAAAGTTATAGATAAATTAGACACTCAACCAGAGTTCAATAGGTATAGCCATAAAAACATAACTCTAGAATATGGAGCAAGGTATGGTGATAAACACCAGTCACATTACCTAGCTTATGTCTTCGCTTGCAACCTCCGGCGCTGGCAGACATGGCTGTCAGATTAGCCGGTTTAAATACTGCTCCCCATCGAGACGGCGTGTGACGTTGCCGGCTCGATGCGGACGTGATGGCGCTACTGCGCATGCCCGGGAAGCCAAACCTCGTCGAACCTCAATCCCCACAAATCACCGCGCCGGAGGAGACAGCCGACATGCGTGCCAATGCGCATGGTAGCTCCTCCCACACAATGATCACGCGGGGACGGAGGGGGCGGGGAATGGTTGCGATGGAAACCAGCTCTGCTGAGGGCGACGAATGCCATCGCCTGTCGAGAAGCTGGCTTGGAGGGGATGCACGGCGCGGGTTGGGCACATCAAAAAGGTGTGCCCCGGGCGTCCGTGTGGATGCGGCAGCCCCTCTATAACATATCCCAACAGGACCGGCCTGAAGTGGTCTAACTGAGAAGGGTCAAAGGGGTAATCGATCGACATGGGGGGACCACAGACCAGCCAATTTCGATAACCTACAGACGTGCCCCGTCATTGAAGGACCGTCTAGTCCATAGTCATTTCCAAGACACCTCAATTAACAATAACCCTTCCCACACAGGTATCTCCCCGTGTGGCAGATGTGACATATGTCCCTATGTGGAAAATACATCACAATTCTCACTTCCCAATGGTCAATGGCATTTAATAAAATTTAAGGCTACATGTCAAACTCCAGGCATAGTCTATTTAGCTCAATGTATCTGCGGTGGATTCTATGTGGGTAAAACAAAACGACCACTATACAAACGAATTAGAGATCACATAAAGCCAATCTTGAAAAAACAAATGGACACAGCCATTGCCAGACATGTAGGATTATATCACAACTTTAATCCCAGAACCATAAAGTTCTATGCTTTGGAACATATACCACTAGATGAAAGAGGGGGAAGTGTCGATCGGACACTCCTCCAGCTTGAAGCCCGTTGGATTTACAGTCTCCAAGCCACTCACTTCCCAGGTTTCAATGAATGCCTTAGTTACAGACCCTTCCTCTGATTTAAGCTGCTCATGTTATGGGTAATGATGTCACTTTCCAACTGACACCATCCCCCTTTTATCCCTCTACCCCTTTCCCATCTCCCTCCCCCACCCCTACCCCTTTCCTCTATGCCTTTCTCATAATTTGTTATTTGTGAATATCCACGTTAGTTTATTTTATTTATCTCTTATTGATACATTTGTGTAAATGTGTAATTGCTGTCTAAATGATGTCTCACTGCTTAACCATGTTCTTTATTGTATTCATGATTTGATAGATACAATATGTGTTGTCCCTCGGTAGCACCGATCGAAATTGGCTGGTCTGTGGTCCCCCCATGTCGATCGATTACCCCTTTGACCCTTCTCAGTTAGACCACTTCAGGCCGGTCCTGTTGGGATATGTTATAGAGGGGCTGCCGCATCCACACGGACGCCCGGGGCACACCTTTTTGATGTGCCCAACCCGCGCCGTGCATCCCCTCCAAGCCAGCTTCTCGACAGGCGATGGCATTCGTCGCCCTCAGCAGAGCTGGTTTCCATCGCAACCATTCCCCGCCCCCTCCGTCCCCGCGTGATCATTGTGTGGGAGGAGCTACCATGCGCATTGGCACGCATGTCGGCTGTCTCCTCCGGCGCGGTGATTTGTGGGGATTGAGGTTCGACGAGGTTTGGCTTCCCGGGCATGCGCAGTAGCGCCATCACGTCCGCATCGAGCCGGCAACGTCACACGCCGTCTCGATGGGGAGCAGTATTTAAACCGGCTAATCTGACAGCCATGTCTGCCAGCGCCGGAGGTTGCAAGCGAAGACATAAGCTAGGTAATGTGACTGGTGTTTATCACCATACCTTGCTCCATATTCTAGAGTTATGTTTTTATGGCTATACCTATTGAACTCTGGTTGAGTGTCTAATTTATCTATAACTTTTCTCCCTTTTAAGTTAATTGAAAACTCTATACTCTGAACAAACTCTCATTATGATGTTGATTGACAACATCATTTTTCAATACTTTCTTTATGGAGCATAGTCTTAATTCCAAACTTTAACCATATCCTTGTGCAAATTGTGTTTAGGTCCTGTTTCCCAGTTCCAAACGTATATTACATTTACCTATTTCTGGCTATTGCCATTTCTGGCGTTTAACTGCATCTCTCGGATCGCAGATGCAACTTATAATAACTCTTTGATGTAAGTGATACTTACTTAACTTTATACTCTCTACAAATCCAATTAACCCTTTATACAATGATATTTATCCCCTTATATTGAATACCCCTTTGTTTTGTACAACAGCTTCACCTGACTGCTCCCTGTGGTTGCATATTTAGCCTCCCTTGCTATCCCGCTCGGCTGTGTCTGCATACACTGGTCCTGATGAGTCCACCTAGGGTCAATTATTTTGGGGGTAAGCCTTTATGGGTGCTTCAGAGTGATAACACATTCTTTATCTCATGTTGTATTATTATTGCAAAATATATATTTTTTCTATATGTAAAACCCTTTTTCTTCTTTTGTAGAATAATTTAAAAGTTTTGGATGACTCGCTACTCAATTGCATACCCCTTGATAAAGCGACTAATGCGAAACATGTCGGGCTAGTATGCAATAACGACTATTTGTGAATTCGTAGCGTATATCCTATATGTTATCCTCCATTATTGACCACGCTGTTTTAATTGTATTGTCACAAATTATTGACATATATGTCTGTTTTTAATGTAAACAATAAAACTGTTTTTTAACAGAAAGTGAAAAAAACATATAGCCTTCTCTTTTATATTTGAATAAATTGCACCGTAAAAATCCCTTTCCTTCCTTTTTCACTTATCGCATTCCATTTCTGTTTTTCTTGTAGTTACTTTCGGATTACCCCATCTGAGGAAGGCAGCATCCACCCAGTTTTGGGATACCATATATACCTTTCACCACCATTTTATCTGACATCTGTTACTCCACACCTTGGAAGACCTATTAGTGCTGGAAGTGACTGTGTTTTTTGTTAATTTCTCACAACTAAAGTAGTTTACAGCATTTACTTTATAAAAAATCCTCTTCGTGATTGAGAGTGTGAAGTTGACTTCTTTTTGTTATAAAATCAGCATGCTCAATTTCTTTGAAAACATTTTTAGGCACACTGTGCTCAAAAGGTTGCCTGCCCCTGCTCTAATCAATCTAGACACGAGCTCCTTTTTCCAAAAAACACTGCTAAAACCACCAAACCACAACACATTTGCCTGATTACAAAATTCAATAACCAACACAGAAATGTAGATAGATATTAAAAGAGAAAGATATTAAAAAAGCATTGGCGAATTCTGGAGATTGATCCAACACTCTCTCCTCATATACCAGCATATCCCTCTATTACTTACCGGAAGGCAACTTCCATTAAGGACAAACTTGTCCAAAGTGAATACTTGGGACCATATAGAAAAGATCTCTGCAAACGTGTAGGTACATTTACATGCGGTGGTTGCACCATATGGCAATATTTGAACACAAAGCCAAATATTATACTCCCAAATGGGCAAATATTCAAGCCCCAACATTTTGCTAACTGCAAGACTGCAGGTTTCATATATATGCTAACATGCCAATGTGAGAGTTTTTATATTGGAAAAACTAAATTAGAGTTTCGTAAAAGAGCAGGGAGGCATATTACAAGCATCATGACGGCTAATCCTGAGCTCCCTCTTGGGAGACACGTGAGGGATCACCACAAAGGGAAAAACCCTAAAATTCGTTTTTTGATCCTGGACGGCATCCATCCCAATAATAGGGGTAGAGACTGGAATAAACTCCTTCTCCAGCGAGAAACTCGCTGGAGTATGGAGTTAGGTGCCACCAATCCACCAGGTCTAAATAGCCAACTTCGTTACTGACCATTTCTAGAAGGCTTCGCCTCTGGGGTCTGCGAAAGGGAACTTTGAACAATTATCTTTTTGTTCACAAACATCTTGTTTTCCCTTTGCAGGCTATTACTCTATTGCCTCAAAATCTATAATTACGTGGTCGTGGTTAGACTTGTGCACAACGGAAAATTTTGTTTAGTTTTGGTTCGTTGTCATTCGTAAAATACATAATTTCGTTCTGTTATATTCGTTATGCTACGTTAATACGTTTTCGGATAATTCGTTATTATTCGTAGAGTGTCGATATTTGTTATACTGAATCTCGAATCATGTTGAATTCATTCGTTATATGCGCTATAATTTTGTTTGTATTCGTTGAAATTTGATATTTATGTATGTATATATATTCATGATAATGAGTCGTAGTTTGGAAAGTCATTTGTTTATTGAATCTTTTAAAACACACAATGACAATATCTCTTCTCCTCTGCTCAAATACAATACAACACCCTTCTCACTCAGTTCTCAGGAATGCACTTTGCCAGTAATCCAACCTCCAGCACAAAATTAATCAGCTGATTGGACTGTAAGATTTACTTTGAGTTGACCTTTTGTTTAATTAGACCTTTAACGAATTACCGAATCATGTTGAATTCATTCGTATCTGCTATAATTTCTTTTGTATTAGTTGAAATTCTATATTTATGTATGTATATAGATTCGTGATAACGATTCGTAGTTTGGAAAGTTGTTTATTGAATCTTTTAACAAACACAATGACAATATCTCTTCTCCTCTGCTAAAATACAATACAACCAGGGGCGGACTGACAACTCATGGGGCCCCTGGGCAATAGGAGATTATGGGGCCCCCGGGCAATAGAAGATTATGGGGCCCCCAGGTAATAGGAGATTATGGAGCCCCCAGACAATAGATTATGGGGCCACACAGTATACACACACGCACACACACACACACATACAATATACACACACAGACACACAGTATACACACACAGAATACACATACACACACACTGAAAAGGTACTGGAGAGGCGGGGCAGCTATAATCTTGGGATTTAAAAAAAAACACAGATTTTTACATACTGTCCCTGGTTTTATTGAGGCTGGCAACCCTGATGGGGCCCCTTAGTGGCATGTGGCCCTCGGGCAGTGCCGAGTGCCCGAATGGTCAGTCCGCCCCTGAATACAACACCCTTCTCACACAGTTCTCAGGAACCTCCAGTTCCAACCTCCAGCACAAAACTAATCAGCTGATTGGACTGTAAGATTTACTTTGAGTTTAACTTTTGTTTCCTTAGATCTTTAACGAATTACCGAATCATGTCGAATTCATTTGTTATATCCGCTATAATTTCTTTCGTATTCGTTGAATTTCATTATTTTTTTATTTGGACATTCGGATGCATCCAAATGTCCGAAAGATGCAAAATTCGGCCGAATTTCGGTTCGTTACGAATTGCATTGCACAAGCCTAGTCGTGGTATGCTATAATGATGTTATGCCTTGCTATATTGTTATGTATACTCTTTTAAGTCTACATGGCTTCTAATATGCTGTCATATTGACATATATGTAGCTGTTTTGTCTGTAATTATATGCAGTGCCCTTGCTTTGTATATTATTTCACTGACATTGTCTTCATGCTTGCTGTGGTGACTGTATAATCCCATGGAGATGGAGCTGGAAATCACTTGTGGAACTGTAAGCTATACTGTTTATGACATACAATGTTTTAAATTTACCACAATAAACTAAAAAGTGACAACCTATTAAGTATCACTCAAAAATAATCAAAAAATATTTTAGTGTAATAAAATTCATACAGTGTATATTAAATTGATAACATAAAAGTCCAATAGGCAGTGACGTAGTGATATGAGTGATGATTCATAAATAAACAAGGCCCCCCACCTTTTTTAGGCCAGCGAGGGAGGAGGGGGAGAGGAGGGGGGACACCGAGAGGAAAGAACCATCCAACACACAACAGGGAAGGCATGAAGGGACCACAGCCATACACCAACAGGGCAATGGGATCATTCCCAGGAGGCGAAGGGGCTGTCGGGCAGGACGACGGCAACAACCCAAAAAAGAGATTGAGGGACATGTAAATACGGGTGTTTATATTTTAAGTGAAGTGACATTAAACGCCAAAGAGATGAATATCTTAAATTTGGGCCTTAAATGTGCTCCAAGGAGAGTGCTAAATAAATTTGGAGTGTACATTGACACTCATAAGTTTATTAGATCCCTCAATATTAAAAAATATTTTCTCAGTCACCCAGTAGTCTCCGCCTATAATGCCATGTCTTCTTCTATTAAAGTTGATAGCGGCCTGAGGAACAAGTCGCTATTTAATCCCCAAAACTCCAATAATCATTATGTTGAGGTATTCAAAAATCTAGTTTTGAAAGATCTAGACACCATTAAAGTGAAAGAGGAAGTGAATCCAAAATATATTAATGAAGGAATCAGGGCACTAGAGAAACGGAACAATATTATTATACGTCCGGCTGACAAGGGAGGGGGGGTTGTCATTCTGGATAAATCTTTTTATCACGGACAACTTTCAAATATGCTTAATGACCGCTCCACATATGAAAGATTAACCACTGACCCTACTGAGAAATATAGGGAACAATTAAACTCACTGGTTGAATGGGGATATGCCATTAACGCCCTGAACCTCAGAGAAAGAAGGTACCTTGTCCCTAGTGCGTGTAGGATCCCAGTTATATATACACTTCCCAAAATTCACAAGGATGCCAAACTACCTCCAGCGCGCCCGATTGTAAACGGGATAGGATCTGTCACGGCGAGGTTAGGAGAGTACCTAGATAGGTTTCTCCAGCCAAGTGTAAAAATCACCAAGGCGTATCTACGAGATACCACCGACCTACTCCAAAGATTGGGGGAGGTCTGTTTGAACCCTGCCGCTGACATCTTTCTATTGACAGCAGACGTGTCCTCATTATATACGATCATTCAACATGAGGACGCCTCCCTGTCATTGAATTGGGCCCTGAGCAGGAGAGAGGACATTCCTGACATGCAGAAGAGGTTTGTGGGCCAGGCCCTAAACTTCTGCATGTCACACAATTATTTTTGGTGGAATGGGCACTTTTTCTCCCAACGGGTTGGCGTGGCTATGGGGGCTAAGTTTGCCCCCAGCCTCGCCAACCTGTTCATGGCCGAGTGGGAGGACAGATTCATCTTCAGTAAGCCTTTTCCCCAGTTGAAATTCTATCGAAGGTTCATAGATGACCTCCTGTTCATCTGGGAGGGATCTAGAGACTCTGTTGATGAATTTTTAAAATACCTCAACACTAAGCCTCGGTTCACACTGGGGCGACTTGTCAGGCGACCTAGTCGCCTGACAAGTCGCCTCCCGTTCTGTGCTATGGAACCGTTCTAATCGGAGCGACGCAAGTCGCTCCGACTTAGAAAAAGGTTCCTGTATTACTTTGGGGGCGACTTGGGGCGACTTGCATAGACTTCTATGCAGAAGTCGTCTCGCAAGTCGCCCCGGCAGTCGTTTGCAGGTCGCCTCGCTGAGGCGACCTGCAAGTCGTGCCGCCCATGTGTGAACCGAGCCTAATAATAACAACATTAAACTGGAGGCCCAGATTAGTGAAACATGCGTCAATTTTTTAGATGTGTCCATTGAAAGGAAGGAACAGTCTCTGGTGACTAGTGTATACTTTAAACCGACGGACCGGAACAGTTTTTTATCCATCAGGAGTGGTCATCACCCTGTATGGATAAAGAATATCCCGAAGGGACAATTCCTGAGGGTCCGCCGAAATTGTACTGAACAAGGGAAGTATTATACGCAGGCAAAGGTTTTAAAGGAGAGATTCCTCCAGAAAGGATACTCAGAAAAATCCATGGATGACATCATAGAACGGGTAGCTAATATACCAAGGGAGGACTGTTTGAAAAAGAAAGAAAGGATTAGATCTGAGGAAAAACACCAATGGAGCTTTATATCGAACTATCACAGTCAATATAGAGAGATAGAGACCATTTTTAAAAAATATTGGTACATACTCCGTAGGGATCGACATCTAGGAGAGATGTTACCAGAAACCCCTAAGTTCATCTATAGGAGGGCTCCCAACTTTGGAGACAAAGTGGTAAAAAAAATTCTTGATCCTCCAGTTCAACCATCAATTAGAATTAATCTTAAAGGTTTTTTTCCATGCAATAAGTGCATATGCTGTAGAACAGTGAGTAACAGGAGTAGGAGCACGAAGAGTATCACTAATCGAGCAAATTAAACTTTTGAAATTAAAGAGTTCATCACATGTAATTCATCATTTGTTGTGTACTTGATGTGGTGCCCATGCGGCCTGTTTTATATAGGACGCACGAAAAGACTACTAAGGGTTCGTATTTCTGAGCATTTAACCAATATAAAAAATGGTTTCAAGTATCACAGCGTGTCCCTCCATTTTAAGGAATACCATAACCAGGACCCCAGTCTACTACAATTTTGCAGGATAGACATTGTATATCCATCGTGGAGGGGCTCAAACAGAATAAGGGATCTGTCTCAACGAGAAACCCGGTGGATATACCTTTTTAGATGTCTTTTCCCGGGGGGTTTAAATATAGAATTGGACCTCAACTGTTTCATTAATGATTATTAATGATTAATAATTAGTGAGTGACTGGTAAGTGGTTGAGGTCCTTCTATATATGTCACCCTGATCTTAGATAGAGAGAGGTTGAGAATCTATAACACCAACGCAATTATGAGATTTACCTACTAGTGGGAGTGACAGGGAGGGAGGATAGACTGGATGATAACATATTGCACTTTAGTAACCTTAGAAGGTGAATCTGAGATAAAAGATGAGCGCCGGTAGGGTTCTGTTAGGATACCCAGGAGTACCTGGGATGGACCGTAATGGGTTAAGTTTTTATTTTTATTTTATTTATTTTTTCAACCACTCAGTTTTAATGCTAATTATAGCTTTTTATAGTAATAAATAAAAAAAATTTTTAAAAAAGATTTTTTTAAATGTTTTATTAGTTGACACTCTATACCTGCAATATAGAACACACGTAAGGATGATTGGTTATCTGCATTTCCTATGAGATGGGCTTGCAGGATGACCGAGCAGTTCCCCTGCAGATATATAGTTTCATACTTAACATTTGCAGTAACAGAAGTTTTAAATGTATGTTGACTTGTGCACATAAAGCAATGTACACGTATGGTGCGAGTGGAGACACAGGGAGTGCGCAGGCACGGTGTCATCATTACTGCGCGTCATACGAGAGAGGAGGGTATTTAAGAAAGATTGCCAGATAGCGCAGCCAATCCCATGAATAAGTCCCTTGTGACGAAACATGTCGGGGCGTGGCTACGAGGCAATCTGACGTGCTAGACGTAGGACGCTGTGACAGGAGGCGCCGTACGGGAAAGCGGGGAAGCGGCTCCAGGAGACTCGGGGAACGGGTGAGAGTGTTCCCGAACACCTAGCTGCCTGGGTCCGCCGTGACCACCATACGTCCGTTGACTATTTGGAGAGTGTTTTTTTTGGTGATGACCATGTTTGCTGTGCTATTCTGCTTGATTCAAGTTTATGAAATGTGAGTTTAATGGTGGAGGAGAGTGTTGCTTTTATTAAAGTTTATTGCGTTACTGCACTATTGGTTTGCTTTTCTTTGTTTCATGTGGAGAGTACGCTTGTATATGCTCTGGACATCCAACAGGAATTGAGTGGAAATTATCACTGTACCCCTTACTGTGTGGGAATAGCCTGTGAGCCGAACATGAGAGTGTAAGGCAAAAGTAGCTGGTGAGTTTGCTCGCTGAAGGGGAGTGGAGATCACAGTTCACAGCGGTGTGGTGGAAGATTTTTGTTCACTGAAGATCTATATTATTTATGAATCATCACTCATATCACTACGTCACTGCCTATTGGACTTTTATGTTATCAATTTAATATACACTGTATGAATTTTATTACACTAAAATATTTTTTGATTATTTTTGAGTGATACTTAATAGGTTGTCACTTTTTAGTTTATTGTGGTAAATATACACATGTACATACAATTTTTGTTATAATTAGCGCTGCTATTTGATTTCACTTGAGGTAAGGGCAGGTTTTAGTGAATCATTTATTATTATTTTTTGCACTATTTGAATTTAAGCAGCAGCTGTCAGTGAGGGGTAGATCTGTGAGCGCAGCGTTTGGCACATAGGAGGGGGCGGTGATCCTGTGGACCATATTAAATGTTTTAAATTTCCATATAATATATTATCTGTCTCATGTCTGTGGTCCCATTATTAGCCTACTGTGGTCATATAGATACATGTATATACACATGGTGTTAATGCACCTTCTGGTAGATGGCTGTGACATTACATCAAATTATTTGTTTTATGCACCTTGTCCGCGGTCCTACAGTTACCTATTGTAGCTACACATATCTATATATAGATACTATGATCATGTATCTCCCAATATAGGACTGGGTTGTGATGCTATTGCTGTCACTCAGCCATATAATTAATAATATTTCTCCTTGGCTATATATGCCTTCTTAATAGATGTACAATTCTGGCGTAATGTTTTTTCAAAAATCCTCTGTTCTGAGTTGTCCCATCTCTAGTATATCCTTTGTATGTCTTTTTGCTCATTAGGCTCATAGGACCGGGCCCACACCGGTGACTAAGTCTCGGGGCTTTGGACGTTGCTGCCAGTGTTTGTTTCTCTCCTTTTTGGGCTAAACCTTTGACTCTGGCAATGTGATTTCTCTGCCCACTGCCTTGTATATGCCCTTCAATGTTCTGGCATTTCAACAGCCCGCCCCTTCTATTGCAGACCCTGTGTTCCTGATGTCTGTTGTTGACACCGGCTGCAATGCGCAGGTGCCACCATCCTGGACGTCTGACGTTCGGCGTTTGCTCTTTTGCGCAGGCGCCGACGCAGTTGGCGTAGGTGCAGTTTTCCTGTACGTCAAACGTAGGTGCTCGCTGTAGTGCACAGGCGCCGGCGTCCTTCGCCAATAAAGCAAATTTTCCTGACTGTTTTTAGTTGCAATACATGGTACACTCTTGATCCCTGCAACGATAACCTGTGAGGTAAGTATTGCTCTATTTCCATCTGCTAGACATTGCCAACATTGAATCTTTTTATACCTATTATGTATGTCACCCGTGACCATTTTTATTTATCTGTCTGTCTAGCATTGTACCACGCTGTTAAACACTGTGGTTGCACTGACAGACTATCAGTGTATTACTATGACTCTAGGGTAACAATGGAACTTTTATTGTTTTGCTAAGTGTTGTGGTATTGCCGGACAATATATCATTGTGGCAGTATGGCAGCAACAGAACTTTCACTGTTTCTGTTAAGTATCCATTTACTACTAGACAATTATCAGATACAGTATAAGACCGATAATATGAAACTTTATTTCCCCGGCCCTCTCATACCTTATCATTCTTTTACGTGTTACACTGAGAAGTCCCTCCATACTAAAGGAGAGCCAGGAACATACATGGCAGGTGCCGGCAGGGGCCAGCACAGAGGCGGGTGGAGACAAAGAGGTACAGGTACTAGCAAAGAGTAGATGGGTGACAGTCAGGAAGGGTAGAGAGGGAAGTGCCAGGGAGGCCGATCCAGGACTGGAGCATCCCAATAAGTACGCTCCATTGAGTGACATTGGTGAAACCAGTCAGGGACCAGCACTGCTGGAGCTGAGGGACTCTCCTAGCTGCCAGGGGAAGAACTCCTCCAGTGAGAGTGGGGGGGGCAGCAAAGGAAAAGGAAAGACAGATTCTGGTGGTAGGGGACTCAGTTCTTAGAAGGACAGAGAGGGCAATTTGTAACCAAGACCTGAAGCGCCAAACAGTATGTTGTCTACCGGCGCTTGGGTTCGTCACATCACGGATCTTGTGGACAGATTACTGGGAGGGGCTGGGGAAGACTCGGCTGTCATGGTGCATGTTGGCACCAATGACAAAGTCAGAGGGCAGATAGAGTGTCCTAAAGAACGATTTTAGGGACTTAGGAGCTAAATTGAGGAAAAGGACCTCCAAGGTAGTATTCTCAGGAATACTACCGGTACATCAAGCCACACCAGAAAGGCAGAGGGAGATTAGGGAAGTAAACAAGTGGCTGAAGAGCTGGTGTAGTAAGGAGGGGTTTGGGTTCCTGGAGGACTGGGCCGACTTCTCAGTCGATAACCGGTACTATAGAAGGGACGGACTGCACCTAAATGAGGAGGGTGCAGATCTGCTGGGAATGAAGATGGCCAAAAAGTTAGAGGGGTTTTTAAACTAGGCAATGGGGGGGAGGGTCCAGAGGTAGAGATAGCCAGCGCGGAAGATATTCCAGGGGGTAGTATTGGGGGCATTAGTGGTAGGTTAACCAAAGCACAAAAACACAAGGTAAGTATAGTAGCAAGTCCTAGTTGCAATCTCGAAAAAACCCAATACGAGGACAATATGCGACCAGTCTAAACTGTGTGGCATGTTCACCAATGCCAGGAGCATGGCGGACAAGATGGGTGAACTAGAGATACTGTTGTACGAGGAGGATTTGGATTTTGTGGGAATTTCAGAGACCTGGTTCAACAGCTCTCATGATTGGCTGGCAAACATTCAAGGGTATACCCTATACCGCAAGGATAGAGAGGGTAAAAAAGGAGGAGGGGTATGCCTATATATAAAGAATAATGTACAAGTAAATGTGAGAGATGACATCGCTGAGGGAGCTAGGGAGGAGGTGGAATCCTTATGGGTAGAGCTCCACAGGGATGAAGGGGAAAATAATACTGGGAGTATGCTATAGGCCCCCTAACCTGAGGGAGGAAGTGGAGACAGATCTCCTATCACAATTTGGATTAGCAGCAAGGATGGGAAGTGTTATCATAATGGGGGATTTTAATTATCCAGACATAGACTGGGCGGGGGGAACCGCGCATTCTTTTAAGGCTCGCCAGTTCCTTAATGTCTTGCAGGACAATTTTATGGGTCAGATGGTAGACGCACCAACTAGAAATAAAACATTACTGGATCTACTGATTACCAACAATACAGACCTGATCACGGATGTGGAAATACGCGGCAATTTAGGTAACAGCGATCACAGGTCAATTAGTTTCAGTATAAATCACACAAGTAGGAAACCTAAAGGGAATACAAAGACACTGAATTTCAAAAGAGCCAACTTCCCTAAACTACAAACCTTGTTAAAAGGCATAAATTGGGATAAAATATTAGGAACAAAGAATACGGAGGAGAGATGGGTTTGCTTTAAGAGTATATTAAATAAGGGCATTAGCCAATGTATCCCATTGGGTAATACATTTAAAAGAGCGAACAAAAGTCCTGGATGGCTTAACTCCAATGTAAAAATGCATATAAAGGCAAAGGAGAAGGTCTTCAAAAAATACAAGGTTGAGGGATCATCCTCAGCATTCAGACTTTATAAAGAATGCAACAAGAAATGTAAGGTTGGAATTAGGACGGCTAAGATCGAACATGAAAGACACATAGCGGAGGAGAGCAAAAAAAAATCCCAAGAAATTCTTTAAGTATGTAAACAGTAAAAAATGGAGGACAGACCATATTGGCTCCATAAAGAATGAGGAAGGACATCTGGTTACAAAGGATGGGGAGATGGCGAAGGTATTGAAATTATTCTTCTCCTCAGTCTTCACGAGGGAATCGGGGGGCTTCAGTAACCAAAACTGCAGTGTTTATCCTCATGACACAACACAGGAAGCACCTCCATGGTTAACAGAGGACAGAATTAAAATTAGACTTGAGAAACTTAACATTAATAAATCACTGGGACCAGATGGCTTGCATCCGAGGGTACTTAGGGAACTCAGTCAAGTGATTGCCAGACCGTTGTTCCTAATTTTTTACAGACAGTCTACTGACTGGAATGGTACCTGATTGGAGAAAAGCCAATGTAGCACCAATATTTAAAAAGGGCCCAAAATACATCCCTGGGAATTACAGACCATTTAGCCTAACATCAATAGTATGCAAACTCTTGGAGGGGATGATAAGGGACTATATACAAGATTTTAGTAATAAGAACGGTATCATTAGCAGTAATCAGCATGGATTCATGAAGAATCGTTCTTACCAAACCAATCTATTAACCTTCTATGAGGAGATGAGTTGCCATCTAGATAAAGGAAGGCCCGTAGACGTGGGGTATCTGATTTTTCAAAAGCATTTGACACAGTTCCCCATAAACGTTTACTGTACAAAATAAGGTCCGTTGGCATGGACCATAGGGTGAGTACATGGATTGAAAACTGGCTACAAGGGCGAGTTCAGAGGGTGGTGATAAATGGGGAGTACTCGGAATGGTCAGGGGTGGGTAGTGGGGTTCCCCAGGATTCTGTGCTGGGACCAATCCTATTTAATTTGTTCATAAACGACCTGGAGGATGGGATAAACAGTTCAATCTCTGTATTTGCAGACGATACTAAGCTAAGCAGGGCAATAACTTCTCCCCAGAACGTGGAAACCTTGCAAAAAGATCTGAACAAATTAATGGGGTGGGCAACTACATGGCAAATGAGGTTCAATGTAGAAAAATGTAAAATAATGCATTTGGGTGGCAAAAATATGAATGCAATCTATACACTAGGGGGAGAACCTCTGGGAGAATCTAGGATGGAAAAGGACCTGGGGGTGATGACAGGCTCAGCAATGGCATGCAATGCCAAGCTGCTGCTAACAAAGCAAACAGAATATTGGCATGCATTAAAAAGGGGATCAACTCCAGAGATAAAACGATAATTCTCCCACTCTACAAGACTCTGGTCCGGCCGCACCTAGAGTATGCTGTCCAATTCTGGGCACCAGTCCTCAGGAAGGATGTACTGGAAATGGAGCGAGTACAAAGAAGGGCAACAAAGCTAATAAAGGGTCTGGAGGATCTTAGTTATGAGGAAAGGTTGCGAGCACTGAACTTATTCTCTCTGGAGAAGAGACGCTTGAGAGGGGATATGATTTCAATATACAAATACCATACTGGTGACCCTACAATAGAAATAAAACTTTTTCGCAGAAGAGAGTTTAACAAGACTCGCGGCCACTCATTAAAATTAGAAGAAAAGAAGTTTAATCTTAAACTACGTAGAGGGTTCTTTACTGTAAGAGTGGCAAGGATGTGGAATTCCCTTCCACAGGCGGTGGTCTCAGCGGGGAGCATTGATAGCTTCAAGAAACGATAAGCACCTGAATGACCGCAACATACAGGGATATATAATGTAATACTGACATATAATCACAAACATAGGTTGGACTTGATGGACTTGTGTCTTTTTTCAACCTCACCTACTATGTATGTAACTATGTAACTATGTTTATATATGACACTATGTGGTATCATTGCAGGCATGATCATTATCTATGTGTATATACATGTATCATTTCAGATGTTTTTGACACTCGAGTGCACCTTGTTGTTCTATTTACGGCTACTACACATCACCAGTAAGCTCAGTTTGACCAGGTGATCCCCTCAAGCTCTGACATGCTTTTTGGATTCTCCACTCATCCAGGCATTATACCAATGAGCTCCAGATTTGGCTGTTCCTGGGACCACAGCTGGGTGTTTTGTTTGATCCTCCACTTCCATGCATGAGTTCCTTTTCTCTACACTTGTATAAATTCATGTATATACATATAGTCTATTACTGGCAATTTCTAAATACAGTATCCATTTGATCGGTGAGTGAATCTCTCTCTCCGTCTTCCTCAATGCTCATTTTTTGTCCATTGATGTTCATGTGCTCAACTCTTTGCTATGTTCTGTTATAGATTGTCATTTGTCTTGATGTCTTCTGAAACGAATGACCTTGATTAATACTGAAATCCTGAAACGCGCCGGGTGAGATTATAGAAGATCAACAACTCTAATTGTATCAACTGTACTTATGCTTTTATCTATGCTAGATACGGTGATGTATGCGCCTATATTTTTAAGATCTCGTTAATAAACAAATTTTGTATTTTTCTACATATATTCTTACTTTTCAATCATTATAGTTGCCTGTATTTTCTCTTTTGGGGGGGCACTACAATTTTCCCTATGGTCTCAAGACAAAAATTCTTTGGTTGCAGGGCAAAGTAAAGTTCACAGACGTTTTTGAAGCCCCTGAATTTCCGGCGGTCACCTGAAAAGCGCTCAGAAGTGGGGACTCTGGGCTCCGGAGGAGGTAATCCCACAGCAGGTGTAGCTATGGCAGGATAACTGGCTGTAGCTGAGACAGTGTAGCTAGTAACTTGGTTAAAATCGGAATCGGCAGGAGTCATGGAGGTAGTGAGAGAGTGAAGGCATCCTTCCAGCTGAAATTAGCCTCCTTGTAAGCTCTGGACTGCTTGTGTAAGAGCCGTCATCTGCTGACATAGGTCCTCCAACACGGAAGCACCTCTCTCGGGCTCAGACATCGTGGCTGGTTAATACTATCACGTACCAGGTGCTGGAAGCCAATGGAGAGAGAGAGCTTCCCTTGCGGCTAAGTTCCACACCCCCTCGAGGGTGAAAACAGGAGAGCTCAGGCTCAAAGTAGCACGGGTCATCTGCTGGACTGTATGCAGGAGGTTCCAGGGTACAGCTGGTGTACTGGCATAGAATCAGCAGACAGGTGGCGCCCGTGAGGTGTTGCAGGATTCAGGTAATGCTGCGACTGGAACATGGTCAGAAGGAAGCCTAGGTCGTGAGCCGGGTTGGTATCAGAGCAGGCGTGGTCAGGTGGATAGTCGAGGTTGAACACAGGAAGCAAACAGGAGACAGGTCAAGGACAAGTTGTATCGGTAACAAGGGACACAGGAACAGAAATATCATGGAGATAACACACTGGAGGGGCCGAAGATCAACCAGCAAATGCAGACACTAGCAGACTTCCTTATATAGGCCCATGTGACCTGCTGGTAGAGATGCTCGGCCTTAAAGTCCATCTCCTACCAAAGATGCTGGGTCCTAAAGTCCTTCACCTGCCATAAGTGCTGGTAGACATGCTGGGTCCTAAAGCCCTTCTCCTGCTGTTGGTTCCCTGACATGGAGGAAGATTTCTGCAATTGTCATCCATCACTAATCCCCCTCCCTGTGTGGGCCCCCCTGTGTGCTCAGGCCCTCTACAAGAGGACTGGTGGTCCCCCTCTATCAGAGGCCCTGCTTCCAGCACCAAGATGTCAGAGCTGCAGGTCCTTTCATCTTCAACCATTTTCCTTCCTGGTTCTTGGACTCCAGCTGTGTGACTGGCCGGAGCACGATGACGTCACTCCCACGCATGCCCGGGTGGCTGTTCCTTCAGAGCGCATGTACCAGTGATGTCATTGGCTGCATGTACAGTAAATATCTCCTAAACGGGGCAAGTTTAGAAGATATTTACACTACCTATAGGTAAACCTTATTATAGGCTTATCTATAGGTAAAAGTCAGAGATGGGAGTTTACACTCACTTTAATGAAAATATTTATGTAGTTGGAGAATGTATGAATTTGGATTGGGGTTATTTTAAATTAAAATATATAAAACAAATGGCATGTGGATATTAAACATGATGTGAATATTATGTGTTAGTATGTGTTTGTATTACATTAAGCCTCATACTGTGTTGATGTCATGTTTTTCTGGTGATTATTGGAGAAGCATGTCACAATTTTCAGTTAAAAAACCTGATATCTGTCAAGCAAAACATCAGATCTGACAATGCCTCCATATATAAACTGATACACTGTCCAAGCTAAATAATAATTATTCTGCTTCTCAAAATACAGTCAAATTCCTCAATCAGCCCTTAGCCTTTTCTGTTATCCCATACCAAAAAGAACTTTACATTTGTTCACACATTTGGGCATCTCTGTCCAAGTTTGGGCTTGTAAAAAAAAACAAAAAAAACAAAAACAAAACATTTATACTCACCTAGATGGATACAAAATTGATCCGATGCTGAATTAAAAAAATCAACCAGCACATATAAAACCTAATACAGCAGCTGAACACTGAGGGTCAAAATATCAAGTCCCTAAAAAGTCTATTTAAAAAAGCAGTGCAGCGCGAGAAAACATAAAACACAATACTTAATGAATAATAAAACACAGAAACAGTCCATGCTCTTCATATAAATTTTCATAGGATGGTCAACAAAACACCAGCAAGTGTCCAGTGAAATGGTGATAGATGGATATATAAGGTGACTGCAGATGCTGCATCTGTCCCCCACCGGCTCTTAGACTGAGAACTAAGTGATCAAAGATGGCTGATTGCTTGGTTCTCAGCCTTCAGTGAGCAGAGAGCCTGTGACTGTCAGTCACCAGCTATCCACTCTGCCCCTCTAGTGCTCACTGGAGTGTTGGGTTGGGGAGGGGGCAAAAGCGGCTGGCTGGGGCTCTCAGCAGCTTGCTGAGAGCCTGAGCCAGCTGCCAGTCCAGGCCTCTGGGCGAATCCCGCCATATGGTCAGGAGTGAGAACTTTAGCCCACTGTTGGCTGAAATGGGGTCACGGGAGTGCAGAAGGAACTGCAGTCCTGTGATTCTCAGGAGAAGTATTGCCAAAATAGCATTGGCTATACTTTTCCTTTAAGGTGGTATTAAACCTGAGCCGGTCTAGGGGGGCGGGACCTTGCACACAGACCCAGCTCCGTGACATACGAGCGCTGGAGGACAGAGGGAGACGAGCGCTGTTATCCAGAAAATGGTGAGGCTGACATTAGTGGGCAAGAGGCTGCAATTGGTGGGCACAGAGGCTGCAATTGGTGGGTAGAGAGGCTGCAATTGGTGGACACAGAGGCTGCAATTATTGCGCACAGAGGTTGCAATTACTGGGCACAGAGGCTGCAATTGGTGGACACAGAAGGGTGCAATTGGTGGACACAGAGGCTGCAATTAGTGGACACAGAAGCTGCAATTGGTGGACACAGAGGCTGCAATTAGTGGGCACAGAGGCTGCAATTAGTGGGCACAGAGGCTGCAATTAGTGGGCACAGAGGCTGCAATTGGTGGACACAGAGGCTGCAATTGGTGGACACAGAGGCTGCAATTGGTGGGCAGAGAGGCTGCAATTGGTGGGCACAGAGAGGCTGCAATTGGTGGGCACAGAGGCTGCAGTGGTGGGCACACAGAGGCTGCAATTGGTGGGCAAAGTGAGGCTGCATTCGGTGGGCACAGAGAAGCTGCATTGGTGGGCACAGCGAGGCTTCATTGGTGGGCACAGCGAGGCTGCATTGGTGGGCACAGTGAGGCTGGATTGATGGGCACAGTGAGGCTGCAATTGTCAGAAACCATGAATCAGACCAAGACAGAAGTACAGTTAATCACACTTGTTTAATAATAATAAAAAGGTAAACAGAGTAAGCATAGTCAATACATAGCCAGAGTTCAGTAACCAGATCGTGTAATCATCCGATGCCAATGTCAGAGAGCCAGAGATCAACGTAGTAGTACAGCAAGCAGGATCAGGAGCCAGAAGGGATGTCAGCCGAGCAAGTCTTCAACAGGAACACAGGAGAAAGTCTCTGAGATGTGAATGTGACCAAAGACGAAGGCATAGATGAAGTGAGCTGGACGGCTTTAAGTAGCCACAACTGATGAGCAGATCATCAACAGCTGAGTCACTGTGGAGAGAAAGGAGCTGGGAATTAGCCAACAGCTGAGTGGCCAGCTCAGAGAAGGAAGGGCTGAGCCCAGCCCTGACAGTACCCCCTCCTCAACAACCCCTCCCCCTCGGAGGACCACCGGGCTTGAGGGGAAAACGTCTATGGAAATCACGGAGGAGGACGGGGCATGTATGTCCGAGGATGAGACCCAAGAGTTCCTCCGGACCGTATCCCTTCCAATGCACCAGGTACTGTATGCGCCCACGGAACCTACGGGAGTCAATAATGGATTGTACTTCATATTCCTCATGGTTCTCAACCTGTATAGGGTGAGGATGTGGCACCGAGGTGGTAAAGGGGTTGCAGACCAAAGGTTTCAATACGGAGACATGAAACACATTAGAGATGCGCATACTAGGAGGAAGGTCCAATGCGTAAGCCACTGGGTTAATCCTGCGAAGCATACGGAAAGGTCCAATAAACCTAGGTGTGAACTTCAAAGAAGGAACACGAAGTTGGAGGTTGCGAGACAATAGCCAGACTCTGTCCTCACCTGGTAATAAGGCGCAGGCAGACGTCTGCGGTCAGCATGGAGTCTGTACCTATCTTTAGCATGTCGCAAAGCCTCCTGGACATGTGCCCAAGTGGAACGAAGGCCACGGAGATGCTTCTCTAACGTGGGAATACTCTGCGGAACAAATGAGGCAGGCAACACAGAAGGTTGGAAACCATAGTTCGCCATAAACGGGGACAAACGGGAAGCTGAATTCAAGGCACTATTGTGAGCAAACTCTTCCCACGGTAAGAGGTCTGACCAGTTGTTATGATGGTCAGAAATATAGGAATGTAGGAATTGCTCCAAGGACTGATTGGCTCATTCTGTGGCCCCATTAGACTGCGGGTGATACACAGAGGAGAAAGCAAGCTGAATACCCAACTGTGCACAAAAGGCTCGCCAGAAGCGGGACACAAACTGACTACCCCTGTCTGAGACAATCACCTTGGGTATCCCATGTAAGCGGAAGATCTCCCGAGCAAAAATAGAAGCCAGTTCCTTAGAAGTAAGCAACTTCTTGAGTGGAATACAATGCAACATTTTCGAGATCCGGTCAACCACCATAAGGATAACTGTGTTGCCCTGGGAGTTGGGTAACTCCACAATGAAATCCATAGACAGGTGGGTCCAGGGCCTCTCTCCATTGGGTATGGGTTGTAGGCATCACACTGGAAGGTGTCGTGGAGTCTTACTCTGAGCACACACAGTACAGGCAACTACGAAGGCGGTTACATCAGCACATAGACTAGGCCACCAGAATTGTTGGGAATGGCCTCAAAGAGTTTATTCTTTCCAGGGTGGCCAGCAGCCTTGGGAGAATGGTAAGTCTGGAGCACAGCAGTACGGAGACTCTCGGGAACAAAGCAGCAGTCACAAGGTTTCTCAGGAGGAGCATCGACCTGAGCAGCAAGAATTTTGTCACCCAAAGGAGAAGTAAGACTGGTGTGAACCGTAGCCAGAATATGATCAGGAGGAATCACAGGAAGCAGAACAGACTCCATCTTGGAAGTGGAGGAAAATTATTGTGACAAGGCGTCAGCCCTTACATTCTTAGTACCGGGTAAGAATGAGACCTGGCACAGTGGTACTTTCAAGGAGATGTCTCCATTATTTCAGGGCTAAAATGAACGCCAACAGCTCTCTGTCACCAATCTCATAATTGCACTCTGCCGGTGACAATTTCTTGGAAAAGTAGGCACACGGATGCATAGTGCACTCAGAGTTAGGACGTTGAGACAGAAGGGTGCCAACTCCAGTCTCAGAAGCATCAACTTCTAGGATAAAAGGCAACATAGGATCAGGGTGTGCCAACACAGGAGCAGAAACAAAGGCAGCCTTGAGACTCTCAAAGGTCTTAATGGACTCCGGAGACCAACTCTGTGGGTTGCCATCTTTCCAGGTTATATCAGTCAGGGGCTTGACCAGAGACGAGAAGTTACAAATAAACTTTCGATAATAGTTGGCAAAGCCAAGAAAATGCTGCATAGGACGTAAACCCACGGGTCGAGGCAACTGTAGGACCACTGAAAGTTTAATTGGGTCCATCGAAAAACCAGCAGTGGAAATGACATAGCCCAGGAATTTAACCTGTTCACAAAGGAATTCACACTTTTCCAATTTACAGTAGAGATTGTTCTCTCTTAGTCTCTGAAGCGCACAACAGACATTGGTGTGGTGGCTCTCCAGGGACTTGGAAAATATGAGGATATCGTCGAGATAAACCACCACACATAACTGCAACAAATCTCGGAGGACATCATTAATGAACTCCTGGAAAACTGCCGGAGCATTACAAAGGCCAAAAGGCATTACGAGATACTCATAATGACCTGACCTGGTATTAAACGCAGTTTTCCACTCGTCGCCCCCCTTAATCCTGACGAGATTGTATGCCCCTCTCAAATCAAGCTTCATGAAAACTGTTGCTCCCTTGAGGCAGTCAAATAACGCCGTATTCAACGGAATGGGATAGGCATTCTTAATCGTGAAGCGATTGAGACCCCTATAATCGATACAAGGTATCAGTTCACCACTCTTCTTCTTCACAAAAAGAAACCAGCAGGAGACGAGGATTTGCGGATGAAACCTCGAGAAAGTGCCTCTGCAACATACTCCTCCATGGCCTTATCCTCCAAGACCGACAAAGGGTAAACCCGGCCACGAGGGGGTGTGGCACCAGGTTGAAGGTCAATTGCACAATCATTCGACCAGTGTGGAGGCAAAGTACCGGCTTGACCTTTGTCAAAGACATCGCTAAAAACGCGGTACTCCTCTGGAGGGAGGAGAGTGAAGAGGTGCACAGGACCTTTGGCTACCTTCTGGAAGCATCTCTCACTGCACTGTGGCGACCAGGACAGAACCTCAGCACGGAACCAATCAAAAGAAGGGTTGTGCCTCGGTAACCAAGGATAACCAATAACCAGCGGAAACTTAGGTGAGGAAATAACTTGGAATTGGATTATCTCATGGTGAAGGGCCCCTACGGCCATGGACAACAGAACAGTCTCATGAGTCACATGGGCAGGCTGTAGAGGTCTCCCGTCAAGAGCCTCAATAGCAAGTGGAGTGTCACGCAACTGCAGCGGAATCGAGTGCTTTGATACAAAGGCAGCATCAATGAACAGGCCTGTAGCCCCAGAGTCGATTAGAGCCTTTATCTCGACGGATGACTCAGCCCAAGACAGGGTAATCGAAACCAGTGACTTATCTTTCTGGGAAACTGGAGACAAAACAACGCTACCTAAGGTCTGTCTGTGACAGGACCTCAAGGTTCGGGCGTTCCATGGACGGGTAGGGCAAGACTTCAAAAAGTGACCAGCCTGGCCACAATAAAGGCACAATCTCTCCCTCCTCCTAAGGGCTCTCTTATCCGCAGAGAGATGCATGAAGCCCAAGTGCATGGGTTCATCTTCACAGACCAACTCGGTACCAGGAGGCATGGGAGGTGAGGGAGGCAAGGGTGTGATTGCAAAGCTTGGAGACAAATGTACAGGATTGCACCAGCACACCTTAAGAGAGTCTTTCTCTGAGTCTGGAGTCAATGAGGATGGCAAATGTGATCAACCTCTCCAGCTCAGTGGGTATATCTGGGGCTGCTATCTCATCCTTGATTTTATCCGAGAGACCATGAGAGAAGGCAGCCATGAGGGCCTCATTGTTCCAAGCAACCTCTGCTGCCAGAGTACAGAATTCAATGGCATAATCGGCAAAAGTTCTCTGTTTGATGCACGTGAGGCTCTTGGCAGCAAAAGTGGAGCGTGCGGGAACGTCAAATACCCTTTTGAAGGAAGCCAAAAATTCTGGGTAACTCAGGACCATGGGTTTTTGTGTCACCCATAGAGGGTTTGCCCAGGCCAAGGCTCTCTCAGAAAGATATCACAAAACCTTAAAAATAAAAAATAAAAAAATATAAGTGCAGTGCTAGATAGGTGCCATTAATAATGAAATAGGTGTATAATAAAGTGCACTAGTGCTAATACACCTATTTCTTTATTATACACCTATTTCATTATTTATGGCACCTATCTAGCGCTGCACTTATATTTTTTTATTGTTACTCTTTGTGCCCTTATGTTTGTGCCCTTATGTAGTGTCCAGCCACAGGATAATTTTTCTAATTAGTATTTTTCACTATTTTTGCACCTAGCGCAAATCTTCCCTTTTATATATTTTACCACAAAACCTACTTTGCTTCTGTCCGTGGGAAATGCCTGGGGTAGCATCTCAAAGTATATCTCAACCTGGTTGAGAAACCCTCTGCATTGAACTGGATCACCCCCAAATCGCAGGGGAAGCGGAGCGGAACCAGACATGCCTCTTATAGAGGTAATACTCGAGGCGGGTGCCTGCACAGAGACTGGAGCAGCAGCAGGGATGGCCTGCAACACAGGTTGTACCAGAGAAGTCATAGTGGAAAATTCCAGGTGAGCCGTGCGACTCAGGAGCATTTGTAACTCCAAGCAAACTGATCCATGCGGTGATCCTGGTCATCCAATCTGGAAAAAATATTAACAACAAGTGGACTGACTGCATCTTCTGAATTCATGGCCTTCGCCTACTGTCAGAAACCATGAATCAGACCGAGACAGAAGTACAGTTAATCACACTTGCTTAATAATAATAAAAAGGTAAACAGAGTAAGTGTTATTCAATACATAGCCAGAGTTCAGTAACTAGATCAGGTAGTCAGCCAATGCCAATGTCAGAGAGACAGAGATCAATGTAGTAGTACAGCAAGCAGGATCAGGAGCCAGAAGGGACGTCAGCCGAGCAAGTCTTCAACAGGAACGCAGGAGAAAGTCTCTGAGATGTGACCAAAGGCGAAGGCAGAGATGAAGTGAGCTGGACGGCTTTAAGTAGCCAGGACTGATGAGCAGATCATCAACAGCTGAGTCACTGTGGAGAGAAAGGAGCTGGCAATTAGCCGACAGCTGAGCGGCCAGCTCAGAGAAGGAAGGGCTGAGCCCAGCCCTGACAGCAATAAAGTGAAGCTGCATTGGTGGGCACAGCGAAACTGCATTGGTGAGCACAGCGAGGCTGCTTCGGTGGGCACAGGGAGGCTGCTTCGGTGGGCACAGAGAGGCTGCATTGGTGGACACAGTGAGGCTGCATTAGTGGGCACAGTAAGGCTGCAATGATGGGCACAGAGAGGCTGCAATGATGGGCACAGAGAGGCTGCATTGGTGGGCACAGTGAGGCTGGATTTATGGGCACCATGGAGCTAGAATGATGAGCACAGTGAGGCTGCAATGATTGTCACAGGGAGGCTGCATTGATGGTCACAGGGAGGCTGCATTGGTGGGCACAGGGAGGCTGCATTGGTGGGCACAGTGAGACTGCATTCATGGGCACAGTGAGGCTGCAATGATGGGCACAGTGAGCATTGGTGGGCACGGTGAGGCTGCATTGATGGGCACGGTGAGGCTGCATTGATGGGCACACAGAGGCTGCAATTGGTGGACACACAGAGGCTGCAATTGGTGGGCACAGACAGGCTGCAATTGGTGGGCACAGAGGCTGCAATTGGTGGGCACACAGAGGCTACAGTGTTGGGCACACATAGGCTGCAATTGGTGGGCACAGAGAGACTGCAATTGGTAGGCACAGTGAGGCTGCATTCATGGGCACAGAGAAACTACATTGGTGGGCACAGCGAAGCTGCATTGGTGGGCACAGCAAGGCTGCATTGGTTTGGCACAGCAAGGCTGCATTGGTGGGCACAGAGAGGCTGCAATGATAGGCACAGAGAGGCTGCAATTGGTGGGCACACAGAGGCTGCAGTGGTGGGCACACATAGGCTGCAATTGGTAGGCACAGTGAGGCTGCATTCATGGGCACAGAGAAACTACATTAGTGGGCACAGCGAAGCTGCATTGGTGGGCACAGCGAGGCTGCATTGGTGGGCACAGTGAGGCTGCATTGATGGGCACAGAGAAGCTGCAATGATGGGCACAGAGAGGCTGCATTGATGGGCACACAGAGGCTGCAATTGGTGGGCACACAGAGGCTGCAATTGGTGGGCACAGACAGGCTGCAATTGGGCACAGAGGCTGCAATTGGTGGGCACAGACAGGCTGCAATTGGTGGGCACACAGAGGCTGCAGTGGTGGGCACACATAGACTGCAATTGGTGGGCACAGAGAGGCAGCAATTGGTAGGCACAGTGAGGCTGCATTCATGGGCACAGAGAAACTGCATTGGTGGGCACAGCGAGGCTGCAATGGTTTGGCACAGCGAGGCTACATTGGTGGGCACAGTGAGGCTGCACTGATGGGCACAGAGAGGCTGCAATGATGGGCACAGAGAGGCTGCATTGATGGGCACCATGAAGCTACAATGATGGGCACAGTGAGGCTGCAATGATGGGCACAGTGAGGCTGCATTGATGGGCACAGGGAGGCTGCATTGATGGGCACAGTAAGGCTGCATTTGATGGGCACTGATGAGGCTGCATTGATCTCTTGTATCATGTCTGCAGTCTCTGGCCATCTCTTGTACTATGTCTGCAGTCCATCTTTAGTATGATGTCCTCAGTCTCTAACCATCTGCTGTACCATGCTCGCAGCCTCTGACACCTCCTGTATCATGTCTGCAGCCTCTGACATCTACTGTACCATGTCTGCAGCCTCTGCTGACATCTACTGTATCATGCCTGCAGCCTCTGACCATCTCTTGTATCATGCCCGCAGCCTCTGACCATCTCTTATATCATGTTCTCAGTCTCTACCCATCTCTTGTATCCTGTCCTCAGTCTCTAGCCATCTCTTGTATCATGTCCTCAGTCTCTACCCACCTCTTGCATCATGTCCTCAGTCTCTACCCATCTCTTGTATCATGTTCTCAGTCTCTAGCCATCTCTTGTATCCTGTCCTCAGTCTCTAGCATCTCTTGTATTATGTCCTCAGTCTCTAACCATCTCTTGTATAATGTCCTCAGTCTCTAGCCATCTCTTGTATTCTGTCCTCAGTCTCTAAACATCACTTGTCTTAAATCATGTCTGCAGTCTCTGAGGGGGAGCCTGGAAAGGAGTTAAGAGTGGGAGTGCCGCCAGGATGGGGGTCATGGGAGAAGTCAGATGTGTGTGGACTGTGGAGAGGATACTTTAGGATAAAACCAGAGCCACCAACCTGGAGCCGTCTACCTGAGCCCTGCACAGTGTACTTGAGAGGAGGTCAGTGACAGTGCCGCCAGGCAAGTCTGAGGGGGGAGGTCACTGATGTAAGAGGGGAGTGAATACAATAATATAAGGGGGCACTGATATAAAGGTTTCCCCCTTATATCAGTAACCCTCCCATTCTTTCTGCGGTTCCTGGGGTGCCCCTTGATGATGGACCAATTTTACCACTTTTAACTGGAATTTGCTTATATATATATATATATATATATATATATATATATATATATATATATATAGCCCTATGTGCTTTCATATCTGCCTTCTATGTATAATACACTCTTCAAATGTGCTTTAAAATGCATGTTTTTCCCTTTCATGAATGAGGAAATAATGACGTTATAATTTTGGGCTGGTATAATAATGCTATGGGGCTGGTATGATATTTTTTCCAGGGCTGGTTTTTATTCCCAGTCCGGCCCTGGGAGTGACCACAAGTTCTCAATGGAATTAAGGTCTGGGAAGTTTTCTGTCCATGGTCCTAAAATTCTGATGTTTTGTTTCCCGAACCACTTCCTTTTCAGTTTTGCCTTATGGCAAGGTGCTCCATCTTGCTGGACAAAGCATTGTTCGTCACCAAACTGTTCTTGCATGGTTGGGAGAAGTTGTTCTCGGAGGATGTTTTTGTACCATTCTTTATTCATGGCCGTGTTCCTAGATAAAGGAAGGCCCGTACACGTGGTGTATCTGGATTTTACAAAAGCATTTGACACAGTTCCCCGTAAACGTTTACTGTACAAAATAAGGTCTATTGGCATGGACCATAGGGTGAGTACATGGATTGAAAACTGGCTACAAGGGCGAGTTCAGAGGGTGGTGATAAATGGGGAGTACTCGGAATGGTCAGGGGTGGGTAGTGGGGTTCCCCAGGGTTCTGTGCCAGGGACCAATTCTATTTAATTTGTTCATAAACGACCTGGAGGATGGGATAAACAGTTCAATCTCTATTTGCAGATGATACTAAGCTAAGCAGGGCAATAACTTCTCCGCAGGATGTGGAAACCTTGCAAAAAGATCTGAACAAATTAATGGGGTGGGCAACTACATGGCAAATGAGGTTCAATGTAGAAAAATGTAAAATAATGCATTTGGGTGGCAAAAATATGAATGCAATCTATACACTGGGGGGAGAAACTCTGGGGGAATCTAGGATGGAAAAGGACCTGGGGGTCCTAGTAGATGATAGGCTCAGCAATGGAATGCAATGCCAAGCTGCTGCTAACAAAGCAAACAGAATATTGGCATGCATTAAAAAGGGGATCAACTCCAGAGATAAAACGATAATTCTCCCACTCTACAAGACTCTGGTCCGGCCGCACCTAGAGTATGCTGTCCAGTTCTGGGCACCAGTCCTCAGAAAGGATGTACTGGAAATGGAGCGAGTACAAAGAAGGGCAACAAAGCTAATAAAGGGTCTGGAGGATCTTAGTTATGAGGAAAGGTTGGGAGCACTGAACTTATTCTCTCTGGAGAAGAGACGCTTGAGAGGGGATATGATTTCAATATACAAATACAATACTGGTGACCCTACAATAGAAATAAAACTTTTTCGCAGAAGAGAGTTTAACAAGACTCGCGGCCACTCATTAAAATTAGAAGAAAAGAGGTTTAACCTTAAATTATGTAGAGGGTTCTTTACTGTAAGAGCGGCAAGGCTGTGGAATTCCCTTCCATAGGCGGTGGTCTCAGCGGGGAGCATCGATAGCTTCAAGAAACTATTAGATAAGCACCTGAATGACTGCAACATATAGGGATATATAATGTAATACTGACACATAATCACACACATAGGTTGGACTTGATGGACTTGTGTCTTTTTTCAACCTCACCTACTATGTAACTATGTATCTATGTGTTCTTAGGCAAAATTGTGAGTGAGTTCACTCCCTTGGCTGAGAAGCAATCCCACACATGAAGGGCCCCAGGATGCTTTACTGTTGGCATGACACAGGACTGATGGTAGAGCTCACCTTTTCTTCTCCAGATAAGGTTTTTTTTCCAGATTCATCAGAGAAAATGATTTTACCTCTTTGCAATCCCTGTACCTTTTGCAGGATATCAATCTGGCCCTGATGGTTTTCCTGGACAGAAGTGGCTTCTTTGCTGCCCTTCTTGACACCAGGGCATCCTCCAAAATTCCTTGCTTCACTGTGCGTGCAGATGCGCTCACACCTGCCTGTCGCCATTCCTGAGCAAGCTCTGCACTGGTGGTACCCCGATCCTGCAGCTGAATCAACTGTAGGATATGGTCCTGGTGCTCGTTGCACTTTCTTGGGTGCCCTGAAGCCTTCTTCACAAATGTAGTGGAAATGTTTTTTATGGGATTAGGTTCATTTTGATGGCAAATAGGGACTTTGCAATTAATTGCAATTCATCTGATCACTCTTCATAACATTCTGAGTACATCATTTGCCATCATAAAAACTAAGGCAGCAGACTTTGTGAAAATCAATATTTGTGTAATTCTCAAAACTTTTGGCCATGGCTGTACTTTCCCCCTATGTGACCATACCCATAAAAACAAATAAAAGTATGATGGTCCTATAGAAAAAGCCCATGGAGGGGAAAGGAGAGGGGGAAAATGGGACTTTGTGATACCAAAACCGCATTAAAAAATATATGAATGTTTGACTAAAATTACAACATTTTTATTGAGACAACATTAAAAATAATCCCTGAAGAACAGGGACAAAATAGTACAGCAAAAAAAATGATATACAGTACATAAAGTATATTAAAATACTGAAGCTCTCTATGGTACAAATTGGGGTAGAAGTACACATAAGAATAAGATATCACAAATACACAATGAACCAGAGCCCGACGTGTTTCCACTATTTAAGTCTTCCTCAGGGAGATGGCATCTGTTGATAAGTTCAAGGATCTCTGGAATACATATACTGTATTCATTATATGTCATCATGATCATCACCCACATAAATAGTATAACTTATATATCAAACTTACATTTGAAATGCAGTAAACAGAAAACCATAAATTTTACACATGCTAGCTGTCTCCAGGAGAAAAGCCCTCTGTAGGAACATATTATTTTTTTAATGATGGTCCTAAAGATGGTCCTAAGTCTGCTTGTGGGCAATGCCTACTCGCCCTGCATGTGGGGGTACATTCCTCACATGTGCGTGCTCATCAATGCCCATGACCAGGTGGGGCCACGTTCATGTGAAAGTCAAACATTATGGCGGTATCCTGGCTTAAAGATAAGCCATACACTATGTGTAGTAATGTGGAGTACAGAGTTCCTCTGTAAAACGTTCTGTACTGTGTTGCTACACACCTTCCTCGTTGTATGTTGCATTAACATACACCGCTGAGCCGTGCACTCTTCACCAATCCAGCGTGATGCTGCCACCTCACTTCCAGTGACAGAATAGAGTCCCACAGTGCAACTAGCATGGATTACATGGGTGCATTTACTTAATTTCTTCCACTCTCCCATACTCTCCCATACCATGTGGCTAGATACATGGGGTCACTAGGGAGGGAGGCAGAACAGCAACCCCCTTGTCACCTACACCAGGTACCACGCTTATTGACTGGCTGCTAATCCCCCCAGTCTTTGGTTACCTGTGGTAATTGCTCTCTAACTCCAACTCCTCTGCCAAGTTAACCCTTCATAGTGGCCTTGTATTTGACTCCGTGTCCTGCTCTTTGACTTGGTACCTCACTGCCTGGCTGTGAACTGACCTCGGCTTCTATCTCCACCTTATGTTCCTGTTCCTCGCTGTCCAGCTGTTGATGACCTTGGCCTGTTTTCTGATGCTCTCCCCACCTTCTGATTTAGTACATTTGTTGCACAGTTTTTGACGACCTCTAGCTTGTGCCTTGACTTAGTTCTTGTCCACTGATCATTCCTACTTATGGTCCCTATGTGATGGTCCACAGTCATCTGCATCTCGCATCCAACAGCCGCCCCATCAGCCTTTGTACTACTCTGTGTCCTCTCCTGTTATCTCTACCATGGGTGTTGGATAAGAGGTGCAAGAGAAACCTGCTCTTCAGCTCGATCTCCACCAGGTGCAGTACGTGACAGGGTGTATGGGATTGTCAACAATTTTGTTTGAGATATTGGAGAGTGTATCCATGCTTAGATTTTCACAATTGCCATATGGCTTTTAGCTATGCCTCTGCAATTAGTATAGATGGCGTAGGAATAATGTGCATCCTATGTTTAAAAGCAGCAAATTACTTATTTTTGGCTGCATCTGGAATGACCTGATTTGATCTCTGTTAAAAGAGGCATGCGATTACTTGGATATAATATATCACAATGCAATCACAATGGACTCAAATCACAGTAATTCTGTGTACCACTTTGTCAGCACTTTAAAGGCGGATTAGAACCGGAGCTTTTGCTAAGGTGGCAATGACAAGGAAGCAAACACTTTGGATAGTAAAATGAGCACTTCTTAGCTAGTCTGTAGGAGGTAATGTGCAGAAATAGGTCTCCCATTTGCTCTGTCATTTTAGATATAGTCCTGTCCCCTCCTTTATAGAAGAGGCGTTGGGGAGTGGAAAACTCTTAGAAACCTATCATTCTTGCCTATATTTTGCTTTCCTCTGACAGCAATTCTGCTATTAATGTGTCACATCAGTAGACATACCCAGCGTGCAGATGGTAGTTGTTCAGACAGATCAGAGAATAGTGATGACTTTGACATCACATTATCGTCTTTGAGCTGTAACTAAACAATCACTTATGCTTGTTCAGAAAGTGATGCTCTCCTTCAGGACCTAATTTTCCCATGTGGATGAAAGTTCTTCTAAACAAACTCTGGAGATTTAATCTTTTGGGAGACAGGACAAACTAACATTGGAAGAAAACAACAGACCTGAGCAAGGTTATTAGGAAACAAGAACACAAACAATTCTTTATTAACCTGCTTGGTGAAATTCATAACTAGTTTGACTTTGCGAATCTTCATCTCCATCTTAAATGATGAAATTAAATTATGTGTATTTTTTTAAGCCTATTACATACATTGCTCCAAGCATTTATCTATTACAGTTATATCTGAGAAGTAAAGCATCTGAACCTTTTGGGTGAAAATGATATTTAGGGTTACATTTTGGACATATTCAAGCCACCAAACCCATTTTTTTCTGTGTCTACCCCCCAGGACACATCTTCTCCCTCTGCTTGCTATAGACAGATGAGTCTTTATTGAGGGTAAGAGTTACCTGTGTGGTTTATTACCCTATTTGATAAGCTCTGCTTTGCAAACTGTATTACCAGAGTGAGAAGTTAAAGCAAACAGTATATATTCCTTTACAGTTGTATTACCATATTAGACTAGTGTAGTGCTACCCCCCCGGAGGAGCCACTTGAGTATATTTGGTTCTGTACTCTGCCTCTCAACGCCAAGAACAGTCTCAGCTCCTCTGGCAAACCTGGCAATAATGTTTGTGCAAACATCACAGTAAAAGGACACTAATTGTAGTAAACAGAAATTATCTTTACTGTGAAATTTCTTAGGAATGGAACAAACAGTAACAGTATAACTGAATAGTAGACAAATATATCTCAAGTAAATCAGCTGTGTAATAATGACTGAAGATTAAGAGCAATGGAACTCAATGATACTGTGTGGCTGCTTTCAGAGGATTCCACAAGGTAAATAACCCCAAGAGCAGAGGTAAACACTTTAACAATGACAGATCACAAAATGGCAAACACTGTAACTGATTGACCACAATTCTACTTAAATTGGGCTCTATGAGTCCAGGCAGGAGGAGAGCAGAGTATTGACCCTTTCTTATGTCATAACTCTCCCTTATTTCCCCTGACACCACAGGCCCAAAGAACCGCAAACACTGTACCTAATTCGGTTCAATAATGTAACTCCCAAGTCAGATCATCTCGCTCATTAGCTATATATCAGGAACCCTGGGTATATGTGTATGCCTGTATGGCACCAGTATCTTCAATACCTTGAAGATACTGTAAGATTCCTCCTCTTGTCTCTGTGGGCTGCTGGGGTGTGTAGTTTTCCCTCTAGAGATTACAGTGGGGCCACCTGTGCTGGGGACTACATGTCCCAGATTTCCTTGCTGCTCCTGCAGTCTTGGGTCTTCATAGGTTTCCTCCCCCTGCCAACGGGGAAGCAGGGGAGGGAACAGAGCATGCAGCCCAGCCTGTGAGTGTCTATCACTCACTGCACAGTGAGAAGAGGAGAGGGAGGGAGGGGGGGATTCCCCCCGCAGCTACTGACAGACACGCTTTCCCTGCAGAGAGCCTGTCGGTGTTTGTGTCAATCCCGGTGGTGGCTGGCAAAAGGTGTGGGCCGCGGGCAGGTTGAGCCGTACCCTCTACACAAGACTAGCCATTCTCAACCAGGGTTCTATGGAACCCTAGGGTTGCTCCAGAGATTGCTAGGGTTTACTTGAGATGTGGTTGATTGATCTTCCATCTGATGGTGCTTACATCAGTTGGTGGCCAATGCCACTTGGAAGATGCATTCTGACCATCACTGTAAGGGGAGCATTTTGCCAATCACCACCAAAATAAGGAGCATTTTTCCCACTAACCTCTGATAAATGTGTTTTTGCAGGGGTTCCTTTAGGTAAAAAAAGTTTATAGAGGCTGTACTAGACACTATTGTGAGATATAACAGGAATAATATGTTACCATCCTGCATTATTTCCAGCACACTATACTAAATGTGAGGAAAAACACAGTTATAAGCTGTACTTAGCTTGTGGCCACTAATGTCCCAGTTAAAGTGTTGCTTAACCCAGTAATATGAAAATAGTTCACCCCCCCCCCCCCCCCACAGTGCCCACAGCTTATAAATCTTCTTCTTACATTAAAATACTGTCATTATCTACCTTTTTGGATGATCTGTATACCACGGTTACATGATAAACTGCACAGTTTGTCCAGTGCTGAGAGTTCAGGAAGGTGGAGATTTCCACTGCAGCCTGTATACACTTCCACATGTGTAATGTCAATATCATGTGACCTGGTTAGCTTTGATCAACAAGTAAATGTTCTCTCCAGCATAAAAGACACAAATGAGCACATGCAGGTCAGCTACTCTGCCTGTGTTAGGATCTATACATACAGGATAAAACAGCCTTTTTACACAATGCAGAGGATTAACCCCTTAAGTTCAACAGTGAGTATAACAAGCATGATATGCTGCATATTTTACTATTGTGGGTTTAGTAACACTTTAAGTGGACACATTAAAAAAAAAAGAAACTGTCAAATTGAATTATACCCAATATTTTTAGGTCGGAAAAGCATAGGGTGTTCTGAATTCAAAACAGGACATTGTTTTTATGAATTTCCATTAAGGTAATTATTGTATAGCTATCATGAGAGCTGCATAGAGGTTTCTATTGCTGAGTTCTCCTTCTAAATATCATAGTTGCCTGACATGCCTAGCTTACAAACTTCTTCTAGGTCAATGAAAGTATTAATGTTCATGGGTATGTTCAGTAGGACGGCAATGCAGACATCATATTGCTTTTATTATTATTGTACTTTAAACAGTCTACTGACTGGAATGGTACCAGCTGATTAGAGAAAAGCCAATGTAGCACCAATATTTAAAAAGAGCCCAAAATACATCCCTGGGAATTACAGCCCAGTTAGCCTAACATCAATAGTATGCAAACTCTTGAAGGGGATGATAAAGGACTATATACAAGATTTTAGTAATGAGAACAGTATCATTAGCAGTAATCAGCATGGATTCATGAAGAATCATTCTTGCCAAACCAATCTATTAACCTTCTATGAGGAGGTGAGTTGCCATCTAGATAAAGGAAGGCCCGTAGACGTGGTGTATCTGAATTTTGCGAAAGCATTTGACACAGACAAGATATTTGGGGGGCACACCTTCTCACTAAAGCTGGTGCAGCCATAAGACCATACAATAGAAGAGAAATATTACAGCGCACACATGCACATGGTCTTATGGCTGCACCAGCTTTAGTGAGAAGGTGTGCCCCCCAAATATCTTGTTTGTGTATTGTATGGATTCTGACCAAATCCTTTTGGGATAGGAGCACCCAAATCCCTCATTAAGTACCTCTCATTAGTGTCCACTTGTGTCATAGGTGGAGACCTTTAAATTCTCCCATTTAGAAGAGTGTAGCTCTCATGGTTCAGAGAAGCAGGATCTCACAAATCTATGGAAAGTGTAGGACCCACTAATCATGGGTTACTTTGTCGCAGTAAGTGGGCTTAGCACCATATAGCAATATGGTGTGACCAAATCCCCATATTTTTGAAAATGTCTTTTTGAGAATGTTTAGGTGTTTTTAAATTAGCCTTGCTGGAGGTGAATCTTTTTGCATGTGTGCGCTGTAATATTTCTCTTCTATTGTATGGTCTTATGGCTGCACCAGCTTTAGTGAGAAGGTGTGCCCCCAAATATCTTGTTTGTGTATTGTATGGATTCTGGCCAAATCCTTTTGGGATAGGAGCACCCTAATCCCTCATTAAGTACCCCTCATTAGTGTCCACTTGTGTCATAGGTGGAGACCTTTAAATTCTCCCATTTAGAAGAGTGTAGCTCTCATCGTTCAGAGAAGCAGGATCTCACAAATCTATGGAAAGTGTAGGACCCACTAATCATGGGGTACTTTGTCGCAGTAAGTGGGCTTAGCACCATATAGCAATATGGTGTGACCAAATCCCCATATTTTTAAAAATGTTTTTTTGAGTATGTTTAGGTGTTTTTAAATTAGCCTTGCTGAAGGTGAATCTTTTTGCATGTGAGCATTTGACACAGTTCCCCATAAACATTTACTGTACAAAATAAGGTCCATTGGCATGGACCATAGGGTGAGTACATGGATTGAAAACTGGCTACAAGGGCGAGTTCAGAGG
The DNA here is from genome assembly GCF_042186555.1 of Aquarana catesbeiana. Classification (NCBI taxonomy): domain Eukaryota; kingdom Metazoa; phylum Chordata; class Amphibia; order Anura; family Ranidae; genus Aquarana; species Aquarana catesbeiana. The sequence continues at coordinate 124,947,253 of NC_133336.1, forward strand.
GTGGTGATTAGGGATGAGCTTCGAGTTCGAGTCAAACTCATGTTCGACTCGAACATCGGCTGTTTGCAAGTTCGCCGAACAGCGAACAATTTGGGGTGTTCGCGGCAAATTCGAATGCCGCGGAACACCCTTTAAAAGTCTATGGGAGAAATCAAAAGTGCTAATTTTAAAGGCTTATATTCATGGTATTGTCATAAAAAGAGTTTGGGGACCTGGGTCCTGCCCCAGGGGACATGGATCAATGCAAAAAAAGTTTTAAAAAAAGGTCTGGTATGGATTTTAAGGGGAACCTCGCGCCAAAATAAAAAAAAAAAACGGCGTGGGGTCCCCCTAAAAATCCATACCAGACCCTTATCCGAGCACGCAACCTGGCAGGCCGCAGGAAAAGAGGGGGGACGAAAGAGCGCCCCCCCTGAACCGTACCAGGCCACATGCCCTCAACATTGGGAGGGTGTTTTGGGGTAGCCCCCCAAAACACCTTGTCCCCATGTTGATGAGGACAAAGGCCTCATCCCCACAACCCTGGCCGGTGGTTGTGGGGGTCTGCGGGCGGGGGGGCTTATCGGAATCTGGAAGCCCCCTTTAACAAGGGGACCCCCAGATCCCGGCCCTCCCCTCTGTGTGAAATGGTATGGGGGTACAAAAGTACCCCTACCATTTCACTAAAAAACTGTCAAAAATGTTTAAAATGACAAGAGACAGTTTTTGACAATTCCTTTATTTAAATGCTTCTTCTTTCTTCTATCTTCCTTCGGTTTCTTCCTCCATCTTCTTCTTCTTCTGGTTCTTCTGGTTCTTCCGGTTCTTCTTCTGGTGTTCTCGTCCAGCATGTTCCTCCGCGGCGTCGGCGTCTTCTCCCCTTCTTCTCCTCGGGACGCTCCGCATCCATGATGGCATGGAGGGAGGCTCCCGCTCTTCTCTTCATCTTCTCCTCTTTTCCTGCAGCCTGCCAGGTTGCGTGCTCGGATAAGGGTCTGGTATGGATTTTTGGGGGGACCCCACGCCGTTTTTAAAAAAAATTTTGGCGCAGGGTTCCCCTTAAAATCCATACCAGACCTGGAGGGTCTGGTATAGATTTTGAGGGGGACCCCACGCCATTTTTTTTTGTCGGGGGTTCCCCTTAATATCCATACCAGACCAGAAGGGCCTGGTATGGAATTTAGGGGGACCCCCACGTCATTTTTTTTTTTTTTAATTGGTTCGGGGTTCCCCTGTGGGGAATTCCCATGACATTTTTATCAATTAACTTATATGTGTATTGTCCGACCGGCAATGCATTAATAGCCGCGAGTAGTTTTAAATGACTTTTTTTCCTTTGAAATGTCATTTTGCTGTCAGACTGTTCTAAACACGGGAAACATGCGCCCCTTCACAGGCATACTATAGACACCCCCCAGGTACGAAATTTAAAGGGATATTACACTTTTTCTGTTTCACTTTAAGCATTATTAAAATCACTGCTCCCGAAAAAACGGCCGTTTTTAAAACTTTTTTTGCATTGATCCATGTCCCCTGGGGCAGGACCCAGGTCCCCAAACAATTTTTATGACAATAACTTGCATATAAGCCTTTAAAATTAGCACTTTTGATTATTCATGTTCGTGTCCCATAGACTTTAACGGTGTTCGCGTGTTAGAACAAATTTTTTGCCTGTTTGCATGTTCTGGTGGGAACCGAACAGGGGGGTGTTCGGCTCATCCCTAGTGGTGATAAATGGGGAGTACTCGGAATGGTCAGGGGTGGGTAGTGGGGTCCCCCAGGGTTCTGTGCAGGGACCAATCCTTTTTAATTTGTTCATAAATGACCTGGAGGATAGGGTAAACAGTTCAATCTTGGCATTTGCGGATGATACTAAGCTAAGCAGGGCAATAACTTCTCCGCAGGATGTGGAAACCGTGGAAAAAGATCTGAACAAATTAATGGGGTGGGCAACTACATGGTAAATGAGGCTTAATGTAGAAAAATGTAAAATAATGCATTTGGGTGGCAAAAATATTAATGCAATCTATACAGTGGGGGGAGAACCTCTGGGGGAATTTAGAATGGAAAAGGACCTGGGGGTCCTAGTAGATGATAGGCTCAGCAATGGCATGCAATGCCAAGCTGCTGCTAACAAAGCAAACAGAATATTGGCTGCATTAACCCCTTCCTGCCGAGCGTAAGCAGATGTGTGTACTCGGCTTCCTGGGGTTATACCGGGATGATGCCCGCGCAGCAAAGAAAACGCATACAGAAGCCGCGCCCCCGCATATGTAAACGGTGTTCAAATCACACATGTGAGATATCGCCGCGATCATCAGAGCGAGAGCAATAATTCTAGCACTAGACCTCCTCTGTAACTCTAACCTGATAACCGTAAAAAAAAATTTAAAGCGTCGCCTATGGATATTCTTAGGTACCGTAGTTTGTCACCATTCCACGAGTGCGTGCAATTATAAAGTATGACATGTTTGGTATCTATTTACTCTGCGTCTTTCACATTATACAAAAAAATTGTGATAACTTTACTGTTTGTTTTTTTTCAAATTCATGAAAGTGTCCCTTTTCCCAAAAATTTGAATTAAAAACACCGCTGCTCAAATAACGTGTGATATTAAATATTGCAACAATCTCCATTTTATTCTCTAAATTCTCTGCTAAAAAAATATACATAATGTTTTGGGGGTTTCAAATAATTTTCTAGCAAAGAATACGGATTTTAACTTGTAAACACCAAATTTCAAAAATAGGCTTAGTCATGAAAGGGTTAAAAAGGGGAACTCCAGAGATAAAACGATAATTCTCCTGCTCTACAAGACTCTGGTCCGGCTTCACCTAGAGTATGCTGTCCAGTTCTGGGCACCAGTCCTCAGGAAGGATGTACTGGAAATGGAGCGAGTACAAAGAAGGGCAACAAAGCTAATAAAGGGTCTGGAGTATGTTAGTTATGAGGAAAGGTTGTGAGCACTGAACTTATTCTCTCTGGAGAAGAGACGCTTGAGAGGGGATATGATTTCAATTTACAAATACCGTACTGGTGACCCCACAATAGGGATAACGAGCAAGAGGGAGTTTAACAACAAGTTTTTTTTTTTAGCGAGAGGGAGTTTAACAAGACATGTGGCCACTCATTAAAATTAGAAGAAAAGAGGCTTAACCTTAAACTACGTAGAGGGTTCTTTGCTGTAAGAGCGGCAAGGATGTGGAATTCCTTTCCACAGGTGGTGGTATCAGCAGGGACATCGATAGTTTAAATAAACTATTAGATAAGCACCTGCACTACCACAACATACAGGGATAAACAATGTAATACTGACATATAATCACACACATAGGTTGGACTTGATGGGCATGTGTCTTTTTTCAACCTTACCTACTATGTAACTATGTAACCTACAAAAACAAATACATTTTTTAGGTTTTCCCCATTGTAAAACTAAAGGGACAGATATGCTGCGCCCCCCATCCCAAAGTATCTTGTCTCCGTGTTGATGGGGACTAGGGCCTCTTCCCGGCAACCCTAGTTGGTGGTGGTCGGGGTCTGTGGGCAGGGGGCTTATCGGAATCTGGGAGCCGCCTTTAACAAAGGGGCCCCCAGATCCCGCCCCCCCATGTGAATGGGTATCGGGTACATTGTACCCCTACCCATTCACCAAAAAAGTGTCAAAAAGTAAAAACCACAAGGGACAGTTTTTGACAATTCCTTTATTAAAAAATAAAATAAAAAAGTGTTCCGCAATGTAAATCCACTGTCAATCACGCCGCCCAATGGACCCAAAAAATAGAAAAACATGGGAGACCTCCCAGCAACTTCTGTCTTCTCAATTTATATAGGCAAGGGCGGGGCCACCCACTGAAGTAACTGGATGACCCCGCCCCCTCTGATGTCACATGTTGTTTCATGACGTCTCATGATGATTGAAGATGGATTTACATCTCGGGACACTTTTTTTTCTTTTTTAATAAAAGAATTGTCAAAAACTCTCTTGTGATTTTTACTTTTTGACACTTTTTTTGGTGAATGGGTAGGGGTACAATGTACCTGATATCCATTTACATAGGGGGGGCGTGGTATCTGGGGCCCCTTTATTAAAGGGGCTTTCAGATTCCGATAAGCCCCTGCCCGAAAACCACCAGCCAGGGTTGTCGGGAAGAGGCCCTTAGTCACCATCAACATGAGGACAAGGTGCTTTGGGGGCACCCCAAAGAACCCTCTCTATGTTGAGGGCAAGCAGCCTGATATGGTTCAGGAGGGGGGCTGCTCGCTCGTCCCCTCTCTTTCCTGGCCTGCAGGAAAGGCAAGGTCTGGTATGGATTTTGGGGGGACCCCACGCCATTAAAAAAAAAAAAAAAATTGGCGTGGAGTTCCCTTCGAAATATATGCCAGATCCAAAAGGGTCTGGTATGGATTTTGGGGGGACCCCATGCTGTTTTTTATTAAAATTTTGGCGTGGAGTTCCCCTTAACCACTTCAATACACTGTATTATATAATCTGCACTGCACTATATACCCTGCACTGTATTATATACTGTATACTACACTGACTGCACTATATATTCTCCACTGTATTATATATACTACAATGACTGCACTATATACTCTGCAATGTATTATATATACTGTGAAGGAATGTGATGTAGATAATAATAATAATCTGAAAATGTCTATTTTCTTATGTGTATACATATTTTTCTCCTTACTCATTATATAAGTATACAGATTAGCTCTGTTCCTATATTTTCTCAAGATGGCGGGTACCCCCTACATCCCACACATCAGAAGAACGCGGAACTGAAGATAAAACCAAGGACAGCCAAACCTCGTTATGAAGATTCTCCATCTTCTTTTCTATCTTAACCAATGAGATGTACCTATTAGACTAACATAGCAATGACGTATTTTTGTGTATAAAACATTAGCACTGCCTTGAATAAATTAGAAGTGTAAAAAGTAAAGGTGCTGAGCGTGTCTCAGAGTGTTTACTTTTATATGCATGCATAGCCACACTTTCCAATTAGAAACAGCAGCAGATATCCTTGGGCTCGATTGGAGCTCTTAATCATTACCTTAACAGCTGGTGCCGAAACCCTGGAGCTTCAGGCTACAGTCGAAGCCAGACCGCGATAAGGATTCGAGCGTTAATTGAAAGATAAGAGGGGGGTTTGCGCAGCCCTAACAGTACGGTAAGTTGATTTATATTCTTACCACTGTACGACTTTCTTATCTTTTGGTTGACCGCTGGATTCTGTCGGTATGCTGAGACTGTTTTAGAGGCAAGTATTTCCTCGCCTGAGGCTGTTTTAACGAACCTGCCAATGGGTTTCTGCTGTCTGTATTTGTTCACTGTCTGCCATTCTTTGGGCTACGAAACTCAGCAGTCTAAAAGTGCTACATGAGTGTATGTGTGTTCTCATCCCCAGATGAGCTGTCGGCCTCTGGGATGAGGTTTTTCCTTGTAGCAGACAGTTATAGGACGGGTTACTCAAGGTTTGTCGGACCTTTGAGGGTTATCTCAGCTGCTGGAGCCCCCCGCAGTCTGAAAGTGTTACAGATGTCTCACCCCCAGACGAGCTGTCGGCCTCTGGGAGTAACTGTAATGACGAATATAAACTGGGTTTAAGGGGAGTTGTCTTCCCCTGAGGTTACCTTAGCCTGCTGAAATTTTGCAGTTCGAAGAGTGGCAGGTGTAATGTCCTGTCGTGAGTGTATTTGTGGTTTACTGTTTGCTATACACGAGAGGGGTTGGGGACTGGTTAAGGTCGGAGGGGGGGCTGCCCAGGAGATCTGTTGGGTCGCGGGACATTGCTCCCCATTACCCCTGACGTGTTTGTTCTTGTTCTGAGATTAACCATACATTACAGGGTTATAGCAGACAGTAGCAGCTAGGAGCGCAGCCTTATGTGCCCCCACCCAAGGAATTTGTTGATAAGGAGCAGTGAGAAGAATATTAACCTCTTAGTTGTACGTATTCTCCTCTCAAGCCGTTAGCCGAGAAACAGAGAGAGAAAAGAATGTGATATTGTGAAGAATGTGATATTGTGAAGAGGAGAGAAGATGTTGAAATAGTTAACAAAGTTGAACGAAGTGGCGAAAGTTATGTTGCTAAAGAAACAGGGAGAAAAATCCTGTGTGATAAAGAAAATTGGATAAAGGAAGTTAAGAAAGATGGCGATTGTATTATGTATGTGTATCACAGAGTTGATGATACAGTATGTGAAATTACCACGCTATGTTGGAATTTGAAACAAAAGGAGGGGAGGGACAGCACTGCCCTCCGTCTAACAACCACTCCTTTCTCACCACCCAAGCACAACCCACTGTGACAACTCAGCCCGGCGGCCATCTTAGTGCACCCATGCCTTCACTTTCTACCCAGCCCAGTGCACTTCCTGCCGGCGGCCATCTTGGCACACCCAGTAAGCTTAAACAGCCTGTACCCAGCCCTCCCTGTTTTAAACCAGGATGGTTCATACCACACACCTGTCTTCCCCAATACGGGAGCAGTGCTGGGACAAGGCCATTTGGTGCCCAGGGCGAAGATGGCAAACTGCGCCCCCCCCCCCGGTTTTAATAAAGAATCAATGTCGTCATTGCAGAGCATTGCACAGTATTGCGGGGTATTGCAGAGTATTGCACAGTATTGTGGGGTATTGCAGAGTATTGCACAGTATTGTGGGGGTATTGCAGAGTATTGCAGAGTATTGCGGAGTATTGCAGAGTATTGCAGAGTATTGCAGAGTATTGCACAGTGTTGCGGGGTATTGCAGAGTATTTCAGGGTATTGCAGAGTATTGCACAGTATTGTGGGGTATTGCAGAGTATTGCACAGTATTGTGGGGTATTGCAGAGTATTTCAGGGTATTGCAGAGTATTGTACAGTATTGTGGGGTATTGCAGAGTATCGAGGGCTATTGCAGAGTATTGCACAGTGTTGCGGGGTATTGCAGAGTATTGGAGGCTATTGCAGAGTATTGCAAAGTATTGCGGGGTATTGCAGAGTACTGCGGGGTATTGCAGAGTATGGCACAATGTTGTGGGGTATTGCAGAGTATTTCGGGGTATTGTAGAGCATTGCAGAGTATTGCACAATATTGTGGGGCATTGCAGAGTATTGCACAGTATTGTGGGGCATTGCAGAGTACTGCACAGTATTGTGGGGGTATTGCAGAGTATTGCACAGTGTTGCGGGGTATTGCAGAGTATTGGAGGCTATTGCAGAATATTGCAAAGTATTGCGGGGTATTGCAGAGTATTGCGGGGTATTGCAGAGTATGGCACAGTGTTGCGGGGTATTGCAGAGCATTGCAGAGTATTGCACAGTATTGTGGGGCATTGCAGAGTATTGCACAGTATTGTGGGGTATTGCAGAGTATTGCACAGTATTGTGGAGTATTGCAGAGTATTGTGGGGGTATTGCAGAGTATTGCACAGTGTTGTGGGGTATTGCAGAGTATTGCACAGTATTGTGGGGTATTGCAGAGTATTGCACAGTGTTGTGGGGTATTGCAGAGTATTGCACAGTATTGTGGGGTATTGCAGAGTATTGCACAGTGTTGTGGGGCATTGCAGAGTATTGCACAGTATTGTGGAGTATTGCAGAGTATTGCACAGTGTTGTGGGCTATTGCAGAGTATTGCACAGTGTTGTGGGGTATTGCAGAGTATTGCACAGTATTGTGGGGTATTGCAGAGCATTGCACAGTATTGTGGGGTATTGCAGAGTATTGCACAGTATTGTGGGGTATTGCAGAGTATTGCACAGTATTGTGGGGTATTCAGCAGTGGTGGTCACTGGTCATTAACCTCGCCTCAGCCTCCTCCCCTCCCCCCAATCCAGCCATTTATTAATCTGTTTTTTAGTGTTTACTTGTTTACTTACACAAGTTCAGACTCAGAAGTTATGAGTCTGAACTTGTGTAAGTAAACACTAAAAAACAGATTAATAAATGTCTGGATTGGGGGGAGGGGAGGAGGCGAGGTTAATGACCAGTGACCACCACTGCTAAATATCTGAGTCAGAACACTGGCACTGCGCTCTTCTACCTTCCAGATTGAATCCAGCCAGGCAGCAGCTCCTCAGCTCGGCTCCGCTTGAGACAGACAGCGCGCCGACACGACACGACACAGCTCAGCTCTCAGCTCCCGCCTCCCTGCGCTCCTCTCTGCGTCCTCCCACCTCGCCTCCGTCCGTGAGTGACGTCACGGCGCTGGCAGAGACAACGGGACTCCTCCGTAGGGGAGTAAAAGTGTAGTTGTGTGCTGAGGGAAGGGAAGGGAGGATCATGCAGGAGCGCACAGCTGCGCCCCCCCCCCCCCATACCAAATGGTACCGCCCAGGGCACGTGCCCTCTCCGCCCCTGCCTTGTACCGGCCCTGTATGGGAGCATCACATTCCCAGGCCGGATATGTTAATGATGAAGAAGCATCTGAGTGGGAAGCCCAACAGCAGGCAGCAAGGCCACCCACTGATTTAACCCCCAATCCGGCTCCGGACTCACAGTTCCGAGAGGATCTCAAACAGATGCTGGCAACCGTAAGGAGTAGTGCCCCTTGCCAGCCCCCGCCCCAACAACAGTCTCGGTTACCAGAAGGGGCACCAGTGATGTATGTCGCTTTTACTCCATCACAAGCAGAGGCCTTAGTGACAAGTCTGCCTGACCCAGAGAAGCAGCCAATTCCCTTCTACCACAGGATAGTGCAGATACAAGAAACTTACTCAGCTGCCTGGAGAGACTTGATCAGCCTATGCCAAATCAAAGCAGGACATGTCTTTTGGCCGGTCATGCAGACGGCCTTCAATGATGCCAGCCTGACAAGTGCCACTTCCTACACCTCAAGCATGGAGTTCTGTGCACAACTCCACGACTGGGCAAAGGAGAAATTGAGGGATCAGACCACCACAATCCAAGATATTACCCAAGATAAAGGGGAGTCTGAAGAAGTATCATGCTAGACTCGTACAGGCCTTTGATGATCTGAGTTTCTCCCACTATGAAAAGAGACACACACGTTTCCTGCGTGGGAGTGAATGGGGTGCCCCGCTTCAGTCCATTTGTTGAGCCACCCCAAGGGGGGCATTTCCTGATTTGCTTGCCAGATTCGTGGTTTCCTTTACATGTCCCTCCTCCTACTAGGAGCTGATGTGTTGTCCAGACTACAGGCCTCAATCAGGACACGCCTGAAGGGGGGATGAAGTTACATACTCCCCTATCTTTAGAAGACTTATCTGCTTTGTATTCTCTGCCTCTCCTGACGACACTTCATGAAGCAAAAACTTCAAGCTCAATACTGCAGGAAGTACTTGACAGAATCCCTGCGTGCCTATGGTCCACAGGACCGGAAGACAACGGTCACTTAAAGGTGCCACCAGTTTCAGTCAAGCTAAAAGAGGGAGCATCATTGCCCCGGAAACCACAATAACCCCAAGAAGAGAATCCTAAAAGAGAACCAGATACCTGCTGTGGATGCCTTTGACTGCAAAGTACCTCACAGAGGTGGACCTTACAAATGCTTTCTTCAGTGTCCACCCTCACCCCTCCTGATGGTACCTTTTTGCATTCATCCATGGAAAGAAACGGCAACATACCTAAACAGTTGTGCCACAAGGGGCACAGAACTTTCCAAGCCAGTTTGCAAAAGCTATGGCTATCATCCTTGACACATGACAAGAGGAACACCCGGAAGTGATTCTCTTCCAACATGTTGATGACCTTCTCCTTTGTGCAGCTGACTTACCCCCTGTTGAAGTCACCTCAGAAAGCCTGTTGTGCTATCTTGCCAACCAGGGGTGCAGAGCCTTAAAGCCCAAATTGCAGTGGTGCTCAACACCTGTCATTTTCCTTGGACACTGTTTGTCTCATGGGACAAGACACCCCACTGAAGACAGGGTGCAAATAATCTCTGATATCCCACTGCCACAAGGCCAGAAATCCCTTCATGCCTTCCTTGGACTAATTTCCTAGTGCAGAGCATGGATTCCAGAAGCCTTCCTACTGATGCTCTGCAATCAGACCCTTCCAGATGTCTCCTGAAGAAATATCTAAGTTTGAGGCCCTCAAGTGTACCATCTCGGGCGCTAGGGCTCCCAGACTACGACAAAACGCTCAAGCTCTTTGTATCCGAACGTCTGGGACATGCTGCAGGTGTACTCACCCAATCACACGGCATCAGCCTACGCCCCGTAGGATATTATTCCTGTTGGCTGGATGCGGTAGCAAGAGGAGGCCTATTGTGTCTGTGAGCTGGCTTTGCTACACAAGCCTTGCTTGACAAAAATTTGAACTTGGTCCTCGGACACTGCCTCGTTCTGCTTGCTCCCCATGACGTTGTTGCCATATTCAACCAAGATCCAGCCGAAACACTTGTCCACTACCAGACACTTGAAACTCCTGTGTTCCCTCCTACTGGACAGCATTACTCTATTAAGTTGTCAAACACTGAACCCTACCACCCTTCTTCCACTTCTCGAGGGGGGAAAGGAGGAGGAGTAGAGTCTGAGGAGGAGGAGTAGAGTCTTGACTTGTCACCCCATGACCACACAGGACATGCGGTCACCACTGAAAACACTGTTCTACAAGCTGAAGCCTTACCACCGGTGATGTCTGCACAGGAGGCAGAGCTGTAAGCACTTACTACAGCATGTAAATGGGCAGAGGGAAAAAGAGCCAACATTCATATGGACTCAAGATATGCTTTCAGCATTGCCCATCATTATGATGTTATCTAGGACAGAGGATTCCTGACGGCTGCAGGAACACCTGTGAAAACTTGATTGATGCCTTGCTTCTCCCAACCCAAGTAACTATTATGAGTAAAAGCACACGACAAACTGAACTCAAAGGAAGCTCGAGGCAATCATCTAGCCAATTCAGCTGCCAAACAGACAGCTGGAGGTCCACGGGAAGTGGACAGCAGGGTGGTAGAAGAAGACCACCCTGTGCTTACCTTACAGACTCTCTCAGTGGACAGAGTTTATCTAAAAGAACTACAGGAAACAGCAAGTCCGGATAAGAAGGAAAGCTGGAAACGGAGAGGAGCAACTCTCAGAAATGGACTATTCAAGTGCAACAAGAAGCCTTGTCTACCCAGGAGTATGTACCCAGCCGTGGTGCAATGGGCACATGGAGCTGCCCACTTGACAAAGACTTTTATGAACTCTCTTATCAACAAGTGTTGCACCAAGAGTTACTCCACTGACCGACAACTTCTGCAGATAATGCATTATCTGCACCAAATGTAACCCAGGACGCACAGAAAAAAACACAGAAGAAGCACCTGGCAAAAGCCCTATACAATATTCCAGAGGATGCAAATTGATCATTCTCAAGTGCCAAGAAGTGGCAGATTCGAATACGCCCTAGTGGAAGTGGTCATGACTGCCAGGACCACAGCTAAGAAACTACTGAGTGAGATAGTATGTAGATTTGGGGTCCCAGAGGTGATATTGAGAGATCAGGGACCAGCCTTAACAGCAACCCTTACAAAAGAGATTTGGGCAGCACTGGGGGTTCAGTTGGCACTACACACCCCATACCACCCTCAAAGTAGCGGGAAGGTAGAAAGGATGAATGGGACACTAAAAAACAGGATGTTAAAGATGGCCCAAGAGACTAACATGAGTTGGCCAGACAGTTAGCCCATTGCCCTGTTCAGTGTCAGACACACCCCCGGGGGAAACATGCCCTATCCCCTTATGAAATTTTGTTTGGTTCAGCTCCCAGACTTGATTGTTACTTTCCACAACAGTTACAGTTGCAGTCTGATGTGTTGACTAATTATGTAACCACTTTATCACAAAAATTAACCTGAATGCATGTCCAGATGTTTTCTTCCATTCCAGATCCTGAATTAGATACAGGAACACACCAACTACTGTCTGGAGATACTTGAGCCAAGTTATGATGGTCCATTCCAAGTTTTGCTGACCACAGCCACCTCAAGTTGGCCAGGAAGAACACCTGAATGCACGCTTATCACTGCAGGAGAGCGTGTTTTCGGGTGCTGCATATCCTTTTTCTGTTTGATCTAGGGGGGAGGGGCCCAGAAGGTGGCCATCACAAAAATGATAACATAATTACATTTTGGTATAACTCTTCAGGTACACATGTGACCACCTTTACCTTAGATTACTGTGACATAGTACCTTGTCCGTTTGACCCTTCATGGTGATGCCATTGGTACAGTGATATCTCTGACGGTAAGGACATATGTATGCCGCACAGACAGTTATTGGGGACAGAGTTGTGGTTCCAGTGGGGGCCAGTGGGTTGGAACACAGGGCCAGACTGGGTGACCACAGAGTGTATTAGACAAGAAAGATGAAAATAGAAAGCCCCATATCCTAACCGAAGATACCCCTGATACATACACTGACCCAGCACACAGAGGAGGAAGCGAGCAGCTCTCTCCGGAAGCTTTGACCCTCATGTATACATAGATGACATAGGGGTTACAAGGGGGGTCCCTGATGAGTTTAAAGCCAGGGACCAGGTAAAAGCTGGTTTTGAGTCTTTGATCTCCATAACTGTCAACAAGAATGTAGATTGGATTAACTACATGTCATGGTTATGCACTAGAGTTTGTTGATCAGCATACCTGTCTCCATGTGTTCATCTCTAGAGACCAGCTGACCCTCACCTGACAGCTTTTGTAACCTCTCCTCTAAGCATGGCCCCACCCCAGGCCCTATCAGGGAACCCTATATTAACCTGTGCACTGCAAGCCAGCAGTGCTGATCAACCATTGTGTGTTAGCCTCTGTGTGTATCTGCTGTGTTTCCTACATCTGATTCCTGTTACCGACCTTGGCTTGTCCCTTACTTTCCTTGTTGTTCCAGCCTGCTGCCTCCTTCCTCTTCTCCTGTAGTCTACCGTGAGCTGTGAGACCCTGGGGGCCACGACCTGGAGCCAGACTGCAGCACAGTCCATCCTTACCAATAAAGGCTCTGGTGAACACCTGCTGGCTCTTAGACTCCGCGCCCTGGGGAATCTATGCTCTAGCTCCCAGTGGGATCTGTGTCAGTGATCCAGTAGACCTGCTTCCTGAACCTCCCAGGGTTCAATCCGCAGCAGTCAGCCGTAGGGTCCACTACCTTGCGGTGCACTCCTGATCCCAACGGTGTGCATCTGTCACCCAGCCTCTAGGTGACCTGACACTACACATATTATAACCAACAGAGATTTGTAAATTACACTAAAGATGCCCTCCAGGGAATTGCTGACCAGTTAGCCCCCACTTCCTACATGACATTCCAGGACCGGATGGCCTTAGACATGGTGCTAGCTGGGAAAGGAGGTGTTTTGTAAAATCATAGGAAAAAACGGGAACCTGTTGTACATACATTCCTGATAATACTGGCCCAAATGGTAAGGTTACTCTAGCTATAAAGAAATTAGAAGATCTGTCATTGGAGTTGAAGAGGGGATCAATACTTTAGCTGGATGAGTGGGTGACAGAAGGTGCTCGCCCAGATACGCGTAACGGTATTAATAATCCTGGTTCTTTTAGCCCTGATTGTATGCTATATTCTACCTTTCGTAAAAAGTTAATGAGCAAGGCTGTAGACAATAGCACACCTACATTTCTCCACCAAGAAGAAGAGGACCCCCTTAATGATGGAAGATGACAAACCCTTCACTCCTCTACAGTCACTCCCTGTCCATAATCTCACAATCCTATAGGGTTATAGGGATAGATAGCACCTGACTGCACCTCTCCAGCTGTATCGAGGAGGGAAGTGAACAGTTGCTGCCCAATTCTATATACAGCCTAAAAGAGTTGCTGAGGAGAAGGGCCAGGCCAAAGTAGGACCTTTAGTATTAGGGACAGAAAAGAGAAAATAGTCATTTTAGGGGGGACTGTGAAGGAATGTGATGTAGATAATAATAATAATCTAAAAATGTCTATTTTCTTATGTGTATACATATTTTTCTCCTTACTCATTATATAAGTATACAGATTAGCTCTGTTCCTATATTTTCTCAAGATGGCGGGTACCCCCTACATCCCACACATCAGAAGAACGCGGAACTGAGGATAAAACCAAGGACAGCCAAACCTCGTTATGAAGATTCTCCATCTTCTTTTCTATCTTAACCAATGAGATGTACCTATTAGACTAACATAGCAATGACGTATTTTTGTGTATAAAACATTAGCACCGCCTTGAATAAATTAGAAGTGTAAAAAGTAACGGTGCTGAGCGTGTCTCAGAGTGTTTACTTTTATATGCATGCATAGCCACACTTTCCAATTAGAAACAGCAGCAGATAACCTTGGGCTCGATTGGAGCTCTTAATCATTACCTTAACAATACTATACTGATGGCACTATATACTCTGCACTGTATTATATATACTACACTGACTGCACAATATATTCTGAACTGTATTATATATACTACAAAAAGACAAATGCACACAGTGCATTACCAATGACAATTTAATTAATAAAAATCCATAAAAAGTGTGTACACACAAAGCACAAATCTCATTTGAGCCATAAAAACACACACAGTGTGTGGACATGTGCAGGAACACAACACAAGGTATAGCTGATGCGTTTTGGGGGTGCACCCCCTTCCCCAGAGCTAGGCCTAGCTATGAGGAAGGGGGTGTGCCCCCGAAACGTGTCAGCTATACCTCATGTTCTGTTCCTGCACATGTCTACACACTGTGTGGTGTTTGCTTTGGCTCAAATGAGATTTGTGCTTTGTGAGTACCCACTTTTTATGGATTTTTATTAAATAAATTGCCATTGGCAATGCACTAAGTGTGTGCACCTTCTATTTTGTCTTTTTTGTAGTTTTCATCAGAGTACCCCATCTGAGGAAGGCAGCATCCACCCAGTCTTGGGATACCTTTGTCCCTGTTATGCAGCGTACACATGGTCGGACTTTTCGACCAGACTTGTCCGACGGACGCCGACGGACCAAATCCGGCGAACAATCCGATCATGTGTGGGCTTCACTGGACCTTCAGCTGACTTTTCCAGTCACAAATCTGATGGACTTTAGATTTGGAACATGCTTCAAATCTTTACGTCGTAACTCCGCCGGACCCAGAAATCCGTTCGTCTGTATGCCAGTCTGACGGACAAAAACTGACGCTAGGGCAGCTATTGGCTACTGGCTATCAACTTCCTTATTTTAGTCCGGTGTACGTCATCACGTACGAATCTGTCGGACTTTGGTGTGATCGTGTGTAGGCAAGTCCATTCGTTAAAAAGTCAGTCGGAAGTCCGTCGAAGTCCGTCAAAAGTCCGTCGAAAGTCCGCTGAAAAGTCTGTCGGACAAGTCCGGTCGAAAAGTCCGCCCGCGTGTACGCGGCCTTACCCTTCATTTCAGAAGACCCCTTAGCGCTGGAAGTGACTTTGTTTTTCATGTGTTATATATACTACACTGACTGAACTATATACTCTCCACTGTATTGTATATACTTCACTGACTGCATTATATACTCTGAACTGTATTAAATATACTACACAGACTGCACTATATACTCTGAACTGTATTATATATATAATACACTGACCGCACTGTATACTGTGAACTATATTATATATACTACACTGACTGCACTATATTATATATACTACACGGACTGCATTATATACTCTGAACTGTATTATATATACTACACTGCCTGCACTATATACTCTGAACTGTATTATGTATACTACACTGACTGCACTATATACTCTGAACTGTATTATATATAGTACATGGACTGCACTATATACTCTAAACTGTATTTTATATACTACACTGACTGCACTATATATTCTGAACTGTATTATATATACTACACTAACTTCACTATATATTCTGAACTGTATTATATATACTACACGGACTGCACTATATACTCTGCACTGTATTATATATACTACACGGACTGCACCATATACTCTGCACTGTATTATATATACTACACTGACTGCACTATATACTCTGATCTATATTATATATACTACACTGACTGACTGCACACTACACTAACTACCCTGCCTAATCTCTATTCAGTCACTATATATGGCCACCGCGTAAGCAGCAGCCTTACATAGTGTGGGAGCGTGGACTTGAGCTCCTGAGCCATGATTGGCCAAAGGCACACTGCTTTTTGCCAATAATCGCTCTCACAGCACATCGCACTGTGATTGGTCAAAAGCATACAGGTCAGGTGCATGCTTTGGCCAATCAGCAGCTGTCAATGCACTGCGATCTCGCAGTGCAATATGGGGCGTTCTGCGGCGGGCGAACTTCCCGCGAGAGCCCCATATGTTCATTTGTTCCATGAACAAATGAACACCCGAGTCGAACTTATGTTGAACTTGAACATCGGAACCATCCCTAGTTGGCACCATACACTACCTCAATAGAGTTTTATCATTTGTTTCAAATCTTGAACCTGAAAAATAGATTCTGTCATTCACAAAAAGTTAAGAGATAGTAAACCCTCCAAAAAAAATGTAATATATTGAAGCTTACCAACTCTTAAATGTGGTGGCTGCATTTCATTCATCGCATTTCATTTGGAAATCAAGGTCCCACAGTCTGGAGAAAAATCCAGGTTGCATGAGGTCCAGTGTAAAGTTTACACAGTCATTTTCTGGTGTTGGTCTACTGTGTTTTATCCAAAGTCAGCGCAGCCCTCTACCAGGAAAGTCTAGAGCACTTCATGCTTCCCTCTGCTGACCAGCTTTATGGAGATGCTGATTTCATTTTCCAGCAGGACTTAGCACCTGGCCACACTGCAAAAAGAACCAATACCCGGTTTAACAATCACGGTATCACTGTGCTTAATTGGCCAGTAGAGGTAAGCCCTAGGTTCGAGTCGAACAATAAAAATGAAAAGTCCTTTAAATATCGTGCCTGGCGGGTGTCTATAGTATGCCTGCAAAGTGGCACATTTCTCCCTTGTTTAGAACAGTACCACAACAAAATGACATTTCTAAAGAAAAAAATTGTCATTTAAAACTGATCGCGGCTGTAATGAATTGTCGGGTCTCGGCAATATGGATAAAACTCATTGAAAAAAAGAACATGGGATTCCCCCTCAGTCCATTACCAGGCCCTTTGGGTCTGGTATGAATATTAAGGGAGACCCTGAACCAAAATTGAAAAAAAAAATTGCGTGGGGGTCCCCCTAAAATCCAAAACAGGCCCTTCAGGTCTGATATGGAAATTAAGGGGAACCCTGCACCAAATTAAAATAAAATTAAAATGGCATAGGGGTCCCCCCCAAAATCCATACCAGACCCTTATCCGAGCACGCAACCTGGCAGGCCGCAGGAAAAGAGGGGGGGACAAGAGAGCGCCCCCGCCTCCTTAATCGTACCAGGCCACATGCCCTCAACATGGGGAAGGTGCTTTGGGGTCTGACCCCAAAGCACCTTGTCCCCATGTTGATGGGGACAAGGGCCTCATCCCCACAACCCTTGCCTGGTGGTTGTGAGGGTATGTGGGTGGGGGGCTTATCGGAATCTGGAAGCCCCCTTTAACAAGGGGACCCCGAGATCCTGGCCTCCCCCCCTGTGTGAATTGGTAATAGGGTACCCAATTGTAAACCTACCATTTCACAAAAAAAGTGTCAAAATGGTAAAAAAGACAAGAGACAGCTTGGGACAAGTCCTTTGTTAAAAAATAAAAATGTCCCACGATGGTTCACGCCACCCGACGCCGCAAACGATCCGCCTCCATGGGAGGATCCCGCCGACTGATGCGTCTTCTCTGTGTCAGCTCTTATATAACTGAGGGTGGGGCCACCGGGGACGTAACCGGGTGACTCTGGCCCCCTCTAACGCCACGGGGGGGCTTCCCCATGGCTTCCCCGTGGCGTCAGAGGGGGGTGGGGCCACCCGTTGGAGGCGGACCGTTTGCAGCTTTTTTTTTTGGTCAGTCCGGTGGCGTGAACCAATAAATAAATAATAATAAAGGACTTGTCCCAAGCTGTCTCTTGTCTTTTTTACCATTTTGACACTTTTTTTGTGAAATGGTAGGAGTACGATTGAGTACCCCTTTACCAATTCACACGGGGGGGAGGCCTGGATCTGGGGGTCCCCTTGTTAACGGGGGCTTCCAGATTCCAATAAGCCCTCCACCCGCATACCCCCACAACCACCGGGCAAAGGTTGTGGGGATGAGGCCCTTGTCCCCATCAACATGGGGACAAGGTGCTTTGGGGTCAGACCCCAAAGCACCCTCCCCATGTTGAGGGTATGTGGCCTGGTACAGTTCAGGAGGGGGGGCGCTCTCTCTTCCCCCTCTTTTCCTGTGGCCTGCCAGATTGCATGCTCGGATAAGGGTCTGGTATGGATTTTGGGGGGCCCCTACGCCTTTTTTTAAATTTTGGCACAGGGTTCTCCATAAAATCCATACCAGACCCTTTGGGTCTGGTATGGATTCTGGGGGGGGGGCTATGCCATTTTTTTTTAATTTGTCGCAGGGATCCCCTTAATTTCCATATCAGACCTGAAGGGCCTAGTATGGATTTTAGGGGGACCCCCACGCAATTTTTTTTAAAATTTTGGTTCGGGGTTCCCCTTAATATTCATACCAGACCCAAAGGGCCTGATAATGGACTGAGGGGGGATCCCATGCTCTCTTTTTCAATGCGTTTTACCTATATTGCCGAGACCCGACAATTCATTACAGCCGCGATCAATTTTAAACGACAATTTTTCCTTTAGAAATGTCATTTTGCTGTGGTACTGTTTTAAACATGGGAAACGTGCGCCACTTTGCAGGCATACTATAGACACCCCCCAGGCACAATATTTAAAGGAATATTTCATTTTTATTGTTTCACTTTAAGCATTAAAAAAATCACTGCTCCTGAAAAAACAGTTGTTTTAAAAAAATTTTTTTGCATTGATATATGTCCCCTGGGGCAGGACCCAGGTCCCCAAACACTTTTTATGACAATAACTTGCATATAAGTCTTTAAAATGAGCACTTTTGATTTTTCATGTTCGCATCCCATAGACTTTAACAGTGTTCGTGTGTTCTGCCAAATTTTTTGCCTGTTCGCATGTTCTGCTGCAAACCGAACAGGACGGTGTTCAGCTCATCTCTATTAGCCAGCAAACTCGTCTGACCTAAACCCAATAGAGAATCTGTGGTGTATTGTCAAGAGGAAGATGAGACACCAGACCCAACAATACAGATGAGCTGAAAGCCACTATCAAAGAAACCTGGCCTTCCATCACACCTCAGAGTGCCACAGGCTGATCGCCTCTGTGCCACGCAGCGTTGATGCAGTAATTCATGCAAAAGGAGCCCCGACCAAGTATTGAGTGCATACTATACTGTGCATGGACATACTTTTCAGTAAGCTAACATTTCTGTATTAAAAAGCCTTCTTTTTATTGGTTTTATGTAATATTCAAATTTTCTGAGACTGAATTTGGGGCCTTCACTAACTGTAAGCCAAAATCATTAAAATCAAAAGAAAGAAATGCTTGAAATGTATCACTATGTTTGTAACACGTCTATATAAAATATATGAGTTTCACTTTTTGAATTGGATTACTGAAATAAATTATCTTTTTGATGATATTCTAATTTTATGAGATGCACCTGTACAATCTTGCAAACTTGTGACCAGGAAAGCTTTTTCACATGGTGAGAGCTTGCCTTGCCCATGGACTCATTGGTATTTGTTATTTCTGCCACTCCTGTGCTACATTAATGTCTAGTAATGGCTTAAAGGGACATAGCTGTGGCCACTGTGTTAGTGTTCCCTTAGAAATCATCAAGTGTTGTCAATGGCAATATCAGCAGAAAAACACTGAATAAGAAAAAGGAGAATGGATGCCATTGCCTTGGGAGGTAAGAATTCTTCCCTTATGGCATCATTGTCAGTATGAACTTTACTGTCAGTACAGCTGACTCAGTTATAATCACAGATGTTTGCACCGCCCATGGATTCTGGATCTGGGAACTCGAGTATTATAATCTTTGCTATGTGACCAGGGACCTTTCAGTTCAATATGGTTGAGGACTCCTTTTCAGCTATCTCCGTTTTCCTATTGTAAAAATAGAAACATGTATTTACTGCTAAAAGCTAAGTTTATGGAAGGCAGAGAGATGTACTTCTGTTTGCAAATGTGTTTATCATAAGAAGTAGGAAGTTATATCATATCCTGACCTACTGATGTCCAGCTATCTGTTACTGCTGTGTTTATATGAAAAGTCCATAAGAACCCTTAACAGGCCTCTTGCACACAGATGATGTTTAAAACTCAAATTCCAAAAAAGTTGGGCCACTGTGTAAAATCTACATAAAAACAGAATGCAATGATTTATAAATCTCATAAACTCATATTTTATTCACAATAGAAAATTGAAAACATAACAAATATTTAAACTGAGAAAATGTACAATTTTAAGAAGAAAAAAAGAGGTAATTTGGAAATTGATGGCAGCAACTGTTTTGCTTGCGTCTATCTAGCAAGGTTACTCTGTGGTATAAGCAAGGAAGCTGAGATTTCTGCAGTGTGTAAATGTGCTTTACTATACAAATGCTGTACATACAAAAACTATTACAATATTAGGAATAAAATACAAGACTGACAGATATCTATAACAAGCAAAATGCCTATCAAATGAACAGCCTATGGTCTATAATAGTACAAATACACTTAAAGGTTACTTATCTTCTGTTACTGTAAGTTCGTGATCTCCATTGGCAACGATTTTCGGGAGCATCAGGCACTGTTCTTCTATCATGGGTGTCTTCTGATGTTAAAGCATGATGGTGTGTGTGTGTGTCCCTGTCTCTACTCACCCCTTTTATGTGTCAGGCTGTTTACCATAGTTACCAAACGACAGAAAACATACCTGTTTACTGTAGCTGTAGAAACAATGGACTGTTGAAAACTGCATCTAAGTACCCATTGTCTAATCAAACCAACACCTGACAGTAATCTAACAGTCATTCTTTCAGTTTGAGAGCTGAAAAGACCTCAAACAACTAAATCGCTTTCTTGTGTACTGTACCAATAGAGACAATAGCCTGTTAATTGAACTGTCAATTGAATACAACAATGATATTTACCCCCATTGTATAAAACAGCATTTGTTTGATAAACCTACTCAAGCCAAAAACAGACAATATCTCTATGACCAACCACTATTGTGTAATGTTATGTCCCATGTATCGTTATTAAATAAAAGAAAAAAAATCATATTGTAACAAACGCAATACATTCCGCCCTAGATTTTTTTTTCTCAGACTACACACAAAATCTCTTCACTACTAAACTCATTCTAAACATTAATTTCCCTTGAATGCAACACCTCCACATCAATAGGGAGGAGAGGAAATATACTGATATTTCCCAGAAGATCACTGCTGTTTATTTTGGAAGGTTTGCTGTTATGTAGCCTCACTTTCCACTCTTGCTGAGAAGTATCCACTAACCAGTCAGAGTCCCAGCCACTGTCTTGAAGCTCATCTGTCAATACAAATGTAACTTCAAACCTTCCTGCCAGATTCCCTCTCATTCCTAGATAGGCTTCAGCTTCAGATACATCACTCTTGGTTTCTATGTCATGGGAAGCAGTAACATGGTATCTGTTAAGCCCTGTTCTTTCAGGAACCTTACATACTGAACTCTGCACTCCAGCTGTGGAATCTGTGCCCCAGCCCCTACCATCCTCTCATATGGTGTGCTTTTGGCTATTGGCCTAGAATTTAACAACATGACTTCCTGTGTGAGGACCCAATCCCACCCCCTTAGTGTATGTGTGGGTGTAAGTTTGCGTATCTGGTCCTTCAATAGCCCGTTGTATCTTTCATTAAAACCAGCTGCCTGTGGATGGTATGGGATGTGGCACAACCAGTACACTCCATAATCTTTGGCCCACTGCTGTATTGTTGATCCAGTGAAGTGTGAGCCATTATCACTTTGGATCTGTTTGGGACAACCATAAGCAACGACAAGTTTCTGGAGCAGTTGAAGCGTTGCGGCTTGATCTGCACGTTTGCAGGGATGAACAAGCATAAGTCCTGAATAGGTGTCCACTGCAGTGCAACAATATCTCAGTCCATTATTTCCCCGGGGCAGGGGACTGATGAAATCGATCTGCCAGATCTCTGCAGGCCTCTCACCCCTCTTAATCGACCCGGTGGAGTACTTTTGCAATGGCCATTGTCGCACTTCTCCACACACTGTACAGTTCCCTATTATAGTCTTTATCATGTCCATGGATATAGGCAATCCTCTCTGCTGTGCCCATTCATATATTGCTTTCTGCCCCAAATGTCCAGATTGCTTGTGGGCCCAGTTAGCCAAGTTCATCAAGACAGGATCAACTGGCACAACTGCCTTCACTTTGGCAATTTCATCTGCAACTCTGTTATAGTTCTCAAAGTCTGGGACTAGGGGCACATGTGCATCAACATGCCCCACTTTTATGGTGCGGGAGTGAGCTTCCTTCCAGATGTAGTCCCAGACTTCCTTGCCTCCCCACACCACCTTTCCATGAATCATCCATTCATTGGACTTCCACGTGGGCATCCGAGTTGTCAGTCCTTTAAAAACTGTCCAGCTGTCAGTGTAGATAAAATAATGATATTTGAAGCGCTTCACAATGTGCATAAAAATGAATATATAAGAATAAATATAAATATAAATAGTCAAATAAATCCAGCGGTGAGTAAAAATTCCTAAAAAATCCAGCAATCAAAATAGTGTAAAATTATAAAAAATTAGTGACACCAAATGTGTAAAAAAATTCACATAAAAAATCCACATAAAAATAAATATATAGGGATGTATTCAGAAGGTTCAATTATACAGGTGTAGAATCCTGATTGGTATAGAGCTTTTGATCACTAGCAAAGCTGTTTAAAAACACTTGCTTAATCAAGGTGCTCATTGACCTTCATAGTAACAATGTGCTTTTTGCTTCTATTCACAACCAATGTGAGAATCATAAACAGGCAGATAAGAGAAAAAAACAATCATTGTGCAATAGTTAGGATACCAAGGTACACAGGCAAACTTCAATCCACTCACGTGTGCCTTATAATGATAAGGCATATGCAGGTTTTACTATAGCAGTCAGCCGCCTTAGACAGGAGCAGATTCAGTGCAGTACACTGTGTGATACTGCTGATCTGCACAGAGCGTCCTTGGCTCCTCCCACGCGTTACATCACAGTCACGTGACTTTTTCAAGGATAATACAAGCTCTGACGGACTCAGCTTTATAGCACAACAGCAGAGTGGTTGCCATGGCTACAGCATGAGTTTATCATCATTCTGCTTCCTGCATATACTTCAATCCTGTTAAAACCTACTTTTATTAGACATGTAATTCATATAAATATCGTTGGTTTATCAAAACCACGATTCCATGTGTAAAAAACGCAGTGTGTAAAAAGTAAAAAATATATATATTGATATCTCTAATCACGTTTACTTTTTCAACTCCCTCCAGTGGTCACAATTGGTATAACATCTCACAGAGGGAATATATGGCAAAGCGTTGTCTCTAATGGTTTTGATAATTGACCAGTGCCCCATGAGATCACAAAAATGGGGTATCCACATGCTCTGCTCATAAATGTATGGAAAACGGAGTAAACAAGATGACATGATATATATATATAAAATATACATATATAAAATTAAAATAAGATATGATATAAGAAATAGGGAAATAATATTAAAATGTAAAATCTAAAAATTCCATGATAGAATATTGCAAAAATGGATGATGACCATTATTTATATGCTAGAACTGAACCAAATATTGCCACTCAGAAAAAAATGGTATTGGACAAATAATGAGAATATTGGACCAAAAAATAAATAAAAAAAATAAAAAATAAAAAATAAAATATAAAAAATAAAAAATAAAATTAAAATATATACCATAAAAATATATATATAAATCTGAAAAATCTCTAAAAATCAGAAATAAAACAATTCAGGTCGAATTCAATGTTCAAACCATGGGGTTCTAATGTACCCATCTGGAATATCCATTTGGATTCATTCTTGCTGAGTTCCCTCACTTTATGGGAACCCCTCCAATGAGCCTTATACTTTTGAATAGCCCAGAATTGGAGACCCCTAGGGTCTCTGTTATGATACCTATCAAAATGTTTTGAAACACTGTGTTTTGGATAGCCTTTTCGAATGTTCTGGATATGCTCTCTTATTCTCTTCCACATTGGTCGCTTCGTTCTGCCAATGTATTGGTGGGAGCAGGAGCACTGTAAAGCATATACCACCCCCTCAGTCCTGCAAGATATAAAATCCTTTATTTCAAATTCTTGTCCAGTATTTGTTGAAGAAAATTTCTGACATTTGTATCCATTTTGATTAGTATTTATGCAGGCATAACACCTTTTACAGGGATAGAATCCTTTACCCTGAAAAAAGGTTAAATCAGTTATTCTCTTGGGTGGGTTGGGTACATTTTTAGCTATGATGTCCCTTAGAGTTGGAGCTCGTCTATAAATGAATCTCGGTTTTTCTGGGAGTATATTTGCCAAAGTAGTGTCAGTTTTTAAAATAGACCAATGTCTTTTTATAATCCTCTCCATCCTCCTGTGTTGTATACTGAAGTCCATTATCAGAGGTATGTCATCTGTTTTGTCATTTACCTTGATTTTATCTTGGATTAGTGCTTCCCTTGAGGTTTGATTGACTTCTGTTATTTTTTCTTCTATAAAACATTTATTGTACCCTTTTTCTTCAAACCTCTTACCTATCCACTGAGCTTGTTTAAGATAGTCATTATTTTCTGAACAATTTCTCCGTAAGCGAATAAACTGGCCCTTCGGAATGTTGATTAACCATGGCTCATAGTGGCAACTCGTTACTGGTATATAGCTGTTCCTTTCCACCGGTTTGCAGAAAGTTTTTGTGCTGATGATATTGGCTGTTAGTTTTATTTCAAGATCAAGGAACTGGATTTTAGTCTCACTAATTTGATGTTCAAGTTTAATATTTTTTTGGTTCATATTCAAACGTTGGAAAAAGGATCTTAAACTCAGTTCATCACCCTTCCAAATAATAATACAATTGTCTATAAATGTTTTATATAGAACCAGTTCCTTCGGAGTATTTAAGAAGATGGCATCCTCCTCCCATTTTGCCATGAATATGTTGGCTACACTTGGGGCATATTTAGCTCCCATCCCAATACCCGTTAGTTGTCGAAAATAATTGTCATTATACCAGAAGTAGTTATGTTGAATACCAAAGGCCAGGCTTCTAAGACGAAATCTTTTCTGTTTAGAAATGAGATGGCTGAATGAATCCATAGCCCATTTAGATGCTTCTATTGTATCGCTATGTTCAATTATTGTGTACAGTGAAGCAACATCAGCAGTTGCTAACAGATATCTTCCATTAGGGTCCAGGGTCAGAGATTTTAATATTTGTAATAAATGTTTGGTATCACGCAGATAGGCTTTGGTGTTAGGTACTAGGGGTTGCAAGAATTTGTCCACATATTCCCCTAGTCTTGCATTAATCGATTGAATCCCATTAATGATGGGTCTTCCTGGTGGTGCCTCAGCATTCTTATGGATCTTCGGGATGGTGTAAATGACTGGAACTCTACATGTATCCGGTACTAAATATCTAGATTCTTTTTTGGATAGAATATTTTTGTTGATTCCTTTTTGAATCAAAGAGGACAGATCTCGTTTGTATTCTCTAGTAGGATTGCTACTGAGTTTCAGATATGTGTTATTATCGTTAAGTTGTCCCATCAGTTCCTGGTGGTAGTATTCCTTAGTTAGTACTACAATGGCGCCCCCTTTGTCGGACGGTCTAATTATAATATCTTTATTTGCTTCCAATTGTTTTATACCTTGTTGTATATGCTGGGATTCCGAGATTCTACTGAACTTGAGTTGTTCCAGGTCTTTGATCACCATTTTTTTAAACACCTCAATATGTTCATTATTTGTAGAGGGTGGATTGAATAGTGACTTATTTCTTAAATCACTATGCTGTACTCCTCTGCCAAGTTCCACTCCTTTGTTCAATGTAGATGGTGGTCTGGATAATAAGTATTTCTTGATATTCAATTTCCTGGTGTATTTTTGTATGTCAATATACATCTGGAATTTGTCCAGATTCTTTTTTGGTGCATATTTAAGACCTTTGTCCAGTGTGATTAATTCCGCTCGTGTGAGCTCTTTGCCGCTGAGGTTGTAGATGCCTTCCCCTAGTACTCTCTTTTTCTTTTGGGTTTGCCATCCTGCTCTGCATCCCCTTTTATGGTGTTTGGACTTCTTTCTCTGTTTGTATATTCCTGTAGGGGTGGGGGATCTTCGTTTCTGCGGAAATCTAAAAAAGATCTTGACTGTTCTTCCTCTATGTAATTTCTAAGAGGCTCGTATCTATTGGTGGTAGGCAATGGGCTCCTCCTATCAGGATATCTGTATTGGTCGTATTCTCTGGTCCCATTCCTATTACCATTGGACTGGTGGTCTCGAGATTCACCATTGCTCTGTTGATAGTCCCTATGATCTCTCCTATCCTGATCATACCGATAATCCCTTGGCTGATCCCTATAAGGTTGTTGGTAGGAGTTTCTGGGGTCATTTCTGGAATTATATTGATTTTCTCTTGGTTCAGTTCTAGTTGAATGTTGATAGTATACTTGTTCCCCATACCTGTATAATTGAACCTTCTGAATACATCCCTATATATTTATTTTTATGTGGATTTTTTATGTGAATTTTTTTACACATTTGGTGTCACTAATTTTTTATAATTTTACACTATTTTGATTGCTGGATTTTTTAGGAATTTTTACTCACCGCTGGATTTATTTGACTATTTATATTTATATTTATTCTTATATATTCATTTTCATGCACATTGTGAAGCGCTTCAAATATCATTATTTATTCTTTTTAAGTGACTCTGAAAACACTCTCTTTTGATAGCAGCCTCACTTGGTTTTATGTGTAATTATCAGCTATTTAGCATCACAGTGCTTTGTGCTTTATATATATTTTTTCCACTTATTTTTCCGTTTTTCACATATAGCTGCAGTGATGGATATTTTTGATTTTATTGAAAAACGCACAATTAATTTGGAAAATGTTTTTTCCACTGCACCTAGCACCGATAAGGGTGATCTAGACACCAATTTTAGGAAATTCGGCCACCTAATGGAAAAAAAGGTGAGCCTATGGTGGGACATAGCTGCTCATGAACAATACATTAAAGATAAAATTGTCCCGAGAAGATTGAGATGGGATGTACCTATCTGTGATGGTTTGACAGATCAAGACGCAACTAATGAGTGGTATAAATTTTTTAACGATAAAGGTCTGGATCTAGTACATTTTGCCTTAAAAAGGAAACAAAGGAAATTAAACATGATTAACCAGCAAATTGCTGAATGCAAAACCACACTGGACCCTTTTAAAGAGACAGCACCTTTTTCATCACTAACTCAACAACTGAATAAAGTGTTAGAACAGAAAGATGTTGAATTGAAACAAAGGAAAAAGAGAAAATACCTCAGAGATACCAATGATTATCAGTTAGAACAGGTTTTCAATTGGCAAATCAATGCCAAACAAGGTAAACTGGGTCTATAGCCGCATCACCAGATAGAGAGGAGAGGATAGTTAGCCCCAGGAGAAATACATATTATAGGACTTCAGAAAGGAGATCCAGGACACCAGAAACCCCAAGATATAACCAACAGAAACAATGGGAACAAAGTAACACACATGACAATGGATCAAGAACACCAAAACCTTGGTGGAGAAACAAAACAAAAAATAAATCACCAAGAAGACCTTACTGGAAAAATAATGCCAATAAAAGACCAAACAAACCCCACTATCCACCCTACAATCAATCAAGATCGCACCAATCAGGTAATGAATCGCAATATGATCAGGTGGAAAATGGCAGGTACTCCAGGTATGGGGAACAAGGATACTATCAACATTCAACTAGAACTGAACCAAGAGAAAATCAATATAATTCCAGAAATGGCCCCAGAAACTCCTACCAACAAACTTATAGGGATCAGCCAAGGGATTATCGGTATGATCAGGATAGGAGAGATCATAGGGACTATCAACAGAGCAATGGTGAATCTCGAGACCACCAGTCCAATGGTAATAGGAATGGGACCAGAGAATACGACCAATACAGATATCCTGATAGGAGGAGCCCATTGCCTACCACCAATAGATACGAGCCTCTTAGAAATTACATAGAGGAAGAACAGTCAAGATCTTTTTTAGATTTCCACAGAAACGAAGATCCCCCACCCCTACAGGAATATACAAACAGAGAAAGAAGTCCAAACACCATAAAAGGGGATGCAGAGCAGGATGGCAAACCCAAAAGAAAAAGAGAGTACTAGGGGAAGGCATCTACAACCTCAGCGGCAAAGAGCTCACACGAGCGGAATTAATCACACTGGACAAAGGCCTTAAATATGCACCAAAAAAGAATCTGGACAAATTCCAGATGTATATTGACATACAAAAATACACCAGGAAATTGAATATCAAGAAATACTTATTATCCAGACCACCATCTACATTGAACAAAGGAGTGGAACTTGGCAGAGGAGTACAGCATAGTGATTTAAGAAATAAGTCACTATTCAATCCACCCTCTACAAATAATGAACATATTGAGGTGTTTAAAAAAATGGTGATCAAAGACCTGGAACAACTCAAGTTCAGTAGAATCTCGGAATCCCAGCATATACAACAAGGTATAAAACAATTGGAAGCAAATAAAGATATTATAATTAGATCGTCCGACAAAGGGGGCGCCATTGTAGTACTAACTAAGGAATACTACCACCAGGAACTGATGGGACAACTTAACGATAATAACACATATCTGAAACTCAGTAGCAATCCTACTAGAGAATACAAACGAGATCTGTCCTCTTTGATTCAAAAAGGAATCAACAAAAATATTCTATCCAAAAAAGAATCTAGATATTTAGTACCGGATACATGTAGAGTTCCAATCATTTACACCATCCCGAAGATCCATAAGAATGCTGAGGCACCACCAGGAAGACCCATCATTAATGGGATTCAATCGATTAATGCAAGACTAGGGGAATATGTGGACAAATTCTTGCAACCCCTAGTACCTAACACCAAAGCCTATCTGCGTGATACCAAACATTTATTACAAATATTAAAATCTCTGACCCTGGACCCTAATGGAAGATATCTGTTAGCAACTGCTGATGTTGCTTCACTGTACACAATAATTGAACATAGCGATGCAATAGAAGCATCTAAATGGGCTATGGATTCATTCAGCCATCTCATTTCTAAACAGAAAAGATTTCTTCTTAGAAGCCTGGCCTTTGGTATTCAACATAACTACTTCTGGTATAATGACAATTATTTTCGACAACTAACGGGTATTGGGATGGGAGCTAAATATGCCCCAAGTGTAGCCAACATATTCATGGCAAAATGGGAGGAGGATGCCATCTTCTTAAATACTCCGAAGGAACTGGTTCTATATAAAAGATTTATAGACGATTGTATTATTATTTGGAAGGGTGATGAACTGAGTTTAAGATCCTTTTTCCAACGTTTGAATATGAACCAAAAAATATTAAACTTGAACATCAAATTAGTGAGACTAAAATCCAGTTCCTTGATCTTGAAATAAAACTAACAGCCAATATCATCAGCACAAAAACTTTCTTCAAACCGGTGGAAAGGAACAGCTATATACCAGTAACGAGTTGCCACTATGAGCCATGGTTAATCAACATTCCGAAGGGCCAGTTTATTCGCTTACGGAGAAATTGTTCAGAAAATAATGACTTAAACAAGCTCAGTGGATAGGTAAGAGGTTTGAAGAAAAAGGGTACAATAAATGTTTTATAGAAGAAAAAATAACAGAAGTCAATCAAACCTCAAGGGAAGCGCTAATCCAAGATAAAATCAAGGTAATTGACAAAACAGATGACATACCTCTGATAATGGACTTCAGTATACAACACAGGAGGATGGAGAGGATTATAAAAAGATATTGGTCTATTTTAAAAACTGACACTACTTTGGCAAATATACTCCCAGAAAAACCGAGATTCATTTATAGACGAGCTCCAACTCTAAGGGACATCATAGCTAAAAATATACCCAACCCACCCAAGAGAATAACTGATTTAACCTTTTTTCAGGGTAAAGGATTCTATCCCTGTAAAAGGTGTTATGCCTGCATAAATACTAATCAAAATGGATACAAATGTCAGAAATTTTCTTCAACAAATACTGGACAAGAATTTGAAATAAAGGATTTTATATCTTGCAGGACTGAGGGGTGGTATATGCTTTACAGTGCTCCTGCTCCCTCCAATACATTGGCAGAACGAAGCGACCAATGTGGAAGAGAATAAGAGAGCATATCCAGAACATTAGAAAAGGCTATCCAAAACACAGTGTTTCAAAACATTTTGTTGGTATCATAACAGAGACCCTAGGGGTCTCCAATTCTGGGCTATTCAAAAGTATAAGGCTCATTGGAGGGGTTCCCATAAAGTGAGGGAACTCAGCAAGAATGAATCCAAATGGATATTCCAGATGGGTACATTAGAACCCCATGGTTTGAACATTGAATTCGACCTGAATTGTTTTATTTCTGATTTTTAGAGATTTTTCAGATTTATATATATATATATATATGTTTATGGTATATATTTTAATTTTATTTTTTATATTTTATTTTTTATTTTTTATTTTTTTTATTTATTTTTTGGTCCAATATTCTCATTATTTGTCCAATACCAGTTTTTTTCTGAGTGGCAATATTTGGTTCAGTTCTAGCATATAAATAATGGTCATCATCCGTTTTTGCAATATTCTATCATGGAATTTTTAGATTTTACATTTTAATATTATTTCCCTATTTCTTATATCATATCTTATTTCAATTTTATATATGTATATTTTATATATATATATCATGTCATCTTGTTTACTCCGTTTTCCATACATTTATGAGCAGAGCATGTGGATACCCCATTTTTGTGATATCATGGGGCACTGGTCAATTATCAAAACCATTAGAGACAACGCTTTGCCATATATTCCCTCTGTGAGATGTTATACCAATTGTGACCACTGGAGGGAGTTGAAAAAGTAAACGTGATTAGAGATATCAATATATATATTTTTTACTTTTTACACACTGCGTTTTTTACACATGGAATCGTGGTTTTGATAAACAAACGATATTCATATGAATTACATGTCTAATAAAAGTAGGTTTTAACAGGATTGAAGTATATGCAGGAAGCAGAATGATGATAAACACATGCTGTAGCCATGGCAACCACTCTGCTGTTGTGCTATAAAGCTGAGTCCGTCAGAGCTTGTATTATCCTTGAAAAAGTCACGTGACTGTGATGTAACGCGTGGGAGGAGCCAAGGACGCTCTGTGCAGATCAGCAGTATCACACAGTGTACTGCACTGAATCTGCTCCTGTCTAAGGCAGCTAATTGCTATAGTAAAACCTGCATATGCCTTATCATTATAAGGCACACGTGAGTGGATTGAAGTTTGCCTGTGTACCTTGGTATCCTAACTATTGCACAATGATTGTTTTTTTCTCTTATCTGCCTGTTTATGATTCTCACATTGGTTGTGAATAGAAGCAAAAAGCACATTGTTACTATGAAGGTCAATGAGCACCTTGATTAAGCAAGTGTTTTTAAACAGCTTTGCTAGTGATCAAAAGCTCTATACCAATCAGGATTCTACACCTGTATAATTGAACCTTCTGAATACATCCCTATATATTTATTTTTACGTGGATTTTTTATGTGAATTTTTTTACACATTTGGTGTCACTAATTTTTTATAATTTTACACTATTTTGATTGCTGGATTTTTTAGGAATTTTTACTCACCGCTGGATTTATTTGACTATTTATATTTATATTTATTCTTATATATTTATTTTCATGCACATTGTGAAGCGCTTCAAATATCATTATTTATTCTTTTTAAGTGACTCTGAAAACACTCTCTTTTGATAGCAGCCTCACTTGGTTTTATGTGTAATTATCAGCTATTTAGCATCACAGCGCTTTGTGTTTTATATATATTTTGTCAGTGTAGATAGTGACTTGGGAAGAAGGATCCTCCTGTAGAGTCATCACCACAGCTTTCAGCTCTGCATACTGACTGGACCCTCCAATTCCGGTCTCCTGCAGGACTGTGTCTGTACTTGGGTTGTGGGCTGCTGCTGTCCATTTACGTCCAGACGAGGTGACTATGGCTGAACCATCAGTGAACCACGCTGACTCCTTCATGTCTTCTGACAGAGACTCAAAGGGTGGAGCCTCTAGAATGGGGGATGACTGCAGCACAGGAATTTCTTCTTCTGGGCGGGTGCTGGTAAAAGTGACAAGCCCAGCCAATTGTTTTGAAATGTCTCTAACATCCCCAGCTGCAATACCCCCTCTTTCTTGAAGGTACCACTTCCATTTCATCAGTGTCTGGTTCTGGACTACAGTTGCCCTAGTGGTCAGTCCATTATCTCTCACCCATCCTGCTGCAACACATCTCAAAAAAGTTGGGACAGGGCCAAGTTTACCACGGCGTAGCATCCCCTCTTCTTTGAACAACACTGTAAATTTCTGGGAACTGAGCAGACCAGTTGCTGGAGTTTTGGAAGAGGAATGTTGTCCCATTCTTGCCTGATATTGGATTCTAACAGCTCAAAAGTCCTGGGTCTTCTTTGTTGTATTTTTCATTTCAAGATGCACCAAATATTTTCAAGTGGTGAAAGGTCTGGACTGCAGGCAGGCCATTTAAGCACCCAGACTCTTCTACTACGAAGCCATGCTGTTGTCATAGATGCAGTATGTGGTTTAGCATTGTCCTGCTGAGATATGCAAGGCCTTCCTTGAAAAGACATCACCTGGATGGGAGCATATGCTGCTCTAAAGCCTGGATATATCTTTCAGCATTGATGGTGCCTTTCCAGATGTGCAAGCTGACCATTCCATACATACTAATGCACCCCCATATCATCAAAGATGCATGTTTTTGAACTGAGCACTAATAACAAGCCGGAAGGTCTCTCTCCTCTTTAGTGCAGAGGATAGGGCGACCATGGTTGCCAAAAAAGAATGTCAAATTTTGATTGGTTTGACCAAAGAACAGTTTTCTACTTTACAACAGACCATTTTAAATTAGTTTTGTCCCAGAGAAGATGGCAATGTTTCCGGATCATGTTCATGGCTTTTTCTTTGCATGATAGAGCTTTAACTTGCATTTTTGGATGGCATGGTAAATGGTGTTCACAGACAGTGATTTTTCATAGTATTCCTGAGCCCATGCAACGATGTCCGTCCATCACAGGATCATTCCTGTTTTTATTGCAGTGCCGTCTGAGGGCGCAAGAATCATGGTCATCCAATATTGCATTTTGACCTTGTCCCCTGAGCACATCTTTTGATCTTATGTACTGTAGATGATGATATATTTAAAGTCTTTGGGCTGCGGGCAGCAAGTCCGGTGTATTTTTTTTTTTTGGGGGGGGGGTGGGAGAACCTCCTGGTATAGTATGGGGGATAGGAAAGCCCCCCTCTCCCACCCCCCCTCTCTCTCACCCCCTCTCTATCTCTCTCTTACCCCCCTCTCTCTCACTCCCCCTCTCTCTCTCCCCCCTCTCTCTCACCCCCCCTCACCCCCCTCTCTTTCACCCTCTCTCTCTCACCCCCTCTCTCACCTCTCTTTCACCCCCACCTCTTCTTCCCCACCTCTTTCCCTTCCCCCTCTCTCTCCCCCACCCTCTCTCCCCCACCTCTTTCCACCCTCCCTCTCTCTCTCTCATCCTCTCTCTCTTATCCCACCTCTTCCCCATCCCCAACTCTTTCCCCTCTCTCTCTTACCCTCACCTCCTTCTCTCTATCACCCCCTCCTAATCTCCTTTCAAACCCCCTCTCTTGCTCTCTCACCTCCCCTTTCTCTCTCTCACCCTCTATCACCCCCTCTCTCTCTTTCTCTCTCACCTCCCTCTCTCTCACTCCCCTTTCTCGCACCCCCCCTCTCTCTCTCACACTCCCTTTCTCTCACCCCCCACCTCTGTAGAGGTGGAGTTCTAATAGGAAGAGGTGGAGCCTACAGAGGAAGGGGTGGAGTTTACAGATGAAGGGGATAATCTTAAACAGAAAGGGATGGAACAAATTTAGATTGGGGGGCGCCCAATTTTAGTCTTGCCTAGGGCAGCACAAAAGCAAAATACACCACTGTATACATGCATAAACTACTTCTTCATCCTAATCTAGTTGCTAGTTTTGCAATATACATGCATATGCATACAAAGTACCGCACTCAAAAGTAAAATTTTCTATTTTTATTTTATGGCTTTGTACGCTGTATTACTGCTTTTTATGCAGCTGTGTGCATTGTTCCATAGATAACAATGAACCTGTGTTCAGATCAGTAAAAAGTGTTTTTTTTTACGCCCATGTACAAGAGGCTTTACACAAAGCAGAGAACAGGCGATGAACTGACTGTGTGTATGTTGGGAGAATGGATATAAAAACTTGTCTTAGATGACAGAACGCAGATAGTCAGCTATCAGTTTTTATTAGGAGCAGTACATTATCATTCTATTATGGCAAGTTGAAATATTTCGTATTGATTTGTATTTCATCCCACTCAGCAAACACCTGTTAAAAGAACATATTTGTTCCTGGATTCCGATCACATTGAAAGGTATTTTCTGTTTTATTTGTTTATTTAACAAATCTCCACCTCAACCCTGCAAATGACAAATGTTTTTTGTAGGATTCTGAGTTTAAAATGACACCAAACTCAACGGTTTAACCTTAAGCTGTGTAGGGAGTTTTTCACCATCAGGGCAGTAAAGAAGTGGAACTCTCTTCCACAATCGGTGGTGTCGGCAGGAATTATGGATAGTTTTAAAAGAGTCTTGGGAGTGCAGCTTAGTGAAAACAATATACAGGGATAAGAGAAATGATTTTCTACACACACACACACCAACACATGTTGAACTGGATGAACTGTTGTCTTTATTCAACCTTACCAACTATATATCTATAACTATGTAAACATGCAGCTTACTAATTCTTAGGTGGGGTGGCTGCATTTGTTTTCTTTGGGATGGGACAAACCATTTACCACTGACAGGGGTGCTTACAAGTGTACGCTTTAATTTATTTATGTTTTGGGATGAAGGTTTTCATCCAGAATGGAGACACCCTAAGACAGGAAAGTGTGTTACTGACTGGATCCCCAGGTAAAATAAAAGGTAAAAAGCTTAAAAAAGAAAACAAATGCAGCCACTGATAAGCTGAAACATACAGTATTACATTTTTTAGATTGAGTTTAACCACTTCAGCCCCGGAAGGATTTTCCCCCTTAATGACCAGAGCATTTTTTGCGATACGGCACTGCTTCGCTTTAACTGACAATCGTGCGGTCCTGCGACGCTGTACCCAAACAAAATTGACGTTCTTTTTTCCCCACAAATAGAGCTTTCTTTAGGTGGTATTTGATCACCTCTGCGGTTTTTATTTTTTGTGCTATAAACAAAAAAAGACCGACAGTTTAAAAACAAATATATATTATTTTCTTTCTGTTATATTACATATCCCAAAAATATATATATAAAAACGAATTTAGTCATCAGTTTAGGCTGATATATTTTCTTCTACATATTCAATAGGCATATATTGATTGGTTTGCAGAAAAGAAGGATAGATTTAGGGACTTTCATTTTCTGCGATTTTTAGCGGGACTGTGACATTGCAGCGGACAAATTTGACCCCAAATTACACTTTTTGGGGACCAGTGACATTATTACATTGATCAGTGCTATAAAAATGCACTGATCGATGTAAAAATGTCACTGCCAGGGAAGGGGTTAACACTAGGGGGCGGTCAAGAGTTTAAGTGTGTTCTAACTGTAGGAGGAATGGGCTTATTGAAACATGACAGAGAGCACAGTTCCTGATCACTGGGAACAGTACAGTAGATCCCTGTCATGTCACTAGGCAGAACAGGGAAATGCCTTGTTTACATAGGCAGTTCCCCGTTCTGCTTCTCCTCGCCGCGATTGCGGGCTGGCGGCGGACATCAAGACTACGGTACCCGCGGGCACGCTCCCGCGATGCTCGGTGGGTGTGCACCCGCTATCCTGCAGGTCGGCCAGTGGTTAATATCGTTATAGTATCCTCAGGGGTTTTGGTCCCATATTGGCATGATAGCATCAAGCAGTTGCTGCAGATTTGTCGCCTGCACATCCATGATGTGAATCTTCCGTTCCACCACATCCCAAAGATGCTCTATTAGATTGAGATCTGATGACTGTGGAGGCCATTGGAGTACAGTGAACTCATTGTCATCTTCAACAAACCAGTGGTGAGATGATTTGAGCTTTGTGACATGGTGCATTATCCTCCTGGAAGCAGCCATCAGAAGATGGGTACACAGTAGTCATACAGGAATGGACATGGTCAGCAACAATACTCAGGTAGGCTGTGGCGTTTAAACAATGCTCAAATGGTACTAAGGGGCCCAAAGTATGCCAATAAAATATCCCCCATACCATTACACTACCACCACCAGCCTGAATCATTGATACAAGGCAGGATGAATCTATGTTTTCATATTGTTTACACCAAATTCTGACCCTACCATCTGAATGTCGCAGCTGAAATTGAGACTCTTCAGACCAGAGCATTTTTGTCCACACAACTACCACTCACTGGATATTTTCTCTTTTTCAGGACCATTCTCTGTAAACCCTAGAGATGGTTGTGCGTGAAAATCCCAGAAGATCAGCAGTTTTTGAAATACTCAGACCAGCCTGTCTGGCACCAACAACCATTCCACATTCAGTCACTTAAATCCTCTTTCTTCCCCGTTCTGATGCTTGGTTTGAACTTCAGCAAAGTCATCTTCACTATGTCTAGATGCCTAAATGCGTTGAGTTGCTGCCATGTAATTGGCTGATAAGCAATTTGTGCTACCAAGTAATTGAACAGGTGTACCTAATAAAAGTGGGCGGTGAGGGGGGCTTTTCCTAGCCGCCGAGCCTAATGGCAGCCTGATCAGGGAACACCGCTGATCTCCGGCCTCTTACAGCAACCCCGCGCAATGACATCCACTCAGACACCTGCGCTATCTTGGGTAACGCTGCCCAACACGGAGGGGGACCAAGCAAAGGGAAATCCACTCCAACCTTGTAAGCTCACGGATTTCTTTCCCAGAAAGAACATGGAGGGAGTCCAAGATGGCTCCAGCTCATAGTCAGCTCTGGTCCCAGCTCCACAGCTGCTGCTCTCTCCCTCTGACACACAACAAACAACAGACCTCACAGAGGATATTGCAGACCCACAATCACCACAGAAGGATCCTAACAAACAGCCAGCCTCCTCGCCTCTGCAATCTCCATATGCGAAGGCACATGTGAGTAAAAAACATGTCCCCTGCACAAACAATTTTGCTAATTGTGGAGTCTAACACTTTACTTGAGGAATTTCCAGCCTCTGACAAACCTGCATCTGCCCTAGAACCTAAACAAATGCTACAGTCGCTATATAAAGACATTCAAGGTAACATAGACAGAGCAATTGGTCATAAACAGTCACAAATATTGCAGATTGCAGAACGCACAGGTCCAGATCTGGAGTTAAAAGTGGGAGAAATTGTCACGTACGTACACATACCATGGCCAACCACATGAAAATCCATCACCAATCACATGAAATTCAGCGTTTTAAAGACAAAATGGCAGATCTCGAGGATAGATTTCGAAGCAACAACGTAAAAATTAGGGGCATAACTGAATCCGTGATGCAGATGGAATTATTTGGATACCTGCAATCTTTATTTTAAAAAATGCTACCATCAGCCTCTAAACAAGAGCTTCTTATTGACTGAGAACATCACCTGGTAAAACCGAGCTACCTCCCAGCATCAATATCACATGATGTTATTGCAAGAGTGCATTTTTTTCAAATTAAAGACATGCTAAAGTCCACAGCCAGAAAAATCAAAACATTGCCGGAACCATTCTCCCAGTTTACCATCTTTGCTGACATATCCCAGGCAACCGCAGTGAGACGCAGGTAGTTCAGACCTATAACAGAAACCCTGAGAACCCAACAGATAAAATACAGATGGGAACACCTACAAAACGTCTGGTGACTTGCCAAGAAAAGATCATCCCCATAATGCCACCAAATGACTGCCTGAAATACCTGGCCCAATAGGGGTTTAAAGGAACCAACCCACCATCCAACACAAGGAAACACACTACCCAGCACCTCTCCAAGGACTGGGGGCCGGTCCCTCCTACTTGACTCTGTACTTTCTCTCATGGCACTTCTAATGGATGTTTATCCTTTCTATCATCTGCTAATACCTAAGAGAGGTCGAGGTGACACAAGTACCCTGAAGTTAGGTACTGGTATTTACCTCATACCCCCTGGTTGACGAGTCTGCTAAGCAAACTCAACGTTTTTTCTCTTTTTGCTGTCTGTCTCGCTGTACAGACAGTTGTATTTACCTGTTACAGTTAATGCGTAAATCTTTGTATCTGTATGGCAATGTTGGATTTCATGTTTATTCTCATCTCTAAGTTGATGTACCAAAATGTATTGGATTTCCTTCCAAATTAACCTGATTAACCTATACGCACCTAATTTGCGTCAACAGTCATTTTTTCGTGAGATCCATTCAAAGCATAATCAACACGCCCAAGGACACATTGTACTCTGTGGAGATTTCAATGAAACCCTCTAATAAGGCTCGCAAACACTCATCTACCCTCTCTTCCTTTATCACTGACACAAATCTTTTTGATGTTTGGAGATGTCTACATGGGAATGAAAGGGATTATACATTCTTTTCTAGGCCGCATAGCTCCTACTGGAGAATTGATCTGTTCCTTTCAGATAAACTCATGCTACAGCACATCTCTAAGACGGAGATAGATTTGATTACATGGTCCCACCATGCTCCCTTCTCCCTAGACATTTTTGTATCAACATTCAAAAAGAACATGCTTCTTTGGTGTTTGAAGGCATCTCTTCTTACAAACTCTAGATAC
This sequence comes from Aquarana catesbeiana, assembly GCF_042186555.1. Classification (NCBI taxonomy): domain Eukaryota; kingdom Metazoa; phylum Chordata; class Amphibia; order Anura; family Ranidae; genus Aquarana; species Aquarana catesbeiana. The sequence continues at coordinate 124,986,319 of NC_133336.1, forward strand.
AAGGACCAGGTCAAACAAGATCAAACAAGATCAAACAAGAATCACTCTCCTTCTTTCAGTTAAATGTAACGGAGGACATAGATAAGTTTATACTATGGAATTCACACAAAGCCATTATGAGAGGCATTTTGATTTAACTGGGTGCACTCGAGAAAAGGAGGAGAACCAGAGAAATCTCAGATCTACTAACTATTATGATTCAAGCACTAGAACAACAACATAAAACCATGCTAGATGCGACTACAGACCAAACTCTTGACAAACTGCTGCAAACTCTTGCCAACTGCCTTCTTAGTCAGCAGGAACATACTCTTACAAAGTCCAAGTTAAATTTTTATGCCCAAGCCAATAAAGTGGGAACCCTGCTGCCAGACAACTTAAACAATATATGAGGAAACCTAATGTATCTTCCCTTAATGACCCAAACAAATGAACCATCACTAACCCATTAGAAATAGCTAACGCCTTTAGTAAATTTTACTCCTCCTTATATAACCTTCAAGAGGCACCAGACTTCCAACCCCCTACAGAAAGTCATATAAAGACCTTTTTAGATGTGATTAAGCTTCCATCGCTATCCCCTTCAAAACAAACCTCGCTAGCAACACCTTTCACTTCTGAGGAAGTGCTGAAAGTTATCCACACTTTGCCTACCAACAAGTCTCCTGGCCCAGATGGGTACAGCAACGAATACTATAAGGCCTTCCAAGATATATTATCCCCATACATCAGTGCAGTGGCTAACCAAGCGGCACAAACAGGCTCTTTCCCCAAAGAAACCTTGGAGGCACTTATCGTAGCCATACCTAAACCAGGGAAACTACCCTTAAACCCAGCAAACTTTAGGCCCATCTCATTACTAAATAGTGATATTAAAATTTACGCCAAATTTTTGGCCAACAGACCCCAACCCCTAATAGGCACTTTCATACACCCAGATCAAGTGGGGTTTATTAACGGGCGTCAAGCCCCCGATAGCACCAGAAGATTTATTAACTTAATCCAGTGGGCAGAACATCATCAGACACCTTCTCTGCTCCTTTCCTTGGATGCAGAGAAGCCGTTTGACCATGTACATTGGGGCTATCTCAAACAAATTCTGACTAAGTTTGGACTCACATGACCTTTTGGGCAAGCTATACTAGCTTTATACTCTAATCCTAGTGCTAAAGTATGGATCTCTGGTATGCTGTCAGATCCATTCACCATTACAAATGGCACCAGGCAGGGATGCCCACTGTCACGTACCTTGTGGACGAGCCCGACTTGCAGGGGATGGCCTCTCTTGCGGCTCTGACTCGAGGGCCCTGTTAGGGTGAACAGGAAGTACAGGAGTCAAGAGTGGCATGAGTGTCTGGCAGGATCAACAGCAGGAGGTGGGTCTGGAACTCAGGAAGCACGGTGCAGAAGAACCTCAGACTGACCCGGAAGGTAGACTGGAACCTGGAGGGAGCTAGATCAGCAGGCTGGTGCAGCAGACTGGAACCGGACAACAGACTGGAACTGGACATCAAACTGGAACTGGACAGCAGACTGGATCCGAACAGCAGACCGGAACTGGACAGCAGACCGGAACTGGACAGCAGACTGGAACTGAAAAGCAGACTGGAACCGGACAGCAGACTGGAACTGGACAGCAGACTGGATCCGAACAGCAGACCGGAACTGGACAGCAGACTGGAACTGGACAGCAGACTGGAACTGAACAGCAGACTGGAACTGAACAGCAGACTGGAACTGAACAGCAGACTGGAACCGAACAGCAGACTGGAACCGGACAGCAGACTGGAACCGGACAGCAGACTGGATCCGAACAGCAGACTGGATCCGAACAGCAGACTGGATCCGAACAGCAGACTGGAACCAGGAACCAGGATACTGAGACTGGAGAGTCAGACAAGCCAGGGTCGGTAGTCAGGCAGACAGTGGATGTGCCAGAGGGTCAGGCAGAAGAGTAGTCAGACAAGCCGGGATCGGATGCAGGCGGATGACAGGGATGGTCAGAGACAAGCCAGGATCAGATGCAGGCAGACAACAAGGATAGTCAGGAGCAGGCCGGGTTTAGCACAGGAACAGGTTCTCAAGGATCAAAACACACGTAACGCTGTAGAGCAGACAGCAAAATCCCAGTGTGACAGTCTGGTTAAAATAGCCCGCCTGGGGCTAATGCAACTGCACACTCAGGATGCCTGTTACTGGCAGGATCTTCCTGACATTGCCCCCCCCCCCCCAAGGGCCCATTTCTCAGGATGGGATCTCGTAAAGGATTAAATTAAGCTTTTAGCATGGATGTTCTCCTCAGGCTCCAAAGAGTTCTCTTCCGGGCCATACCCTTTCCACTTAATCGGGAATTGGGCTTGATTATTCCTCTTCCTGCAATCTAGGATGGCTTCAATTTCGAATTCTTCCTCTCCGTCCACTATTACAGGATCCAGGGGATTCAAATTCTGTTCAGGGAAAGGGTTGGAGACAAAAGGTTTCAACAGGGAAGCGTGAAAGACAGGATGAATCCTGAGTGATTCCGGGAGTTCCAGCTCATAAGCTACCTCATTAATTTTCCTTTTTACAGGAAAGGGACCCAGGAATTTAGGACCCAACTTCCTGGAGGGACAAGTCAATTTTAGGTTTACAGTGGATAACCATACAAGGCTACCAGGTTCAAGTATCAATTCTCCTTGTTTCATCCAGTTGAAGGTTTCTTTGTTGCGTTCTTGAGACTTCGTCATGGTTTCCTGTAATACTTGGTTGTTGGAAGGGAAAATAATTATTGTTTCCTGGACCGCTGGTACAGAACATTCAGGAATGGAGTTGGGCAAAAAGGATGGATGAAACCCGTAATTAGCAAAAAACAGACTTTGTTTTGTGGCAGAGTGGACGGAATTATTATAGGCAAATTCAGCCAAAGGAAGCAGAGAGAACCAGTCATCCTGAGAAAAGGAAGAAAAATAGAGAAGATATTGCTCGAGGGTCTGGTTAGTCCTCTCAGTTTGACCATTCGTCTGGGGATGATAGGCAATGGAAAATGATAGTTCAATTCCCAGAGCTTTACACAGGGCTCTCCAGAATCGGGAAGTAAATTGTACTCCTCGATCAGAAACGATATTAGCCAGAATTCCATGGAGTTTAATTACCTCTCTGATGAACATTTGTGCAGTTTCAGGAGCCGAGGGAGTACCCTTCATCGGAATGAAGTGAGCCATTTTAGATAATCGATCTACCACCACAAAGATGGCAGTGTGCCCCTCTGCCGGAGGCAACTCGACAGTGAAGTCTATGGACAACATCTTCCATGGCCTGTCTGGAACATGCAGAGGTTTCAGTAATCCCCAGGCCCTGGTTCTACTGGTTTTATTCCGAGCACAGGAGGTACAGGATTCCACGTATTTCTTGCAGTCTTTAAGTACTTGGGGCCACCAGAAGGTGCGCTGGACAAGATCAACCGTCTTGGTAACACCAAAATGTCCTGCCAGTGCATTGTCATGACAAAGTTCTAAAATTGTGACCCGTAGGCCTTCAGGTACAAAGATTTTACTTCCAAACCAAAACAATCCATCCTTAGCTTGTAGTTCTGTCCCTATGGCAGGTACCGACCCTACTGAGGCTTGCTTGATCTGTGAGAGCAGGTCTTCTTGTAACAGGAGAAAATTTCCCGGGGAAAGGACAGTATCTGGAGACGAGGTTTCTTGGGGCTTGTGGAACATCCTAGACAGAGCGTCAGGTTTTATGTTCTTAGAGCCTGGCCGATAAGTAACATGAAAGGAAAACCTGGAAAAGAACAGGGCCCACCTGGCTTGTTGTGGTCTCAACCTCTTTGCGGACTTCAGGTATTCCAGGTTTTTATGATCTGTGTAGATCAGAATAGGATGAGCAGCTCCCTCCAAGAGGTATCGCCATTCTTCAAGAGCGGATTTTATGGCCAGTAGTTCCCAATCTCCTACGTCATAATTCCGTTCTGCAGTTGTTAACTTGCGAGAAAAGAAGGCTACTGGGTATAACAAAGCTTTGGTCCCTTGTCGCTGGGAAAGAACCGCTCCAACAGCAATCTTGGAAGCGTCCACTTCCAGGACAAATGGTAGGGAGGAATAGGGATGCCTCAGAACAGCAGCGGAAGTAAACAGTCTTTTGAGGGACTCAAAGGCGGATTGAGCTTCTGGCGACCAATGAAAGCGAACTCCTTGTTTGGTCAACTGAGTGATGGGGCAGATGATGGCTGAAAACCCTTTAATAAATTTTCTATAGAAATTGGCAAAGCCAACAAAATGTTGGACTCCTTTCTTGTCAGTAGGGACTGGCCAGTCAAGAATTGCAACATTATGGGGATCCATTTTGATCCCTTCCACGGAAATGATTAGTCCCAAAAATGGAATACTCTCTTGCTCGAACTCACGCTTTTCAGCCTTAGCGTACAAGCCATGTTGCCAGAGCCGGGCTAAGACACATCTGACATGTTTGTGGTGTGAGTCCAGAGAGGAAGAGAAGATGAGAATGTCATCTAAGTAGACTATGACGAACAGATCCAAGTAGTTGCGGAAGACATCATTTATGAAATACTGAAAAGTTGCAGGGATGTTGCACAATCCAAAAGGCATTACTATGTACTCAAAGTGCCCGAAGCGAGTGCGAAAAGCTGTCTTTCACTCATCCCCTTTCCTGATACGGACCAGGTTATAAGCCCCTCGGAGATCTAATTTGGTAAAAATCGTAACAGTCCCCAGTCTCTGGAATTACTCTGGTACCAAGGGGAGAGGGTAACGATTCTTAACAGTTATTTTATTGAGTTCCCGGTAGTCTATGCAGGGGCGAAGGGAGTGATCCTTTTTTCCACAAAAAAGATGCCTGCACCTGCTGGGGATGTAGAAGGCCGAATGAAATCTTTTTCTAGGTTTTCATCAATGTACACTTTCAGTGTCCCTTGCTCCAGCTCAGTCAAAGGAAAAATCCTGCCAAAGGGAACTTCAGCTCCGGGAAGGAGCTTCATAGGCCAGATGAGGAGGAAGGGTTTCAGCCCCTTTTTTACTAAATACATCTAAGAAGTCATGATAGACCTCGGGGACCAATTGGCATAGCTCAGAATCAGTGTTCAGACATAACAGAGCAGGAGATTCACAAGAGTCCTTCAGAATGCAGAACTGTTGACAGTACGGAGAGGGGAACGTAACTTCTCCGGTGACCCAGTTTATAGTGGGGTTATGGGCTTGTAGCCACGGCATACCAAGGATAACAGAGAACAATGGTGAAGCAATAATGTCCAGGCGAAGCAGTTCTTGGTGCAAGTTGAAGATGGTGACTGGAAGGGGAGCAGTTTCTTGTATGACTGGCCCCGATTTTATTGCAGACCCGTCGGCCAGGTGAATAGAAAGTCCATGGGCCTTGTATAGCAGAGGGATCTGGTGTTTGGCTGCAAAAGATGAGTCCAAGAAGCAGCTACAAGCCCCGGAGTCAATAATAGCGGGAACCTGTAAAGTCTTTCCTTAGAGCTTCAATGATATAGAAAGAGTAAGGTGAGAGGAAGTCTTAGGCCAAACAGTCGCATCATCAGAAGAGACAGACAGGCACTTATGGAGTTTGGTAGGACAGTTCCTGATGTAGTGCCCAGGTTCCCCGCAGTACAGACACAGGAATGACGTTGGCGTTCCTCCATCGTGAGAGAAGGGCGAAGGACCCCAAGTTGCATGGGCTCAGAGGTATCAGGTGTAGAGGCTGGAAAAGAGGTGGGTGCTGTATGGTGTAGTTGGGGACTCTAGGCAACATCCAGGTAGGGCGAGTGGACCCAGCACCTCTTTCTGCTCTTCGCTCTCTCAACTGTCGATCAATTTGTATAGCGAGGTTGACCAAGGCATCCAGAGTCTGAGGAATTCCCACTCGAGCCAGTTCATCTTTTAAGGGGTCAGAGAGCCCCATGTGGAACTGGTAGTGGAGGGCAGCGTCATTCCAGTCCGTATCTGCACTCCATGGGCAGAATTCCGCGACATAGTCCTCTACTGCCCTACGCCCTTGTTGAAGGGTGTGCAGGGTGGCTTCTGTGGTTGCAGAGAGCTGTGGATCGTCGTAGAGTTGGGCCATGGTATCAAAAAAGGTAGTCAGATTAGTTAGTACCTCGGCTTTCTGTTCCAGTGGCATCAAGCGAAAAGGTGCGAGGTTGGAGGGCGAAGTATAGTTTGCATGAATTCCGGAATGCCCTGAATTTACTTAGTTCCCCGGAAAACTTTTCAGGAGTGGGAACTCTCGGTTCAGGAGGCAGCATAACTACTGTAGGAGAAAAAGTACTGGTAGCAGAAGTAGACGGGGAGAAGGCCCCTGAGTTGTAGTGGGATCAGAAAGTACTTGGACCCGTTCTTCCAAACGTGTATATCCTTCCTGGAGACTTTTAACAGCCTGGGTAAGGCCTGCCAGGTGCATACAAAGTTCTTCCATAGGAGAGGCTCCCTGCTCAGGCTCGGTCATGGCTGTCTGCTACTGTCACGTACCTTGTGGACGAGCCCGACTTGCAGGGGATGGCCTCTCTTGCGGCTCCGACTCGAGGGCCCTGGTAGGGTGAACAGGAAGCACAGGAGTCAAGAGTGGCACAAGTGCCTGGCAGGATCAACGGCAGGAGGTGGGTCTGGAACTCAGGAAGCACTGTGCAGAAGAACCTCAGACTGAGCCGGAAAGTAGACCGGAACCTGGAGGGAGCTGGATCAGCAGGATGGTGCAGCAGACTGGAACTGGACAGCAGACTGGAAGCGGACAGCAGACTGGAACCGGACAGCAGACTGGAACCGGACAGCAGACTGGAACCGGACAGCAGACTGGAACCGAACAGTAGGCTGGAACTGGACAGTAGGCTGGAACTGGACAGTAGGCTGGAACTGGACAGCAGACTGGAACTGGACAGCAGACTGGATCCGAACAGCAGACTGGATCCGAACAGCAGACCGAAACTGGACAGCAGACTGGAACCAGGAACCAGGATACTGAGACTGGAGAGTCAGACAAGCCAGGGTCGGTAATCAGGCAGACAGTGGATGTGCCAGAGGGTCAGGCAGAAGAGTAGTCAGACAAGCCGGGGTCGGATGCAAGCGGATGACAGGGATGGTCGGAGACAAGCCAGGATCAGATGCAGGCAGACAACAAGAATAGTCAGGAGCAGGCCGGGCTTAGCACAGGAACAGGTTCTCAAGGATCAAAACACACATAACGCTGTAGAGCAGACAGCAAGATCCCAGTGTGACAGTCTGGTTTAAATAGCCCGCCTGGTGCTAATGGGCACGTGATCACGCAACTGCATGCTCAGGATGCCTGTTACTGGCAGGATCTTACTGATACCCTCTATCCTCTCTCATTTTTGCACTAGTCATTGAGTCGCTGGCAGAATCTATCCGAGCATGTTTAGCAATAAAAGGTCTAATGGTTGGACAAGAGAAGCATACCATTGGGTTATACATTGACATTATACATGACACTCTTCTTGCCCTAACAGACCCCCTCTCCTCTATCCTTGCCCTCCAACACATCTTAAATGAGTTTGGATTAATATCCCTATGTAGCACCCTGTAGTTTAGGCAGGGAGCCCCTCACAAATTTACTTGCCAGGAGTAGTTATTCTGGTTCATTGCTAGAGATCCATTGATTTCTCCCTAAGTTTGGCCTTGTTGCACTTTTCTCTTCTACCACTGGGTGGCTGGGTACTTGGTGGTAACCCAAGGTCAGGTTATGGGTATGTGTATCTCAGCCAATGGGTAGGGGTTTTCTTGAATCCCTTGGCCTGCTGGGAGAACCTATATATTCAGATGGAGTCAGGTGATCTATGTTCTGTGCCACCTGGACGGCTGTCTGGGTGGACGTGTGTTGTTTGCTACAGGCTGCTAGGCCAGAGATTGGGCCTATCCCAGGGGCGTCTGGCTGCTAGGCTGTGTGAGGGCCTATCCAGAAGCAAGAGAGCAGCTCAGGGTTCAGACTGCAGCTTGCAGTTCAACCAAAAGTGACGGTTCTGCTGGCCAGAGAACCTATCGTGGTCAGAGGTAGGTCGCCAGGAAGGGACTATCTACCTTATTACCGGTAACCACAGTGAGTAACTGAAACAAGTACTGGAGCAGCATTCTTACCAGATGGGGACGGTGATTAATCTGGAAACTTCAGTGGGAATCAAGCCAGGGACCCAGCCAGTGGAGGTGAGGGTTAATACAGACTCCAAAATGTACTCCAGTGCGCAGCAGCATGAAGTAGGCGGGCGCCACAGTTCTCAGAGAACATTTACACCAATCTGTAGGCAGAGGGAGGAGTTTCCACTCATCAGAGGAAGATGCATTACTGTTCCGGACGCCATCTTGGGTCCTCATGCTGAGACCTCGTGGCCTGAAAGGAAACATGGCGCACCTTGGAGCTCCAGGATTGGAAGTCCCCCAACCCATGTCAGCCGAATATGACCCACGGGAAATCACCCTTTTTTTCACCTTTGGGACCATGATTACTGATACAGGTTTTCGGATGGCACCGAAGGGTAAAATTGCCCTGTATATTTCCCAAAGCTCCGCAACCTTGGGGATCGTCTGTTGGCGATGTTCCAGGTTTGCCCTGTTTATGTGTCCTTGGAGTCGGTGTTTCAATGTGGAGAACTGCTACTGATAGCTTCTAGGCACCCACTACTGTCGTGGGTGATGAGGGCGGATTGGGCTTGTGGGTATGCCTCAGTGGAGGAACCTATATCCAGTACCAAAGCCGCTGAGTCGGGCAGTCCTACTTCGGCCCAGACTGACTCTTCCTCCGAGGAACCAGATGTGTCTGGTGAGCTTGCAGACACCACAGTGGAAGTGTCAGTTCCCACTGCCATTATTCCTTCCGGGACACCTACAGTGACCGATAGTCCGGAACAGGTGGTGCCAGTGACCTCTCTCCCTGCTACGGAGACTCAAGCACCCACCTCAGCTACTACCTTGGGTGTCACGGTTACAGAAGGAGGTGGCCCCACGATCATTACTCATCTGGCCCAGTATATTCACTCATCACGTATAGGGATGAGCCGAACACCCCCCGGTTCGGTTTGCACCAGAACCTGCGAACGGACCGAAAATTTGCACGAACGTTAGAACCCCATTGACGTCTATGGGACTTGAACGTTCGAAATCAAAAGTGCTCATTTTAAAGGGTAATTTGCATGTTATTGTCCTAAAAAGGGTTTGGGGACTCGGGTCCTGCCCCAGGGGACATGTATCAATGCAAAAAAAACTTTTAAAAACGGCCGTTTTTTCGGGAGCAGTGATTTTAACCACTTGACGACCGCCTCACGCCGATGTACGTCGGCAAGGTGGCACGGACAGGCAAAATCACGTACATATACGTGATTTGCCTTCCGCGGGAGGGGGGTCCGATCGGACCCCCCCCCCCCCCCGGTGCCCAAGGCGGTCATCTTTTGTCCCACGGCGATCGGAGGTGAGGGGGAGGCCATCCGTTCGTGGCCCCCCCCTCGCGATCGCCGCCGGCCAATTGAATCATTCCTTTGCTGCTGTATGCTAAACAGCAGCAAAGGAAATGATGTCATCTCTCCTCGGCTCGCTAATTTCCGTTCCGGCCCGAGGAGAGAAGACAGGTATGTGAGTGCACCAACACTACACAACACAGTAGAACATGCCAGGCACACAAAACACCCCGATCCCCCCCCCGATCGCCCCCCGATCCCCCCCCAATCACCCCCCCCCTGTCACAAACTGACACCAGCAGTTTTTTTTTTTTTTTTTTTTTTTCTGATTACTGCATTGGTGTCAGTTTGTGACAGTTACAGTGTTGGGACAGTGAGTATTAGCCCCCTGTAGGTCTAGGATACCCCCCTAACCCCACCTAATAAAGTTTTAACCCCTTGATCACCCCCTGTCACCAGTGTCGATAAGCGATCATTTTTCTGATCGCTGTATTAGTGTCGCTGGTGACGCTAGTTAGGAACCTAAATATTTAGGTTCGCCGTCAGCGTTTTATAGCGTCAGGGACCCACATATACTACCGAATAAATGTTTTAACCCCTTGATGGCCCCCTAGTTAACCCTTTCACCACTGATCACCGTATAACTGTTACGGGTGACGCTGGTTAGTTTGTTTATTTTTTATAGTGTCAGGGCACCCGCCGTTTATTACCGAATAAAGGTTTAGCCCCCTGATCGCCCGGCGGTGATATGCGTCGCCCCAGGCAGCGTCAGATTAGCGCCAGTACCGCTAACACCCACGCACGCAGCATACGCCTCCCTTAGTGGTATAGCATCTGAACGGATCAATATCTGATCCGATCAGATCTATACTAGCGTCCCCAGCAGTTTAGGGTTCCCAAAAACGCAGTGTTAGCGGGATCAGCCCAGATACCTGCTAGCACCTGCATTTTGCCCCTCCGCCCGGCCCAGCCCACCCAAGTGCAGTATCGATCGATCACTGTCACTTACAAAACACGCATAACTGCAGCGTTCGCAGAGTCAGGCCTGATGCCTGCGATCGCTAACAGTTTTTTTTGTAGCTTTTTATTGAACTGGCAAGCGCCAGCGGCCTAGTACACCCCGGTCGTAGTCAAACCAGCACTGCAGTAACACTTGGTGACGTGGCGAGTCCCATAAGTGCAGTTCAAGCTGGTGAGGTGGCAAGCACAAGTAGTGTCCCGCTGCCACCAGGAAGACAAACACAGGCCCGTCGTGCCCATAATGCCCTTCCTGCTGCATTCGCCAATCCTAATTGGGAACCCACCGCTTCTGCAGCGCCTGTACTTCCCCCATTCACATCCCCAACCAAATGCAGTCGGCTGCATGAGAGGCATTTTCTTTATGTCCTCCCGAGTACCCCTACCCAACGAACCCCCCCAAAAAAGATGTTGTGTCTGCAGCAAGCGCGGATATAGGCGTGACACCCGCTATTATTGTCCCTCCTGTCCTGACAATCCTGGTCTTTGCATTGGTGAATGTTTTGAACGCTACCATTCATTAGTTGAGTATTAGCATAGGGTACAGCATTCCACAGACTAGGCACACTTTCACAGGGTCTCCCAAGATGCCATCGCATTTTGAGAGACCCGAACCTGGAACCGGTTACCATTATAAAAGTTAGTTACAAAAAAAGTGTAAAAAAAAATATATATATATAAAATAAAAAAAAATAGTTGTCGTTTCATTGTTCTCTCTCTCTCTATTCTCTCTCTCTATTGTTCTGCTCTTTTTTTACTGTATTCTATTCTGCAATGTTTTATTGTTATTATGTTTTATCATGTTTGCTTTTCAGGTATGCAATTTTTTATACTTTGCCGTTTACTGTGCTTTATTGTTAACCATTTTTTTGTCTTCAGGTACGCCATTCACGACTTTGAATGGTTATACCAGAATGATGCCTGCAGGTTTAGGTATCATCTTGGTATCATTCTTTTCAGCCAGCGGTCGGCTTTCATGTAAAAGCAATCCTAGCAGCTAATTAGCCTCTAGACTGCTTTTACAAGCCGTGGGAGGGAATGCCCCCCCCCACCGTCTTCCGTGATTTTCTCTGGCTCTCCTGTCTCAACAGGGAACCTGAGAATGCAGCCGGTGATTCAGCCAGCTGACCATAGAGCTGATCAGAGACCAGAGTGGCTCCAAACATCTCTATGGCCTAAGAAACCGGAAGCTACGAGCATTTTATGACTTAGATTTCGCCGGATGTAAATAGCGCCATTGGGAAATTGGGGAAGCATTTTATCACACCGATCTTGGTGTCTTCAGATGCTTTGAGGGCAGAGGAGAGATCTAGGGTCTAATAGACCCCAATTTTTTCAAAAAAGAGTACCTGTCACTACCTATTGCTATCATAGGGGATATTTACATTCCCCGAGATAACAATAAAAATGATTAAAAAAAAAAATGAAAGGAACAGTTTAAAAATAAGATAAAAAAGCAAAAAAATAATAAAGAAAAAAAAAAAAAAAAAAAAGCACCCCTGTCGCCCCCTGCTCTCGCGCTAAGGCGAACACATGCGGCGGTCTGTCGTCAAACGTAAACAGCAATTGCACCATGCATGTGAGGTATCGCCGCGAAGGTCAGATCGAGAGCAGTAATTTTTGCAGTAGACCTCCTCTGTAAATCTAAAGTGGTAACCTGTAAAGGCTTTTAAAGGCTTTTAAAAATGTATTTATTTTGTTGCCACTGCACGTTTGTGCGCAATTTTAAAGCATGTCATGTTTGGTATCCATGTACTCGGCCTAAGATCATCTTTTTTATTTCATCAAACATTTGGGCAATATAGTGTGTTTTAGTGCATTAAAATTTAAAAAAGTGTGTTTTTTCCCCAAAAAATGTGTTTGAAAAATCGCTGCGCAAATACTGTGTGAAAAAAAAAAAATGAAACACCCACCATTTTAATCTGTAGGGCATTTGCTTTAAAAAAATATATAATGTTTGGGGGTTCAAAGTAATTTTTTTGCAAAAAAAAATAACTTTTTCATGTAAACAATGAGTGTCAGAAAGGGCTTTGTCTTCAAGTGGTTAGAAGAGTGAGTGATGTGTGACATAAGCTTCTAAATGTTGTGCATAAAATGCCAGGACAGTTCAAAACCCCCCCAAATGACCCCATTTTGGAAAGTAGACACCCCAAGCTATTTGCTGAGAGGCATGTTGAGTCCATGGAATATTTTATATTGCGACACAAGTTGCGGGAAAGACAAATTTTTTTTTTTTTTTGCACAAAGTTGTCACTAAATGATATATTGCTCAAACATGCCATGGGAATATGTGAAATTACACCCCAAAATACATTCTGCTGCTTCTCCTGAGTACAGGGATACCACATGTGTGAGACTTTTTGGGAGCCTAGCCGCGTACGGGACCCCGAAAACCAAGCACCGCCTTCAGGCTTTCTAAGGGCGTGAATTTTTGATTTCACTCTTCACTGCCTATCACAGTTTCGGAGGCCATGGAAAGCCCAGGTGGCACAAAACCCCCCCAAATGACCCCATTTTGGAAAGTAGACACCCAAAGCTATTTGCTGAGAGGTATAGTGAGTATTTTGCAGACCTCACTTTTTGTCACAAAGTTTTGAAAATTGAAAAAAGAAAAAAAAAAAGTTTTTTCTTGTCTTTCTTCATTTTCAAAAACAAATGAGAGCTGCAAAATACTCACCATGCCTCTCAGCAAATAGCTTGGGGTGTCTACTTTCCAAAATGGGGTCATTTGGGGGGGTTTTGTGCCACCTGGGCATTCCATGGCCTCCGAAACTGTGATAGGCAGTGAAGAGTGAAATCAAAAATTTTCACCCTTAGAAATCCTGAAGGCGGTGATTGGATTTCGGGGCCCCGTACGCGGCTAGGCTCCCAAAAAGTCCCACACATGTGGTATCCCCATACTCAGGAGAAGCAGCTAAATGTATTTTGGGGTGCAATTCCGCATATGCCCATGGCCTGTGTGAGCAATATATCATTTAGTGACAACTTTGTGCAAAAAAAAAAAAAAAAAGTGTCACTTTCCCGCAACTTGTGTCAAATATAAAATATTCCATGGACTCAATATGCCTCTCAGCAAATAGCTTGGGGTGTCTACTTTCCAAAATGGGGTCATTTGGGGGGGTTTTGTGCCACCTGGGCATTCCATGGCCTCCGAAACTGTGATAGGCAGTGAAGAGTGAAATCAAAAATTTACACCCTTAGAAATCCTGAAGGCGGTGCTTGGTTTACGCGGCTAAGCTCCCAAAAAGTCCCACACATGTAGTATCCCTATACTCAGGAGAAGCAGCTGAATGTATTTTGGGGTGCAATTCCACATAGGCCCATGGCCTGTGTGAGCAATATATCATTTAGTGACAACTTTTTGTAAATATTTTTTTTTTTTTTTGTCATTATTCAATCACTTAGGACAAAAAAAATAAATATTCAATGGGTTCAACATGCCTCTCAGCAATTTCCTTGGGGTGTCTACTTTCCAAAATGGGGTCATTTGGGGGGGTTTTGTACTGCCCTGCCATTTTAGCACCTCAAGAAATGACATAGGCAGTCATAAACTAAAAGCTGTGTAAATTACAGAAAATGTACCCTAGTTTGTAGACGCTATAACTTTTGCGCAAACCAATAAATATACGCTTATTGACATTTTTTTTACCAAAGACATGTGGCCGAATACATTTTGGCCTAAATGTATGACTAAAATTTAGTTTATTGGATTTTTTTTATAACAAAAAGTAGAAAATATCATTTTTTTTCAAAATTTTCGGTCTTTTTCCGTTTATAGCGCAAAAAATAAAAACTGCAGAGGTGATCAAATACCATAAAAAAAAAGCTCTATTTGTGGGAAGAAAAGGACGTAAATTTCGTTTGGGTACAGCATTGCATGACCGCGCAATTAGCAGTTAAAGCGACGCAGTGCCAAATTGGAAAAAGACCTCTGGTCCTTAGGCAGCATAATGGTCCGGGGCTCAAGTGGTTAATGATGCTTAAAGTAAAAAAAAAAAGAAGTGAAATATTCCTTTAAATATCGCACCTGGGGGGTGTCTATAGTATGCCTGTAAAGTGGCGCATGTTTCCCGTGCTTAGAACAGTCCCTGCACAACATTTTTAAAGGAAAAAAAGTCTGCGTGCAGCTTTAATGTAATGTCTGGTCCTGGCAATATGGATGAAAATCAGTGAGACAAACGGCATGGGTACCCCTCAGTCCATTACCAGGCCCTTTGGGTTTTGTATGGATATTAAGGGGAACCCCGCACCCAAATTAAAATAAGGAAAGGTGTGGGGCCACCAGGCCCTGTATACTCTGAGCAGCAGTATACAGGCGGTGCAAACAAGACAGGGACTGTAGGTTTGTTGTTAAGTAGAATCTGTTTGTAATTTTGAACGGGTACATTTTTAACGTGTTTAGCTCCAGCCAAAAAATCTTTTTTAAGCTTTTTGGAAAACATAGGGAAGGGTTATCACCCCTGTGACATTTGTTTTGCTGTCTGTCCTCTTCAGAAGATTTCACCTCACTTTTTGTCCCAATGACAAATGTTTTTTGAAAATTTGTTTTTTTTTGTGGAACAAGGATTGGAAAGCATCAGTGGAAAGGAGAAATGTTTTTCCCATATTAACTCTTACAGGAGAGAATTCCCCTTCCTAGGGGTAGATTTCATCTCACTTCCTGTTGTCTCCTTCCGTTTGCAAGTAGGAGTCATTTGTAAGTTAGATGTTTGAAAGTAGGGGCCTGCCCTATATACTCAGCAGAAATTTGGGCTTTAGGTGTTGTTGTGGCCACAACACTGTAAGCCCTCACAGGGCCCTGCTGTGAAATATTAGATCAAGAATTGAAATTACATGCCCCTGTTGAACAGGGGCCGAAAAATTGGGCCTTTGGTGGTGGTGGTGGTGCTGGTGCCACAACACTGTAAGTGCTCACTCGCTCTTGGTGGGCGCAGAAATGGGCCCTGCTGTGAAATATTAGATCAAGAATTGTAATTACATGCCCCGTTGAACAAGGGCAGAAAAATTGGGCCTTTGGTGGTGGTGGTGCCACAACACTGCAACCTCTCACAGATACTCTAGTTGGAACGCAGGAACGAGCCCTGCTGCAAAGTATTGCATCAAAAATTGTAATTACATGCCCCTGTTAAACAGGGGTTGAAAAATTAAGCCTTAGGCACTGGTGGTGGCGCCCAGAAAAATGTTCTTACAAGCTATCAGCGTGATCATTGAGGAGGAAGAGGATAATTACTCAGGATAGTCACTCAGCATCAGCATAGGCAGTCTTTGAAGGGATCTGAGATTTTTAAAAAAATTATTCGATTACATCAGCATGAGGTGGTAGCTGGTGGTGATCCAAGACTGATTCATTTTTATGAAGGTCAGTCGATCGACTGAGTCGGTGGACAGACGCACCCTGTGATTGGTTACAAAGCCTCCAGCAGCATTGAATGTGCGTTCCGAAAGAACGCTGGATGCAGGACAGGCCAGTAGCTCAATTGCATACTGTGAAAGCTCTGGCCAGTGATCCATCCTCAAGACCCAGTAACCCAGAGGATTTTCGGTGGGAAAGTTGTCCAAGGCAGATCTTGCCCCTAGGTTTTCCTGCACCATGTAAAACAGACGCTGGCGATGGTTGCTGGAACCGATCATACCTTGGGGCTGCGTTCAGACAAAAAATTGTCTGAACGCATCGGTCAGATGGCCACCTTCTCCACCGCTCCTTCTTTGACTGACCGAAGCCTCAGCAACACGTTGTCCAGAAACAGGAGTTTGTAACCTCCCAGTCTCTGGGAACGCGTTGCACAGACCTTTCTGCAAGGCCTCCCGAAGATGTTTCATCCTCTGCTCCCTCTGCGATGGCAAGATAAGGTCCGCAACCTTACCCTTGTAACGTGGATCAAGGAGGGTTGCCAGCCAGTATTGGTCCTTCTCCTTGATACCACGAATACGAGGATCCTTACGCAGGCTTTGCAGGATCAGGGAGGCCATGCAGCGTAGGTTTGCTGAGGCATTGGGTCCGGAGTCCCCTGGGTCACTAAGGATGACATGGTTGAGGCCACCTCCTCCCAGCCACGTACAAGTCCATGTGTTTCTTGGGACTGATCTCTTAAAGACTGCTGCTGATGCTGAGTGCCAGGCTCCACCTCCATACTGACACAATCCTCCTCCTCCTCCTCCTCTTCCTGTGTGATCGGCGGGCCCGCAGGAACACTGTCTGGATAAAGGGGGCCTTGAGAGCTAAGGAAGTCCTCCTCTTCCTGCCTCTGTTCTGCCTCAAGTGCCCTGTCCATTATTCCACGCAGCGTGTGCTCCAACAGGTGGACAAGGGGGACAGTGTCACTGATGCATGCACTGTCACTGCTCACCATCCTCGTGGCCTCCTCAAATGGTGACAGGACAGTGCATGCATCCCTGATCATGGCCCACTGGCGTGGGGAAAAAAAAAACAAGCTCCCCTGACCCTGTCCTGGTGCCATAGTCGCACAGGTACTCATTGATGGCCCTCTGCTGCGTGTGCAGCCGCTGCAGCATGGCCAACGTTGAGTTCCACCTGGTGGGCATGTCACAGATTAGGCGGTTCTTGGGCAGGTTAAACTCCTTTTGCAGGTCCGCCAGCCGAGCACTGGCATTATATGACCGGCGGAAATGCACACAGACTTTCCTGGCCTGCCTCAGGACATCCTGTAACACTGTGCAGAGGTCTCACTACACTAACTTGTAGTTTTAGCTGAACACTGTGAGCAGGACGCACTACACTAACTTGTAGCTTTAGATGAACACTGTGCAGAGGTCTCACTACACTAACTTGTAGTTTTAGCTGAACACTGTGAGCTGGACGCACTACACTAACTTGTAGCTTTAGATGAACACTGTGCAGAGGTCTCACTACACTAACTTGTAGTTTTAGCTGAACACTGTGAGCAGGACGCACTACACTAACTTGTAGCTTTAGATGAACACTGTGCAGAGGTCTCACTACACTAACTTGTAGTTTTAGCTGAACACTGTGAGCAGGACACACTACACTAACTTGTAGCTTTAGATGAACACGGTGCAGAGGTCTCACTACACTAACTTGTAGTTTTAGCTGAACACTGTGAGCAGGACGCACTACACTAACTTGTAGCTTTAGATGAACACTGTGCAGAGGTCTCACTACACTAACTTATAGTTTTAGCTGAACACTGTGAGCAGGACGCACTACACTAACTTGTAGCTTTAGCTGAACACTGTGCAGAGGTCTCACTACACTAACTTGTAGTTTTAGCTGAACACTGTGAGCAGGACGCACTACAATAACTTGGAGCTTTAGATGAACACTGTGCAGAGGTCTCACTACACTAACTTGTAGTTTTAGCTGAACACTGTGAGCAGGACGCACTACACTAACTTGTAGCTTTAGATGAACACTGTGCAGAGGTCTCACTACACTAACTTGTAGTTTTAGCTGAACACTGTGAGCAGGACGCACTACACTAACTTGTAGCTTTAGATGAACACGGTGCAGAGGTCTCACTACACTAACTTGTAGTTTTAGCTGAACACTGTGAGCAGGATGCACTACACTAACTTGTAGCTTTAGATGAACACTGTGCAGAGGTATCACTACACTAACTTGTAGTTTTAGCTGAACACTGTGAGCAGGACGCACTACACTAACTTGTAGCTTTAGATGAACACTGTGCAGAGGTCTCACTACACTAACTTGTAGTTTTAGCTGAACACTGTGAGCAGGACGCACTACACTAACTTGTAGCTTTAGCTGAACACTGTGCAGAGGTCTCACTACACTAACTTGTGGTTTTAGCTGAACACTGTGAGCAGGACGCACTACACTAACTTGTAGCTTTAGATGAACACTGTGCAGAGGTCTCACCACACTAACTTGTAGTTTTAGCTGAACACTGTGAGCAGGACGCACTACAATAACTTGTAGCTTTAGATGAACACTGTGCAGAGGTCTCACTACACTAACTTGTAGTTTTAGCTGAACACTGTGAGCAGGACGCACTACACTAACTTGTAGCTTTAGATGAACACTGTGCAGAGGTCTCACTACACTAACTTGTAGTTTTAGCTGAACACTGTGAGAAGGACACACTACACTAACTTGTAACTTTAGATGAACACTGTGCAGAGGTCTCACTACACTAACTTGTAGTTTTAGCTGAACACTGTGAGCAGGACGCACTACACTAACTTGTAGCTTTAGATGAACAAGGTGCAGAGGTCTCACTACACTAACTTGTAGTTTTAGCTGAACACTGTGAGCAGGACGCACTACACTAACTTGTAGCTTTAGATGAACACTGTGCAGAGGTCTCACTACACTAACTTGTAGTTTTAGCTGAACACTGTGAGCAGGACGCACTACACTAACTTGTAGCTTTAGATGAACACTGTGCAGAGGTCTCACTACACTAACTTGTAGTTTTAACTGAACACTGTGAGCAGGACGCACTACACTAACTTGTAGCTTTAGATGAACACTGTGCAGAGGTCTCACTACACTAACTTGTAGTTTTAGCTGAACACTGTGAGCAGGACCACTACACTAACTTGTAGCTCTAGATGAACACTGTGCAGAGGTCTCACTACACTAACTTGTAGTTTTAGCTGAACACTGTGAGCAGGACGCACTACACTAACTGTAAATAGTCTAGCTGTCTGACTCTGGTATTTTCTTCAGGTAGCTGTAAATACTGTAACAAGACAAGCCTGCCTGTCAGTAGGAAGATAACAGGAATGGATCTAGCTAAACTGAATACAGTGTATATATATATATATATATATATATATATATATATATATATATGCAACACCTGGGATGCATATATATACACAATACACTGTAAGTGCAGCTAACTTACTGACTGTCCTGCCTAATCTAGCTAACTCAAATGAAATGACACTGTCTCTCTCTCTCTATCTAAGCATGCCGGAACACACTACACTGGGCCGCCGTGCAGGCGGCCTTATATAGTGTGGGGCGTGTTCTAAACCCCCTGAGCCATAATTGGCCAAAGCCACCCTGGCTTTGGCTAATTACAGCTCTCTCTACTGACAACGCTGTGATTGGCCAAACATGCGGGTCATAGTGCATGCTTGGCCAATCATCAGCCGGCAATGCACTGCGATGGGCCGTGACGCGCCACACGAATTTGGCGATGGGTACACGAAGCTCATCCCTAATCACGGATGAAGCAAGAATAACGATCTTGGATCCCTCCCCTGGGGCGCCAAAGCCGGTAAGTGAAGAGGGAAGGGAGAATGTATGAGACAAATAAAGTGACTGCTATGCAAAGCCTTGTAAATCTGTACCTTTTCTTGTTCACTTCCCCACCTTAAGGGAAAAAATATTCTACTGTTGGCGGGACCGTTAAAACCACACTACTTTAAGAATCTTATGAGTAAGTTGTTACCATTGAAATGCCACAAAGAACCAGGGACTAAAGGTCCCATTGTTACCTGTTTTCACCTCCAATTGTTGAACTAATGCAAATAATATTGGTTCTATCAAAGGTTCTTAAATCACTTTGTCATTACGGTGAATAGAAAAGGAGAGTCTGTTTGTAATACAAAAAGGACTGTTAAGAGAAATAAAACCTCTTTTACATCCAAGAAGTGTCTGGCGCCCAATGACTTTCACCATCTTTGCACCCACTATGCCTCATAATCCACCACATACAGAAGGATGTCAGCTATCTCTGGTAGGGATGAGCTTCGTGTTCGAGTCGAACCCATGTTCGACTCGAACATTGGCTGTTCGGTTGTTCGCCGAATTCCGAACTGTATGGGCAGTTCGCGCCAAATTCGTGTGGCGTGTCACGGCCCATAATTCACTGCGGCATCGCAGTGCATTTCTGGCTGATGATTGGCCAAGCATGCACTATGACCCCCATGCTTGGCCAATCACAGCGCTTTGGCCAATTATGGCTCAGGGGGTTTAGAACACGCCCCACACTATATAAGGCCGCCTGCACGGCGGCCCTGTGTAGTGTGTGTTCCGGCGTTGAAAGAGAGATAGATAGACAGAGAGACAGTGTCATTTCATTTGAGTTAGATAGATTAGGCAGGACAATCATTGAGTTAGCTGCACTTACAGTGTATTGTGTATATATATATGCATCCCAGGTGTTGTATATATATATATATATATATATACACTGTATTCAGTTTAGCTAGATCCGTTCCTGTTATCTTCTTACTGACAGGCAGGCTTGTCTTGTTACAATATTTACAGCTACCTGAAGAAAATTGCTGGTGTTCTTTTGATCCTATTAGTACCACAGTCAGGCAGCTAGACTATTTACAGTTAGTGCAGTGTGTCCTGCTCACAGTGTTCAGCTAAAACTACAAGTTAGTGTGGTGCGTCCTGCTCACAGTGTTCAGCTAAACCTACAAGTTATTTTTTTGCGAGCTCTGCACAGTGTTCATCTAAAGCTACAAGTTAGTGCAGTGCGTCCTGCTCACAGTGTTCAGCTAAAACTACAAGTTAGTGTAGTGAGACCTCTGCACAGTGTTCATCTAAAGCTACAAGTTAGTGCAGTGTGTCCTGCTCACAGTGTTCAGCTAAAACTACAAGTTATTTTTTTGCGAGCTCTGCACAGTGTTCATCTAAAGCTACAAGTTAGTGCAGTGCGTCCTGCTCACAGTGTTCAGCTAAAACTACAAGTTAGTGTAGTGAGACCTCTGCACAGTGTTCATCTAAAGCTACAAGTTAGTGCAGTGTGTCCTGCTCACAGTGTTCAGCTAAAACTACAAGTTAGTGTAGTGAGACCTCTGCACAGTGTTCATCTAAAGCTACAAGTTAGTGTAGTGCATCCTGCTCACAGTGTTCAGCTAAAACTACAAGTTAGTGTAGTGAGACCTCTGCACAGTGTTCATCTAAAGTTACAAGTTAGTGCAGTGCGTCCTGCTCACAGTGTTCAGCTAAAACTACAAGTTAGTGTGGTGCGTCCTCCTCACAGTGTTCAGCTAAACCTACAAGTTATTTTTTTGCGAGCTCTGCACAGTGTTCATCTAAAGCTACAAGTTAGTGCAGTGAGACCTCTGCACAGTGTTCAGCTAAAGCTACAAGTTAGTGTAGTGCGTCCTGCTCACAGTGTTCAGCTAAAACTACAAGTTAGTGTAGTGAGACCTCTGCACAGTGTTCATCTAAAGCTACAAGTTAGTGTAGTGCATCCTGCTCACAGTGTTCAGCTAAAACTACAAGTTAGTGTAGTGAGACCTCTGCACAGTGTTCATCTAAAGCTACAAGTTAGTGCAGTGCATCCTGCTCACAGTGTTCAGCTAAAACTACATGTTAGTGTGGTGCGTCCTCCTCACAGTGTTCAGCTAAACCTACAAGTTATTTTTTTGCAAGCTCTGCACAGTGTTCATCTAAAGCTACAAGTTAGTGTAGTGCGTCCTGCTCACAGTGTTCAGCTAAAACTACAAGTTAGTGTAGTGAGACCTCTGCACAGTGTTCATCTAAAGCTACAAGTTAGTGCAGTGTGTTCTGCTCACAGTGTTCAGCTAAAACTACAAGTTAGTGTAGTGAGACCTCTGCACAGTGTTCATCTAAAGCTACAAGTTAGTGCAGTGCGTCCTGCTCACAGTGTTCAGCTAAAACTACAAGTTAGTGTAGTGAGACCTCTGCACAGTGTTCATCTAAAGCTACAAGTTAGTGCAGTGCGTCTTGCTCACAGTGTTCAGCTAAAACTACATGTTAGTGTGGTGCGTCCTCCTCACAGTGTTCAGCTAAACCTGCAAGTTATTTTTTTGCGAGCTCTGCTCAGTGTTCATCTAAAGCTACAAGTTAGTGCAGTGCGTCCTGCTCACAGTGTTCAGCTAAAACTACATGTTAGTGTGGTGCGTCCTCCTCACAGTGTTCAGCTAAACCTACAAGTTATTTTTTTGCGAGCTCTGCACAGTGTTCATCTAAAGCTACAAGTTAGTGTAGTGCGTCCTGCTCACAGTGTTCAGCTAAAACTACAAGTTAGTGTAGTGAGACCTCTGCACAGTGTTCATCTAAAGCTACAAGTTAGTGCAGTGCGTCCTGCTCACAGTGTTCAGCTAAAACTACAAGTTAGTGTGGTGCGTCCTCCTCACAGTGTTCAGCTAAACCTACAAGTTATTTTTTTGTGAGCTCTGCACAGTGTTCATCTAAAGCTACAAGTTAGTGCAGTGCGTCCTGCTCACAGTGTTCAGCTAAAACTACAAGTTAGTGTGGTGCGTCCTCCTCACAGTGTTCAGCTAAAACTACAAGTTAGTGTAGTGTGTCCTCACAGTGTTCAGCTAAAACTACAAGTTAGTGTAGTGAGACCTCTGCACAGTGTTCAGCTAAAACTACAAGTTAGTGTAGTGCATCCTGCTCACAGTGTTCAGCTAAAACTACAAGTTAGTGTGGTGCGTCCTCCTCAGTGTTCAGCTAAACCTACAAGTTATTTTTTGCGAGCTCTGCACAGTGTTCAGCTAAAGCTACTTGTAGATGGTTGGTGGTGTTCTCATACTACAGGCAGGCAGTTGATTTTTGCTAGCTGTAGTATCAGTACATATATATATATATATATATATATATATATATATATATATATATATATATATCCCAGCTTAGTGCAGCTACAGGCCATTAGTATGTCTGGAAGGCCAAGAAGGAGAGGCAGACAGTCACAAGCCAATAAGAGAGGGCAAGCAGGCTTTGTGTCTAGTGCTGGTCGTGGAGACGGTGCATCCTCATCAGCACGTGGCCGTGGGACACGCTTGGCCTTTTTTTCTGCAGCTGGCCGTCTTGAGCCGCAACATGCGGAAGACTTGGTCGAGTGGATGACCAAGCCTCCTCATCCTCTCTCACCCATGCTCAGGGTACTTTGTCTGGCAAAGCAGCGGCCTCTTCCCTCGGCTCAATGTCATCAGTCAATGCAAAAAAGGGAAGTGTATCATAACACGGAGTGGCACCGTGGATACACACAGAAAGTAAACCTGTGCCGCGTCCTATCAAATATACGAGAAACAAACAAGAGGGACTTTTGGACTTTCTAGGCACAACTACAACAAACTGGTTATATAAAATAACATTTTATTTACTTAGAAAAATACATAGCAAAAAAGAGACATTGCCTAAAAACCACAACATGTGTATATATTAAAGTGCTCGCTATACAACACCATCTATAGTATACAGTTATTCGGACGTCTGGATAAACATTCCACATAGAAATCAATCCGAAATGATGGCTCGATAGCAAATCTGTAGTCAATTCATGTCACGTAAATCTTTGATGCTCGACATGTTTCGCGTATCATTACGCTTCTTCAAGAGCGATACAGGATATGTTGTAGCTATCAGAATATATAACATAGCAAAGCATAGTAATTAATATATATATCCATCGAAAACAGGCATCTATAATGACGCCACATACATTTGTATTTAGAAATATATGGTTCAAGCAGAGCAATGATGGGTGCGCAAACCATAAGGGTGATGAAAGGCTGCTATGGGGGCGTACACAACATAGTCTAATGTGATACTTCAAAGGTGTGTCACAGTAAAGAAGGTACATAGGGTAAATAAAGATTTTATTCCCAATGCCTAAAGGGGTGAAAAGAAGAAAAAAGGAAAGAAAGAAAGGGAGGGGGGAAAAAAGAAAAGAAAGGGGGAGAGAAAGAACAAGAGAAAGAGAGAGGAGAAGAAAAAGGGGGAAAAGAACTGAAAAGGAGAAAAAAGAAAAAGAGAAAGAGAGGGAAATATCAAGGAAAGTGGGGAAGGGGGGGGGGGGAGGGGAGGGGGAAAAAGAGGGGGAGAGGAAAGAAGGGAATGGAAAGGGGGGGGGGGGGGGTTGGGGTTAAGGAAAGATAAAGGAAATACTTACATTGTGGAATATATATAAAATCATAAAAGAGATAATAATCCGCAAGCCCACACAGGCCGGAAAACCGGAAAGTTAATATATCTATGCACGTCGGGATAGATGTAAGCTGGTATTAGCTTATTACATAAGCCTGTTCCTAAAAGGAAAACAATAATTTTAGAATAGAGATATATGAATGTGTATGTATAGGTGCGCACCCATCATTGCTCTGCTTGAACCAGTATATATTTCTAAATACAAATGTATGTGGCGTCATTATAGATGCCTGTTTTCGATGGATATATATATTAATTACTATGCTTTGCTATGTTATATATTCTGATAGCTACAACATATCCTGTATCGCTCTTGAAGAAGCGTAATGATACGCGAAACATGTCGAGCATCAAAGATTTACGTGACATGAATTGACTACAGATTTGCTATCGAGCCATCATTTCGAATTGATTTCTATGTGGAATGTTTATCCAGACGTCCGAATAACTGTATACTATAGATGGTGTTGTATAGCGAGCACTTTAATATATACACATGTTGTGGTTTTTAGGCAATGTCTCTTTTTTGCTATGTATTTTTCTAAGTAAATAAAATGTTATTTTATATAACCAGTTTGTTGTAGTTGTGCCTAGAAAGTCCAAAAGTCCCTCTTGTTTGTTTCTCAATGTCATCAGTGACTCCTTCCCTAGCCCCACCATGTCCTCCTGAGGAGTCCCTCGAACTGTTTGACCACAGTGTTGGGTACATGCTCCAGGAGGATGCCCAGCGTTTGGAAGGCTCTGATGATGATACTGAGCTCGATGAAGGCAGTAACATGAGCACGAACAGAGGGGGTGCCCAAGAAGGACAGCAATCTGGCAGTTGTGCTCCCCCTGCTGCAGCATACTGCCAAGTTTGCTCCAGTGATGAGGAGGGAGGGGATGATGAGGTCATTGACTCAACGTGGGTGCCTGATAGGAGAGAGGAGGAGGAGGAGGAGGCGGCACATCACCAACGAGGCAGGATGCCCTCCAGGGGCCAGCCTAAGGGCAGCACATTGACTGCATCATACCCCAAAGCTCCACATGTGCAGGGTGCTGCTGTCTCTGCGCGTTATTCAAAAAGTTCTTTGGTGTGGGCCTTTTTTGCGACGAGTGCATCAGATCGCACCTCTGCTATTTGCAACCTATGTCTCAAGCGTATCTCGCGTGGCCAAAACATCTCCCGCTTGGGTACCACATGCTTGACCAGACATATGTTGACCTGCCATGCAGTTTGTTGGCAAGCGTATCTAAAAGACCCACACCAAAGAACAAAGAGGACCTCTTCTTGCTCCTCATCAGCTGAGATCTCCAACCCCACTATACCTTCAGTCTTCTCTGAGACCTGCACTGAGAGGAATGAAGGTGTAGAATTAGGTGTGTCACAGCCAAGTACTTGTGGGCAATATGCTTTTGGTACACCGACGTCAGATTGTACCAGGCAAATTTCCCTGCCCCAGCTGCTGCACTGCCGAAAGAAGTTTGCTCCCAGCCATCCACATGCCCAGCGGTTAAATGCTAGCTTGGCAAAATTGCTAGCACTTCAACTGCTGCCTTTTCAGTTGGTAGACTCTGCCCCTTCCATGAGTTTGTGGAATGTGCGGTTCCTCAGTGGTAGGTACCCAAACGCCACTTTTTCTCACGGAAGGCGATTCCGGCTCTCTACCGGCATGTGGAAGGCAATGTCCATGCCTCGCTGGACAGGGCGGTCAGCGGGAAGGTGCATATTACCGCTGACTCATGGTCCAGCAGGCATGGACAGGGACGTTACCTAAGTTTCACGGCGCATTGGGTGACTCTGCTGGCAGCTGGGAAGGATGCAGGACAAGGTGCAGTAGTGTTAGAGGTTGTTCCGCCACCACGCCTCCAAAATGCCACTACTAATGATTGTGACACACCTCTCTCCTCCACCCCCTCCTCTTCTTCTTCCTCCATGGCCTCTTCCTGTGCTTTTTCCTCGGAACCAGCGGTGCTCCGTAGCCGTTCAAGGGGCTACGCAAGTACGCAGGCCAAAAGATGCCAGGCGGTGCTTGAGCTGGTGTGCTTGGGGGACAGGAGCCACACTGGGGCAGAGGTTCTGTCAGCTCTGCAGGGGCAGGTTCAGAGGTGGTTGACGCCACGCCAACTTAAGGCAGGAATGGTGGTTTGCGACAATGGCACCAACCTCCTCTCTGCCCTCCGACAGGGACAAATGACCCATGTGCCCTGTTTGGCTCACGTCCTTAACTTGGTGGTGCAGCGGTTCTTGGGCAGGTACCCGGGCTTACAGGATGTCCTGAGGCAGGCCAGGAAAGTCTGTGTGCATTTCCGCCGGTCTTATAATGCCAGTGCTCGGCTGGCGGACCTCCAAAAGGAGCTTAACCTGCCCAAGAACCGCCTAATCTGTGACATGCCTACCAGGTGGAACTCAACGTTGGCCATGCTGCAGCAACTGCACATGCAGCAGAGGGCCATCAATGAGTACCTGTGTGACTATGGCACCAGGACAGGGTCAGGGGAGCTTGGTTTTTTCCCCACGCCAGTGGGCCATGATCAGGGATGCATGCACTGTCCTGTCACCATTTGAGGAGGCCACGAGGATGGTGAGCAGTAACAGTGCATGCATCAGTGACACTGTCCCCCTTGTCCGCCTGTTGGAGCACACGCTGCATGGAATAATGGACAGGGCACTTGAGGCAGAACAGAGGCAGGAAGAGGAGGACTTCCTTAGCTCTCAAGGCCCCCTTTATCCAGACAGTGTTCCTGCGTGCCCGCCGATCACACAGGAAGAGGACAAGGAGGAGGAGGAGGAGGAAGATTGTGTCAGTATGGAGGTGGAGCCTGGCACTCAGCATCAGCAGCAGTTTTAAGCTATCAGTCCCAAGAAACACACGGACTTGTACGTGGCTGGGAGGAGGTGGCTGCGGACCATGTCGTCCTTAGTGACCCAGAGGACTCCGGACCCAATGCCTCAGCAAACCTACGCTGCATGGCCTCCCTGATCCTGCAAAGCCTGCGTAAGGATCCTCGTATTCGTGGTATCAAGGAGAAGGACCAATACTGGCTGGCAACCCTCCTTGATCCACGTTACAAAGGTAAGGTTGCGGACCTTATCTTGCCATTGCAGAGGGAGCAGAGGATGAAACATCTTCGGGAGGCCTTGCAGAAAGGTCTGTGCAACGCGTTCCCAGAGACTGGGAGGTTACAAACTCCTGTTTCTGGACAACGTGTTGCTGAGGCTTCGGTCAGTCAAAGAAGGAGCGGTGGAGAAGGTGGCCGTCTGACCGATGCGTTCAGACAATTTTTTGGTCCGCAGCCCCAAAGTATGATCGGTTCCAGCAACCATCGCCAGCGTCTGTTTTACATGGTGCAGGAATACCTAGGGGCAAGATCTGACTTGGACACCTTTCCCACCGAAAATCCTCTGGGTTACTGGGTCTTGAGGATGGATCACTGGCCAGAGCTTGCACAGTATGCAATTGAGCTACTGGCCTGTCCTGCATCCAGCGTTCTTTCGGAATGCACATTCAGTGCTGCTGGAGGCTTTGTAACCGATCACAGGGTGCGTCTGTCCACCGACTCGGTCGATCGACTGACCTTCTTAAAAATGAATCAGTCTTGGATCACCACCAGCTACCAAGCACCTGATGCTGATGTAACTGAATAATTTTTTTTGAAATCTCAGATCCCTTCAAAGACTGCCTATGCTGATGCTGAGTGACTATCCCTGAGTAATTATCCTCTTCCTCCTCAATGATCACGCTGATAGCGTGTAAGAACATTTTTGGTTCTGGGCGTCACCACCAGTGCCTAAGGCCCAGTTTTTCAGCCCCTGTTTAACAGGAGCGTGTAATTACAATTTTTGATGCAATACTTTGCAGCAGGGCTCGTTTCTGCGTTCCAACTAGAGTATCTGTGAGGGGTTGCAGTGTTGTGGCACCAGTGCCTAAGGCCCAATTTTTCAGCCCCTGTTTAACAGGGGCGTGTAATTACAATTTTTGATGCAATACTTTGCAGCAGGGCTCGTTTCTGCGTTACAACTAGAGTATCTGTGAGGGGTTGCAGTGTTGTGGCACCAGCACCAGTGCCTAAGCCCCAATTTTTCAGCCCCTGTTTAACAGGGGCATGTAATTACAATTTTTGATGCAATACTTTGCAGCAGGGCTCGTTCCTGCGTTCCAACTAGAGTGTCTGTGAGGACTTACAGTGTTGTGGCACCAGCACCACCACCACCACCAAAGGCCCAATTTTTCTGCCCTTGTTCAACAGGGGCATGTAATTACAATTCTTGATCTAATATTTCACAGCAGGGCCCATTTCTGCGCCCACCAAGAGCGAGTGAGGACTTACAGTGTTGTGGCACCAGCACCACCACCAGCACCAAAGGCCCAATTTTTCTGCCCCTGGTCAACAGGGGCATGTAATTACAATTCTTAATCTAATATTTCACAGCAGGGCCCTGTGAGGGCTTACAGTGTTGTGGCCACAACAACACCTAAGGCCCAAATTTCTGCTGAGTATATAGGGCAGGCCCCTACTTTCAAACATCTAACTTACAAACTACTCCTACTTGCAAACGGAAGGAGACAACAGGAAGTGAGATGAAATCTACCCCTAGGAAGGGAAATTCTCTCCTGTAAGAGTTTATATGGGAAAAACATTTCTCCTTTCCACTGATGCTTTCCAATCCTTGTTTCACAAAAAAACCCAAATTTTCAAAAAACATTTGTCATTGGGACAAAAAGTGAGGTGAAATCTTCTGAAGAGGAGGACAGACAGCAAAACAAATGTCACAGGGGTGATAACCCTTCCCTATGTTTTCCAAAAAGCTTAAAAAAGATTTTTTGGCTGGAGCTAAACACGTTAAAAATGTACCCGTTCAAAATTACAAACAGATTCTACTTAACAACAAACCTACAGTCCCTGTCTTGTTTGCACCGCATGTATACTGCTGTTCAGAGTATATAGGGCCTGGTGGCCCCACACCTTTCCTTATTTTAATTTGGGTGCGGGGTTCCCCTTAATATCCATACAAGACCCAAAGGGCCTGGTAATGGACTGGGGGGTACCCATGCCGTTTGTCTCACTGATTTTCATCCATATTGCCAGGACCAGATATTACATTAAACCCGCAAGCAGTTTTAAATGAGATTTTTTCCTTTAAAAATGACATTTTGTGCAGGGACTGTTCTAAACACGGGAACAGGCATTACTTTACAGGCATACTATAGACACCCCCCAGGTACGATATTTAAAGGAATATTTCACTTTTTTTTTTTACTTTAAGCATCATTAAAATCACTGCTCCCGAAAAAACGGCCATTTTTAAAAGTTTTTTTTGCATTGATACATGTCCCCTGGGGCAGGACCCGGGTCCCCAAACCCTTTTTAGGACAATACCATGCAAATTAGCCTTTAAAATGAGCACTTTTGATTTTGAACGTTCGAGTCCTATAGACGTCAATGGGGTTCTAACGTTCGTGCAAATTTTCGGTCCGTTCGCAGGTTCTGGTGCGAACCGAACGGGGGTGTTCGGCTCATCCCTAATCTCTGGCCCTAGAGGTTCTCATTGGACAGAAGAAGGCTGGAGACCTTGCTACATCTATATACAGTTAACGACTCTAAATCGTTCATGCTGCCACTACAACTTTCTCCATTACTTCAAAAATAAGTATCATCGGTTTCCTCCTTCTCATGGGCGCACTCCTCTCAAATAACAAACTTGGGTATTAAATTGACATCCCAGGGTAGAAATATTTTCAGGACAAATAACTCACTCCTGGTCAGTAGACTCTCTGACCTCTCAAAGAACCTAAAGCCACAGTATCATGGACAGGAAAAATAGCTCTCACCAAAATGTTCCCCCTCCCACACGTGTTATTTTTTTTAGAACGATTCCCCTCCCTATATTAGCAACTAATCTCAAGACCCTTCAAAAAATATTGAACACCTTTCTATAGAATAATATAAGAGCAAGAGTGCGGAAAGAGTCAATGTTCATACTGGTCTCCCATTCGGGATTTGGTGCTCCTGATGTTGCTAAATATTACACGTCTTCTATTTTGGACCAAACAAAATTCTGGTGGTTCCCCCACGAAAGACAAGAGATCGATCCAAATCAAATACCAAAGCCCTATCCTCTGACCTCCGGGCACTACTAGGAGCCACTACGTTCACCCGCAGAATCCCCAGATCCTTTTTGGGCACAGCCAATGCTACACTCCGGACTTGGCCCTCTGTCTTAAGGCTTTCTAATAAAACTCACAAAATGATTGACTCATACACTCCACTTTCATCATTACCCCTGCTAATCCCAGACCTGGACATCACCTTCTGGATGTGCCGAGGTCTCGAACGAGTGGTTCAATTATTTGACTATCAACGAATGTTCTCTTTCCAGGACCTTACCAAATCCTTTGACATCTCTCATAAAGAATTCTATAACTACTTAGAAATCCGCCATCTCCTCTCTACTTTAAAAAAAGAGGATGACCCCCTACTAAACTCTATCTACACACTATTTAACTCAAAAACTCTCTAAAAAAGGGATCTCCCTGATCTACACAGCCTTGTGTTGCAAGGTGTTCCCGGACAAACCACAGTCTAAGAAGCTATGGGAACATGATTTAGGAGCTACATACACAATACAACAATGGCATCAAGCCCTCTGACGACCCAAAAATATGTCCCGCTGCATATCACACTGGGAAACAGTTCAAAAAGTTGTACACAGGTGGTACCTTACACCACAATTAGCTAAACGCTACCCTGGCGCCCAATCCCCATTATGTTGGAGGAAGCGTAGGTTCCATCAGCCACATCTGGTGGTACTGCCCAAAAAGTGAAGCTTTCTGGAAATAGATATTTGCCTTTATCACCTCCACTACCGGAATAACGTGCCCAACGGTACCAGAAACAGCTCTTTTTGGCATCGGTTTGGATAAATGGCCACGTAAATTCCAGGTCTCCGTCACTCGTGTGCTAATTGTCACTAGGAAGGCCCTGGCCAGTGCCTGGAAGTCAGACCATGCTCCATCTCTTCCTACAGTCATAAACCTTTTAAACACCCGTGCTACATTTAAACAAATGTTCGCACAGACTCAGGGCAAAACTGACATTTTTCAAGAACATTGGGCGCACTGGATCACAGACGATAGAAGCACGACTAGACCTTAATAAAACCGAACAGGTTTTCATCACTCCTGTTCCATACTTGACACTTTTTCACCATAGTTTCTCTTATGTCTATAGCCAAAATGCAGATTTATCACAAAGTTAGAAGGTACTGTTTATACATTCAGTTATTACCTATGTACTTCTTTTCTCTACCCTTATCTCACCCTCATAACTTCCCCTTACCCTCTCCTCCATCTTACCACCCTAACCCCCTATACCTTATGGTAATTATTATAATGCCTCTCTTTGCTAGATCCAATCCCCTATTGGTGACTGCTGGCATTATATGATCAGTGATTTGTTTTGACTGTTATTGTTTGTAAAGAAAAAAATTACTTTCAATAAAGAAGGATAATTTTAAAAAAATGGCCAGTGAGTGTATATTGTGGATTGTTTTTCAGTTTGATGTTGCCTCTAACAGAATGCTAAGGAGATGGCATCATTTTTCTTCTTTCAAAGAAGAATTAACATAAAAAAAAATTCTAAATGCAAAGTTTATTAAGCCATGCCCCCGTAGGGGTTGCTGAATGTAGTGGTTCACCTGTCACCCTGCCCAGCCAGATATCAATTTCTCAGTCACTCAAAGAATAGAAAAGTCCAAAGCTTTGTCTATTTTTTTTTTATTTGAGGGGATTAAACTTGGATGGGAAATTGGGACTTTTGGAATACTCAGAAATATCCAGTGCCAAATTAATTGGGACTTCTATATACACTCCAGTATGTACACTCCAATCTACTCTCCAGTATAAACACTTGCTGCACACTGTATCTCCTCCAGCACTTCACTTGCTGCAGACTGTTACTCCTCCAGGCTAGCTAGCACCGCATGGGTAGGCCTGATACTGCTTCAGCCAGGCATCAATGAACTGCCTTTTTGCGGGCAGGGACCTCGGGCCCCTGTGGTGTAGAAATAATTCAGGTGCTAGCTATCCTCTACTCAGCTACCACTCCCAGATAGCTCACTTCAGGTCCTGCCAGACAGCCTGGCTGCAATGACCTCTCTCTACTGCCCTTCCCACAGTCCTCTCTTCTGGTTCTGCACCCATCTCTCAAACTGCAATCTCCCAGTTCTCTCAGGCGTGCCTCCCCAGTCCTCCCGACTGCGACCATTGGTCCTCCCTGGAGTTCTCTCCTGCTGTCCTCTACTTGCTCTCTCATGTGCCTCTCCTAACCAGGATCTTGTCACTCCTCCTGGATGCACCCGAGCCCCAGCACAGGGTCACCCCCCCCCCAGACTGAGGAGCTCCCTGTGGGCCCCCAACAGCCTCCACACTCTCTCACTCCAGCTCTTCCACCCGACAACTCCTCCCCAGCTGGGCTGACCCCAGATATTTGAGGAGGCCTGCCCCCTGCCAATCCAGGTTGGGGATTGGTCAGAGCTCCCTAAAACACCCCAGGCAGCTCCACCTCTCCTCTCCTTCCAGATTGTTTCTAGCAAGCTCTAGAAAGAAGAGGGAGGTGTCAGTGACGCTGCCTGTGTCACCAGCTACTACCCTGAGCCACTCCCAGCCCGGAATGAAAACAAACAGGCCTAGCAACCAGCTAGGTCTGCCTAAATATACCTACTCTGCCAGAAAATCATCACTCTAGCACCTACGTAACTAGAGGGTGCTACATTTATAAAGTTTTTTTTGTGACATTCATTTTTCTTCCTCTCTGGTTAGGAATAGCTGACGAGCCATCAATGTTTCTAGGGTGTGGATTGCAGGCATGACGTGCATTCAAAGGCTGACAATGCTGGTGCATACAACAGTGCGGCATTATTGTTGACACCCTCCACAGGAAATCCAGGATTCTCAGAACCACTAGCAGGATCAACAGGTAAATAAATGGAAGCAGAATTTTTAAGATACATTTTTATGGCTTGTGTAGTAAAAGGAGCATAAATGTTTGCATAGATTTAATTTTTTTGGGTGGAGCCCTATTTTATTTAATCCTGATTAATATATAAAAAAAATATAGAAAACTACAGAAAACTTCCTAGGTATTTACTGAGAATGTGAAATGCTGGAAATAGGTAGACTCCTGGTGAATCAAAGTAGGTTGTGAGCAAAGAATTTTAAAGCCCATCTCCACCCTTAAAATGTATATTTCCCCCTCCTTTTCTCCCACTGCCCTCTATCCCATCCTTCCCAGAATAAAGTTTTCCTTACCTTACTCTGCCCGCGATTCCAAATTGCATGGCAAAACACAGCACGAGTGTTCAGGTGCCATTTATTTTCAATGGCACCTAAATGCGATGTAGTTTTGCCATGATAAATCGTGCTGCAACTGTGGCAAAACCGCATCGCATAAAGTTCGTCACCCAAAACCTGCACCAAATTTAGGTGCCATTGAAAATGAATGGTGCTCGAACACACGTGCTGTGTTTTGCCAGCATTGCAGTGCAATTTGGAATCGTGGCGATTCCGCCCGCAATTTCAAATCGCTAAATGTGAACAGGGCCTAAAAATCGGTATCAAGCTCATATGTGCTGCAGCTATGGCCTTGATTTAGGCACTTGCCTGCCATGACTTTTATAAATATACCTTGGTAGACAAGTGGTTAAATCATAATAGATGTGAGCCAGGTATGCCTGCAGAATACCAACACAGAGATTATAAATAGGACCCTTCCTCCACAGGCATCCAAAGAATGATGAATTATCTACCATTCCTCGCTCACCAGCTTTTAGCTCACTCTCTCTTTTTCCTTTTCCTGTTCTTCACACAGAAACTTTCCAATGTGTCTGAAAATCTTTCTGTGTGAAAACAAACATGTCCTGGAAGCTCTTGTTATCATACTGATGTCAACCCCAGCACAACCTGCACATTGTAATGCTCCAATCCGTCAAATTGTTTGCAAAAACTCAGTTGCGTAAAATATTTTTAAAAAATTCAATTTTCATTTTATTTTACAAAAGAAAATGTACAGTACATCTAGACCCAAGAACAAAACTGTAATATATTGCAGATTGTTGTAAGGTGAAGTTTCTACTCCACTCGGAAGGTGGCGCCTTGCTGCTTTGGGGAGTCCTAAGGTGAATAATGTTCCTCTGCAGCCTCAGTAGGTATCACAAGGCAGAGCAGGATTCCAAGTTGGACGTTGTCACTCCTCAGTAATCTTCCGCTGCCATCTTGGTTGGGGCAGTGTCCGTTGTATTTGGTGCACATTCGTGAGTGGTTAGTGTAGGGAGAGCTCGTTGTTTGAGCTTTTACTGCCACTTAACCCCTTACCTGCTGCCTGTGAATGGGTAGTGCATTGCTCACATTGTTAGGACTGTCACTATCTGGTCAGCAGACACCTTTGTGTTATCACCCTAATGTCGCGTACACACGCTCGGACATTCCGACAACAAAATCCTTGATTTTTTTCAGACGGATGTTGGCTCAAACTTGTCTTGCATACACACGGTCGCACAAATGTTGTCGGATATTCCGAACGTCAAGAATGTGGTGACGTACAACACGTACGATGAGCCGAGAAATATGAGCCGAGCCAAGAAATATGAAGTTCAATAGCCAGGGCGGCTCTTCTGCTTGATTCCGAGCATGCGTGGAATTTTGTGTGTCGGAATTGTCTACACACGCTCGGAATTTCCGACAACGGATTTTGTTGTCAGAAAATTTGAGATCCAGCCCTCAAATTTTTGTTTTCGGAAATTTCGACAACAAATGTCAGATGGAGCCTACACACGGTCGGAATTTCTGACAACAAGCTCCCATCAAACATTTGTTGTCATAAATTCCGAGCGTGTGTACGCGGCATTAGACTTAGGATCGCATGTATTGAGGTTTTGAACTGCATTCTCCCATTGTGGCTCTAAGGTGCAGAGCTACCTCATACGGGATGTTCGGGTGTCATTGGGATCCATAACACTCACGGGCCTTGGTTCATTTAGCATGTAGGTGCATATTGATTAGGGGTTTCATCTTTTAGGGGGTTTTAGTATACATAGTGACCTCTATCCCAGTTCCTTCAGGGAGGGCTGCATTTATCCTTGAGGTGCTAAATGGCAGGGCAGTACAACCTGTTGTGAAAAATTTTATGAAGATGTATTTTAATGTATTGTCATAAGTCTCCCAGTGTTCGTTCTCTCGCAGCTCACTCTAAAGAGCTGACTGGGCAGACTGACGCTGGTTGAGTTCCATTTGGTAGTGGAAAGCTCCTTGGGGAGGTAGAGAAGTGTTTGCGGAGTGGGGACATGTCTGCCAGCTAAATGCCCCTGTGCGATGCACAGAACGATCGTCTGGTGGGGGTGTGTTCGCTCTGCAAAGACATTATTGGTTTAGTGGATGTGCGCTTTTGTCATCCCTGTATGCCTGATCAACATATTTGGGGTGCTATGACGTACACCTGCCGATAATCTCTCACCCACAAAGACAGTAGAATAATCCAGGTATACATTGTTCTCTGGAACAATGTATAATAAGGATTTCTATCAGCGGAAATACGGGAGTCTTTTGGGTTGTTATGGTCGGAGACGGAGTCCATGTTTGAAAGCCACGTGGCTTCTAAAAACATGCATGCACCCTGTCTCTGCTCAGACACGCCCACAAGACTCCTATAGTCATTGTTCATTGGTTGTTGTATTTTCCTGTGTTGTTAATTTCTTATATGGTCATATCCTGTGATGTCACTTCCCATGTAAGAAGTTATTGGCTGTTGGAACCATCACTTCCTGTTTGTGAAAGCTTTTGTGTTAATAAAAGAGCCTGCTATCTAGGGAGAGGCAGGAGATGCTGAGATGAGAATGTAAGAATGTGGTGATGTCTGTTTAATGGGGAACCAGAGGGGAGACATACGATCAAAAGGTACTTTATATCATTAAGGCAGAAATGGGTGCTTATTAGAACAGGAGATATGGCTGTGTGCATAGCATACAGCCATCTTTCTACGACAGATGGCGAGCCAGGTCCTTATGGAGCAGACAGAGCCCCCTCCACACCGGGAAGAAAGAGGGGAGAACAGTCCAGGTCATCTCTTTCCGATGTGTTGGGGAGGCTCTGCTCTGCGAAAGAACTGATTTTTCGTCTTTTTGAAATAATACTGGAAGTTTGATCATATGTCTGGTGTGTGTGTGCACCTGCATGTGTGTGTGTGTGTGATTTGTATCTTGAATGTTTGTGTAAGGAGACTGTGTGCTGTGTGTATGTGTAAGTAACTGAATGTTGTGTAATAAGTATATGAGAAATAGAAATGTATGATATGGGATTATTTGCAACATGGGATGTGTGTGTGTTCTGAGCAGTTTTGTAAGTAGCTGAATCTGTTTGTAAAGATGCCATGAGTTTTAAGTGGAGGAGAGGCAGGCATTGTTGTTACAATAGGAGCTGTTTTTGTGTTGAAAGGGCTACGCCCTGTGGGAAGGGAGCTCTAATGTTCTGAGCAGACATGCAAGCATCACTGTTTGTATTTCTCAATGTCCTGTTCCTGTGAAAGTTGATGTGAACTTTGTTTGCGAAAAGAGGGTATGTTTCAGCCGTTTGATTGTGGTTTATGTGGCTTTGTTGTTTTATTGGATAACATGACTGTTCCTAAAGTGTTTGTGTTATGGTTTAAGTGTTCAACAATTGCATTTCATATGCTTGTGTTTTAGTGTGGTCCCTTTGTCATCAGCCATCTTGCTGTGGTCCAGAGTGCATTTTGTTTTGAGTTGTGCTTTTTCGTAACTTTAACACTTTTAAATGTTTATAAGTGTTCATTTAGTATCTCAAATGTGTAATTTTGTGGGGAGAAATTTTGGTGGGAAAATGCGCCATTTTGTCGTGGCATGGTTTTTGTCTGCCATTTCCTTTTGTTGTTGTCTGCCATGTGGCTACGGTCAGCCATTTTCAATTGCTTTGTGTGTGAAACCATGTGACATGAGCCACCATCTTGTTTATAGTCATCATTTCTGTTTTCTTTTAAGCGAATGTAAGCTATTGTAGGTGAGCTGTGTTTGTACTTTTTGTTAACTTTGCAGTAGAAGAGTGGCCATCTTTGTATTGGATTTCAGTTTTGGCAGGAAAATGCGCCATTTTGTTGTGGTCTGGCTTTTGTTGTAGTCACCGTGTGGCCATGATCGGCGGCCATTTTGAGGACCTTTGGGTCATCCTACAGGGGAAGCTGCTCCAATTCCTTTGTGTGTGTGTGTGTAGCCATGTGGTTTGGGCTGCCACCTTCTCTCTAGGCACCATTTCCTTTTAAGTGAATTCTATTTTTGTACTTTTTACATACTTTTCAAGGAAGCAATTGCGTTTTCTGTATTGAATATTGGTTCTGAGTGAAACCTCTACTTTGCACTGAATTTCAATGGATAACAAGACTAGCTTTAACTGTGCGTTTTTGTACTTTTATCGGTGTGTGTTTAATTTTTATTTGTTTTGTGTTTTTGTGTCTTTAGCTGAGGGTTGTATTATATAGCCTTCAGTATATGAAGCTAGGCTTACCCTCACCTCCCTTTTCCTGTACATTGATATGTAAATAAACCAGTTTGAGGGGTTTTTAGAGCTGGGCATGCACCAGGAAGTTCTTCTCAGCATTTTATGTATCCACAGGAAGTTGGTGGGAGGAGCTTGGGGTCCTATGACACAAGCAAATGAGATTTGTGCTTGGAAGGACAATGGGAAAATACTGGCGTTTGAAAGTGTTTTAAATTTAATTCCAGTTGTCTTTTTAGTTTTATACTGTAATACAGCTTTGGGTAGATAGCAAACAGGAGGCATCCAAGTTATTGTTGGAATATCGAGGTACTGAGAGAAGCTGCAGTGTTTTGTAAAAGAAAGCGGGCATAAGTGCTCTGTGTAGCATCATCTGGCGACGCAGTGTACGATCGTACAGCGCAGTGTGCTTGTGTATGCATACACTGTGAGGGGTAGAGACATAATTCGGGGGTTGATCTGTGGTTGTTGATGAATCATTTGGCATAGTTAATAGTTGGTTGTTAAAAGAGTGGTACTCGGGGGGCAGGAGGCGGAGCCTAGCAGAGCAGACATGCATTGTTAGAGCTCCACACCGCTGAGGAGAGAAGAGAAGGACAAAACGGAGCCTGCAGGCTCAAAAGGTATCCATTTGAACCTTTTTGCCCCAGGGAACAAACTGTGAAAGTTTGGGCAGGAAATATGGTACTGGGAGGAAACCGTGGCAGAAATAAAAATCACCTCACAAAGAGCTCACAGGCACTCACTGCAGCTGAAGCAGCTCCAGTCACCTCACAAGATACAGCATCAGGGCGCTCTCACAGACAGAAAATGTCACAGCAAGACTCTCCATTTGAGTCAGATACAGAACAAATCCTCTCACAAACTTCTCCACAAGCCTCCTCAGTATCCCCAGTAATATTATTACAATTTGAAAAGATGCTTCATAAGGCTTTAAAACAAACCTCAGACCAAATAACAATAAGCCTAACCAAAGAAATAAGAGAGCTGGGAAACCGCACCGCAGCCTTAGAAATAAAAATGGATGAAATTGAAATTACAACCCAAGAAAATATAACAGAATTGGAACAATTAAAAAAAGAGAATTTAATACTTCAAACTAAGCTCGAAGATTACGAAAATAGAGCCAGACGTTCAAACTTGCGCATAAGGGGAATACCTGAAACTGTGACAGACCTGCAATCTACTATTACTGCTCTATTACAAGAACTAAAGCCAGATATCCCTATTGAACATTTAGAACTGGACAGAGTACACAGAGCCCTCACAGCCAAAAAGAAAGATGGACCCCCACGTGATATAATCACAAAATTTCATTATTACAGAACGAAAGAACAAATACTAATTGCTGCAAGAGAAAAAAAGGAACTTAATTTTCAAGGACACAATTATCAAATTTTTGCTGACCTATCCCAACTTACTATTACTAAAAGACGATCCATGAAACCCCAACTAATGGAACTGCAACGCCACAACATTATGTATCAATGGGGCTTCCCCTTTTCAGTCAGATTTAACTACCAAGGTACAATTTACAGAAGCAGATCAGCAGATGAACTACAACAAACCCTTTTAAAATTAAATCTGACAGAACCCACAAGCAGCAACACTCCCACACGCAGAAGAATGGCATCATCTTCACCTTCAGGCAGCACCCAGAAAATTCCAGAACAAAATGGGAATCATCATTCTCACAAAAGAGGCCGTTATGCCACATCATCCATGGACCAAGAAGATTTAATGGACTGACATCCTAATTCCTGATATCTCTTCATTTATTATACTAAGAGATGGTTCTCTATAAAAAACCTATATTTATAACTGAATGTAACTGCATTCTGATAGTCACACACTGTGTGGTATCATGTTACATTCCAGTTATATTTCTTATTACTTCTGATTCATATAGCCTTAGAATATATAAGTGAAATA
Organism: Aquarana catesbeiana; assembly: GCF_042186555.1. Taxonomy (NCBI): domain Eukaryota; kingdom Metazoa; phylum Chordata; class Amphibia; order Anura; family Ranidae; genus Aquarana; species Aquarana catesbeiana. The sequence goes on from NC_133336.1 coordinate 125,026,073, forward strand.
AGGAAATTCTTGTTCAGTTATATATTATCAGGTAATAACAATAGATTTATTACTTTTTAGGACAAATATATTCAATAATCCAGAAGTAATGGAAGCTTTTTCTTTCTTTTCTTAAAACAAATATATTATTACCTAACTAGTTCCTAGAATTATGTTTTTGTTTATTCTAATCTGAAGCAATACAACCTCAATTTTATGAGTTAACATATCTAAACAGTTACATATGAATAAAATATGTAATTGTTTACTCTAAAAGGGTTAAAATCCCAAAATAATTCAAACTATCTTCATCAATACCAAAGTTAACAGTACCTTTCTAACTGAATTATTTAGCCTAGGGCAAGACTAACCATATACAACCACCCTGGAATAAATAATTTCAACAAAAACTATATTCTGCACTCCAATTAATGAAACATCATTTTGATGTCTTTTGACATAGCACTTCTCTCCTGTAAGCGGAAGATCCGTGTACCCCCATTAGCCCTCCTCATTCTCCCAACCATATTATGTGGGAGTGTGACGAAGGCACTTATTCCCCTGAGAGAGATATTTATTCTCTTTCACGGGTAAATTGTGATTACTTGCAAAAAATAGTTTATACAATGTATCATCTAATCTCATATGTTTTTTGTTTACTCTTTACTCCAGAATTCACTGGTTTCTTTTCTATCTATTCATCTCTTCAGTCCACACAGGTTGATCTGCGCAGTCAGCTCTGCATAACAAAAAGTAAGTCAAAACTATTTGATCTATTGCCATGGCACCACTGAATATACTTTCCCTGAATGTTCAGGGAATAAATGTCCCTCAAAAAAGGACCAAAGCCTTCCGTACTTTCCATAACAAGAAGGCTCACATAGTATGCCTCCAAGAAACACACTTCACCAAAGATTCTACTCCAAAATATATTTCTCCTTTTTATCAACAAATTTACACGGCTTCTGCCTGTACCAAGCAAAGGGGAACTCTAATTGCATTTCACCGATCCACACCATTCACCTTATCATCAGAAATTAAAGACCCAGAAGGTAGATACCTGATACTCATGGGTTATATAATGGATACAGCAATCACGGTGATTTCCTACTACGCTCCTAACAAACAACCTACACCATTCCTCTCACATATATTACAAGTGATTAATACACACAAAATAGGAACAGTGATAATGTGTGGGGATTCAAACCAGGTCCTCCTCCCATTTCTAGATAAATCACCTTTTACACCATCCAAAATAACCTCTAGATTACCTTTTTCTCAACTTCTTTCCAAATACAATCTGGTAGATTCATGGAGAGAAAGTAACCCAATGAAAAAGAAATTCACTTATTTCTCGCACCCTCATCAAACCTTCACCAGAATAGATCATATTTTTCTAACAATAGGAATGATACCAGAAATTATTGCATCAGATATAATTCCGATTCCGTGGTCTGACCATAATGCAGTATACACTACTATAGCCTCAGCCATACCAAAAGCGTATGACCCAACGTGGTACTTACCGGACATAATGCTCAAACACCCACTACATCAGATGGCCATTGAACAAGCTTTAAAGGAATACATATCAATTAATAATACAACAGACATTTCCCCAATAACACTGTGGGAAGCTCATAAGCCTGTCTTGCGTGGTACAATACAAAGACAAATGGCACTATTTAAACGGGAACGCAAAAATCTAGCAAAAAAACTAGAACTCAATTTTAATGCAGCCTACATATCATTTCAAGATAATCCATCTCAGAGTACAAAATCTCATCTGGAAAAATCTAGATTGGAATACGATCTATTTCTCACTGAGTCAGTTGATAAATCCCTCAAACGCTCCAAACACAATTTCTACATGAATACAAACAAACCAGGTACATATTTGGCTCGGGCATTAAATTCAACTAACAAATCTTTCAAACCAATACGTTTGAAATGATCAAAAAATGTTTACACTTGTAATCCAGTTAAAATAGTCCATAAATTTCACTCACATCTCGCAACTTTATACAAGACAAACAATGAATTTAATCCTACAGAGGCTGAATCCTTCTTCTCAAAAATAACCTTACCTGAGTTATCTCAGAATCAAAAAAGCAGTTTGGATGAGCCTATAACTATAGATGAAGTTGCTAACGCCATAAAAGACCTAAAACTTAACAAAAGACCAGCCCCAGACGGCTACTCGGCTTTATACTATAAAACATTCTCAGAAATACTCTCTCCCATTCTCACTGAAACTTTTAACAAACTTCTAGATGGACATTCTTTTCTGCAAGAAACACTAATGGCAATTGTTTGTATGATCCCAAAACCCCTTTCTGATGATACTTCCTGTGTGAATTATCGGCCTATCTCTCTGTTAAACCTCGATATTAAATTATTAGCAAAAATAATAGCAAAACGCCTCAATAGCATTATAGGAAAATTAATACATAGAGATCAAGTAGGCTTCATGCCAAATAGACAGGCAGGCGATAATATACGCAGGGCAGTGTTATTGGCACATATTGCTAAAAAACGGAAAATCCCTTTATGTTTTCTATCTCTCGATATTAAGAGGGCATTTGACACAGTATCCTGGCAATATATGCAATATTCGTTACAAAAATGGGGTTTTGGACCCCACTTTTTAACATGGATCAAAGCATTATATAATAAACCCAAAGCCTATATAAAATATGCTGGATACAAATCTGAAGCCTTTAATATCGAAAGAGGTACCCGACAGGGTTGCCCATTATCTCCCTTATTATTTGCCCTTATACTCGAACCCATGGCCCAATACATCAGAACAAACCAAACTATAACTGGCATTGAAGTAGGAGGTATTACACACAAATTATGTATATTTGCAGACAATATATTACTTTTTCTATCATCACCACAGGTCTCTGGTCCTAACTTAATACCAGCTCTTGATGGATTTGCAGCCCTATCCGGCCTTATGATTAATCCTAAGAAATGCCTAGTGCTTAATATTTCACTCACAAACATGGAATTGATCCCGGCTAGGGCTGCACTCCCATTCACATGGGCAGAAAAATCAATCCCATATCTTGGAATTCATTTAACAGCATCTCATTCTGACTTATTCTCAACCAATTATCCTCCTGTATTAAGACAGATCACAAATCTAATAAAACAATGGTCGCAACTTCCTTTATCCTGGATAGGGAAGATTAATGCAATCAAAATGACTATTCTACCCAAATTGCTTTATCTATTCAGAGTCCTCCCTATTCCAATTCCTTCCTATTTTTTGAGAATAGTCCGAAAAAGAGCAACTTCGTTTATATGGGGCTCTTCTAAACCACGTATACCTATACACACACTACATCTTCCCAAAAATAAAGGAGGCCTGGGATACCCTAATTTTACTAACTACTACAGAGCAGCACATTTGGCCAGTCTGTCCAAATACCATGCAAAACAGGAAATCCCATTATGGGTATTTATAGAGGCTTCAGAAAATGACCCTCTATTAATATCAAATTTATTATGGCTTGATCCTAAAGACCGCTTTAAAATTCATAATCCCATAACTAAACACTTCTTATCTCTCTGGGATAAACTAAAAACCAAATATCAGTTACAATCTCCACACAATCCTCTCCTTTCTTTTATCAGAAATCCGGCCTTTTATCCGGCATGGATCTACCCAAATTCTTTTAAAGCTTGGACAACATCAGGCATTCAGACACTAAATGACTTCATAGCATCTAAATCATTCCTTTCATTCCCATCGCTTAGAGAAAAATATGATCTACCAAACTCTGAGATATTCAGATATCTCCAAATCAAAAATTTCTATACACCATTCCTAAAGGGGGATATACCATTATCCCAATTATCCATTTTTGAATCAATCTGTACAAAAGATCCATTTGCTAAAGGTACAATTTCATCACTTTATAATCAATTATATGGAGTAGCAAATCTTAATAGACCCTCTTACGTTCAGAGGTGGGAGGAGGACCTGGGACGAACTTTAGAAGACACAGACTGGTCTAACATATGGCTCACATCTAAGTCATCTTCACCCAACATCTTAGCACTGGAGACAAATTATAAAGTCCTAACTCGCTGGTACCTTGTACCCGCTAGAGTGGCAAAATATTCACCTAATACCTCAGCTCTTTGTTTTCGAGGATGCCCAGAAATAGGCACATATTTACACATATGGTGGACGTGCCCAGTAATCCAAACCTTCTGGAAGGAAGTCTTCGTGATTGCATCTAAAATATTTTAAAAAATAATACAACCAGATCCATATTTAACTTTACTTAATCTAAAACCGGAATGGTTAACACTCTCTCAATTCAAACTTATGATCCAACTAATAACGGCTGCAAAACAAACAGTGGCCAAGGCATGGAAATCTCCTACATTGGTACTAGCAGAAACAATTCACAGAATGAATAATACAATGTCCCATGCTAAGATGGTAGCCATCGATCAAAATCAAATTCCAAAATTTGAAAAACTTTGGCATCCTTGGATGAAACAACAGTTCCTGTCAAACTTCAATGACTCTGTCCTGTTGCCATGGTAACAGATTAAATGACTTACAGAGACACCCATTCTAAGGCTTCAAAGAGAACTAAAAAGAATAATAAACTGACGAGCGGGACAACCTTGTGGACCATACCTCTACCTTTCAACCCATTTTCTTCTTTCTCTTTCCTTTTCTCCACCTTACGATTAAAGCTCATTATCAGAATTTATTTGACCTATATACACTCTACTTGTAAACAATATGTATAGTAGGTATAAATCATTTAAATACCTACAAAAGTAACTAAGGAAATGATATATATCTTTAATTTAGGCTTACGTGAACCCAATGTTTAATATTTGAAATTTCATGATATTTACCTATATAAACCCTACTGTAAAACAATGAGCTTACTTTATAGATCCTTGTAAACTTACTTTATGTATCTTTATAACATTGTATACTCAATAAACTTCTTTTGACAAGGAAAAGAGTGGTACTCTGTAGTTCTGTGGCAAAAGTGTTGGGACAACAAGCCATAGAGTTGATGTCTCGTTTTAGGGTTTCTAGTTGGGGAACTAATAGTGGTTGTAGTCCTTCAATCCACCGTGTAAGAAGGCACCGGGCAGTGCTCCCCGAAATGGGTGCAAGGGTTTCCCTGGATGCAGGGGTAAGACGATAAGTCGATTCGAATCGCCATGGGCAATGGCAGTCCGTGCAAGGGAAGCAATGCAAGGCTTCCCACAGTCAAGCGGATGCACAGAACATGGAGTCTAGTTTTGGGGAAAAGGCCATTAAACCCCAGAAAGATTGACATAGGTGGTCCAAGGATACTATTTTGGGTATCCCTCTGGAGTTGATGTAGCGCGACACGTTTGTGTGATTAAAAATATACAGGCCTGTTTTTGAACTTTGTGTGGCTGGTCCATGCAAAGATTTCGAGATGCTCTCGTGCTTTTCAAATTGTATTCTTTTTCTATCGCTAAAAGAGTGAAGGCAGCATTCCATCTGGTCGTTTTTATTTTTTCATTTTCATTTTTGGGAACTATGAAATATCTCCCCCACATTTGTATTTAAATGTTTGTCTCATGTTTGTATGTGATAACAAGATGTTTGAACGTACCGCGACAGCCCTCTTATGTGTCGCGTATGTTGTATTTTAGTAAGAACGTGAAGAGTTACAGAGGGTTTAGTTATTATCGGTTTTGAGGAATGTCAATGACAATTTAACAATGTACACGAATGTTGTATTGTTTACCATTCTTTGAAGGATAGAGCAATAACCTATGTTTATAAGTATCTTTTCAGGTCCAAGGAGTTTATGTACATAGAAAGCAGGTGTATAAGAAGGTAAAAGTGTCATAGGCTGTTTCACAGTTTTTTTTTTTCTGCACCCTTCTAAACCCTGCAGTTTGTAATGAGGAGGAAGAAAAGGGGGGATGAGAGTGGTGAGAATGACAAATTTTCAAACCAATAATACTAACCGCTCTAATTGTAACCAAGTTTGTGCCAAGACTGTCTTTCTTTGATAGAATTTGAATCAGCAAGCAGCAGTCTGGTGAAGTAGGCTCCCATCCCAGATGCTAAGAACCTTTTTGTCAATGGTTCCAGGTATTACACCCTAGATGGTAAGCCACGCACAGGTTATGCAGTGACCACAGTCCCGATGTCTGGGTTATTGTCATATGAAGGTTTGGAGGTCAACCAAAAACAGAGTTATACTTTCCTCATTAGCTGTCACCTACATTCTCAGCTGATGGGGTAGGTGTGATCACTGTAACATGAACTTCAAAAGGTCCACCACAGGGTTCACGAGTCCCTCCTGGACCCTGACACAATAACCAGTTTATATTTTTTCCAACCAGGTGACTGGGTCATTGTAAATAAGCTTGAGGGATGAGACCATGCCAGCCACCGCAAGAAGCGGCTCAACCACAAAGAATAGAGGAGTATCTTCGTTTATTTATATTTTTTTGTTTAATAAATTTTAGCAAGGGTAACGATGAAAAGCATCCCAACTAGCTAAGAAAGAGAACAGGACACATGGTGGGTCTACTAGTGCCCCAGCGATGACAGCTGTACATGATATATAGGATGTTCATATTGGTGTGAGGAGTTTTGTCAAACTAGTAAAATCCAAACAGACACTTGTAAATAGAACTTAACAAAACATTTCTAGAGTGTAAAATTAGTTATAATTTTAACAATAGCTCTGGTTCTTGCCAGCTTTGGTATCAGAATAACTAGGTAGCCCACAAGTGTGCTTCAACTGTAGTTTGGTATTAATGCGGATCTACAGCTTATAAGGTAATTCCCCTAAGGCAAGAGGTTCATGTGTGCTGGTGAAACTTGTCCCAGCATCTTATGTCGCGGCCGATCATGAGGATCTGATGGCGCAAGAGAAGGTAAGAATGGCAGGGACAGCTGAAAGGGAATTGCTTGTACACGGTGGGGGCTTGAGCTTATGAAACACTTGAACAATTTCTCATCCATTGAGGATGGGATGTTTTCATGTAACTGTTGAAGCTACAAGGAAGTTCCCACAGTCCAAGGGGGGTTTCTGGGAATTCATAAGTAAAGATTGTTATACCTGGATTGGGGATAGTAGTGACAAAGTTCAGGCTCATATGGATAAGGCTTAGATCCCTACAAGGCAAAGCCAGAGCTATAGCTAGTGAAGATTTGGAATCCTTTTAAGGGTTTGGGAATCAGTGGGGATTTAATTTTTTTATTTTGCAGCGGATCATAGTGAAGGAAGTAGGGGTATATATACTCATGTTGTTTTTGTTTCTATTCCTTCTATATGCCATGATGAGGTGCTCCTGTTGCCTGATTGGACGTGTGACCAGAGCCTGAGCAGATGACCACATCTTCCCTGATGAGATGCCCTGACCCCAACCCACGTACAGGACACAGAGGATTCCAGACCGACTGGCGACTACTACAGCCCACCATGTCATCTCTCCTGAAGAACTACATGTCAAGCCATGTTTTCCTTTTTATGGACTAAGAAGTAGATCAGGATTCATCGAGGGACACATGGGATCATATGACAAGAGGAGGGACTGTTGTGGAAAATTTTATGAAGATGTATTTTAATGTATTGTCATAAGTCTCCCAGTGTTCGTTCTCTCGCAGCCCACTCTAAAGAGCTGACTGGGGCAGACTGTCACTGGCTGAGTTCCGTTTGGTAGTGGAAAGCTCCATGGGGAGGTAGAGAAGTGTTTGCGGAGTGGGGACATGTCTGCCAGCTAAGGGCCCCTGTGCGATGCACAGAACGATCGTCTGGTGGGGGGGTGTTCGCTCTACAAAGACATTATCGGTTTAGTGGATGTGCGCTTTTGTCAACCCTGTATGCCTGATCAACATATTTGGGGTGCCTTGATGTACACCTGCTGATAATCTCTCGTTCACAAAGACAGTAGAGTAATCCATGTATACATTGTTCTCTGGTACAATGTATAATAAGGATTTCTATCAACGGAAATACGGGAGTCTTTTGGGTTATGGTCGGAGATGGAGTCCATGTTTGAAAGCCACGTGGCTTCTAAAAGCATGCGTGCACCCTGTCTCTGCTCAGACACACCCATAAGACTCCTGTAGTCATTGTTCATTGGTTGTTGTATTTTCCTGTGTTGTTAAATCCTTATATGGTCATATTCGGTGATGTCACTTCCAATGTAAGAAGTGATTGGCTGTTGGAACCATCACTTCCTGTTTGTGAAAGCTTTTGTGTTAATAAAAGAGCCTGCTAGCTAGGGAGAGGCAGGAGATGCCGAGATGAGAACGTAAGAATGTGGTGATGTCTGTTTAATAGGGAACCAGAGGGGAGACATACGATTAAAAGGTACGTTATATCATTAAGACGGAAATGGGTGCTTATTAACACAGGAGATATGGCTGTGTGCATAGCATACAGCCATCTTTCTACGACAAATCCCCCCCCAAATGACCCCATTTTGGAAAGTAGACACACCAAGGAAATTGCTGAGAGGCATGTTGAGCCCATTGAATATTTCATTTTTTTGTCCCAAGTGATTGAATAATGACAAATAAAAAAAAAATTACAAAAAGTTTTTTTTTTTGCACAAAGTTGTCACTAAATGATATATTGCTCAAACATGCCATGGGCATATGTGGAATTACACCCCAAAATACATTATGCTGCTTCTCCTGAGTACAGGGATACCACATGTGTGGGACTTTTGGGGAGCCTAGCAGCGTTCGGGGCCCCGAAATCCAATCACCGCCTTCAGGATTTCTAATGGCATACATTTTTTATTTCCCTCCTCACTACCTATCACAGTTTCGAAGGCCATAAAATGCCAAGATAGCAAAAAAAATCCCCAAATGACCCCATTTTGGGAAGTAGACACCCCAAGCTTTTTGCTGAGAGGCATGGTGAGTATTTTGCAGCTCTCATTTGTTTTTGAAAATGAAGAAAGAAAAGAAAAATGTTTTTTTTTTCTTTTTTCCATTTTCAAAACTTTGTGACAAAAAGCGAGGTCTTCAAAATATTCACCATACCTCTCAGCAAATAGCTTGGGGTGTCTACTTTCCAAAATGGGGTAATTTGTGGGGGTTTTGAACTGTCCTGGCATTTTATGCACAACATTTAGAAGCTTATGTCACACATCACCCACTCTTCTAACCACTTGAAGACAAAGACCTTTCTGACACTTTTTGTTTACATGAAAAAATATTTTTTTTTTGCAAGAAAATTACTTTGGACCCCCAGCAAAGGCCCTACAGATTAAAATGGTGGGTGTTTCATTTTTTTTTCACACAGTATTTGTGCAGCGATTTTTCAAACGCATTTTTTTGGGGAAAAAGACACTTTTTTTAATTGTAATGCACTAAAACACACTATATTGCCCAAATATTTAATGGAATAAACAAGATGATCTTAGGCCGAGTACATGGATACCAAACATGGCATGCTTTAAAATTGCGCACAAACGTGCAGTGGCGACAAACTATATACATTTTTAAAAGCCTTTAAAAGCCTTTACAGATTACCACTTTAGATTTATGGAGGAGGTCTACTGCTAAAATTACTGCCCTCAATCTGACCTTTGCAGTGATGCAGTGACCTTTGTGGTGCAATTGCACCACATGCATGGTGCAATTGCTGTTTACATTTGACGCCAGACCGACGCTTGCGTTTGCCTTTGCGCGAGAGCAGGGGGGGACAGGGGTGCATCTGACCACACCAAGATCGGTGTGATAAAATGCTTTCCCAATTTCCCAATGGCGCTGTTTACATCCGGCAAAATCTAAGTCATGAAATGCTCGTATCTTTTGGTTTCTTAGGCCATAGAGATGATTAGAGCCATCCGGTCTCTGATCAACTCTATAGTCAGCTGGCGGAACCACCGGCTGCATTCTCAGGTTCCCTGTTGGGACAGGAGAGCCAGAGAAAAACATGGAAGACGGTGGGGGGGACATTCCTTCCCACTGCTTGTAAAAGCAGTCTAGAGGCTAATTAGCCACTAGAATTGCCTTTACATGAAAGCCGACCGCAGGCTGAAAATAAGGATACCAAGATGATACCTAAACCCGCAGGCATCATTCTGGTATAACCTTATTAGACATATATTGTAATCTTTTTTTTCATGCAGCCTGTGGGCTGAACGAAAAAAAGAGATTGATCGGTGGGTATGTCCACCATTAGAATACTTCCCTTCATCCATCCACTTCTAATGATGGGCATACATGCACCATTTTGTTTTTAACAGTGGTGGGGAAATCACCTCCTACAGCGCTGGAGTCACCGCTTTACGTATCGTGGGAGCAAACGCTGTTGCTGTTAGGATAAATAAATCAGTGCTGCAGCTGAATGGCCTAAAAAATATAGGCCGAAGCATGGGGGCATCCGCCCCAAAAGTTAGGAGCAAATCGTTCCTCCACCCCTGCTGCCCCCATGCTTCGGCATATATGCTCTTTTTTTTAACTGTGGTGGTGAAATCACCTTTGACAGCGCTGGAGTCATTATTATTATTATTATTATACAGGATTTATATAGCTCCAACAGTTTACGCAGCGCCTTACAATATAAAAGGGAGACAATACAGTTATAACACAATAAAATACAATAGGATTAAGAGGGCCCTGCTCAGAAGAGCTTACAATCTAATAGGGTGGGGGTAGAGTCATGGCTTTATGTATCGTGGGAGCAAACGCTGTTGCTGTCAAGATAAATAAATCCACACTGCAACTGAATGGTGTACCTGCTAAGCAAATGATGGTTAACAATAAAACAAAGAGACATACCATACCTGCAAAGAAAATACAAAAAAAAACCAAAGTAAAAAAAACAAACATTTTTTTAACGCAATCTGTGCCTAAAATATATATATGCCAAAGCATGCGGCATCCGCCCGCAAAAGTTAGGAGCAAATCGCTCCTCCACCCCTGCTGCCCCCATGCTTTGGCATATATGCTCTTTTTTTTAACTGTGGTGGTGAAATCACTTCCGACAGCGCTTGAGTCACGGCTTTATGCATCGTGGGAGCAATTGCTGTTGCTGTCAAGATAAATAAATCCGCACTGCAGCTGAATGGCGTACCTGAAAACAAACAAATGGTTAACAATAAAACTCTTCTGTATGTATTGTTATGGTCTATTATATGGATTTTTGCTCACTGTACTATTTTTGTTCCCACACTTGTACAGTCTTTCTTGAAATTACCAATGTACTCTGCACATCCCCTGAAGAAGCATACAGCGAAACATGTCAGGATTTTGTGCAATTTGTCCTTAAACTTGACCTGTCTGTTATGACCACCACTCATATAAATCCCTGCCTACCTCTTTATTGATAAATGTCTATATGTGTTTTTTTTAATCATAAATTTATTAAAAATTTAATTTTTATATTTTTTTATTACAATCTTCTCTCATCATTATTTGGTTACATTGCACTGTTAAAATCCCTTTTCCTTTTCTCATTTGATATATTCTCTTATGGGATGTGGTGCCAATCTTACTTGGTGTTTTACCATTAATCGGACACAACTCTTATGACTATTTACCCTTGTGTTTCAATACACTTTTTCCTCAGGCCGACTATGGTGAACACCAAAATAATATTTCTGTTATTCATATTATGCTGAGAGAACGTTGCTATTAATGATTTATATCTCATACAAACGCTAAAAAACGGGGTCCTTTTCATATTTTTCCTTATCTGTTTCCTGAGTCCTACCCTGTTTCTTTTCCTCTTTTCCTTCCCTCCTTTTCCCTTCCCTCCCTTCCCCTTCTCCCCTTTCCTGCCTTCAGTGGGGAGGCCTGGGAGGGCCTCATGACTAAAATTCAACAGTCCCGAAATTCTGGGGAAATCTCTGCTAGAGACTTGGATCTAGCCTTTCTCAGATTACAGCGCCTTCTAGAAAGAAATGTAAGAATATGGCATAAGAAGTATTTTGAGAAATACATAGAAAACAATATGGTCCCTTGGGGACTCAGAATCCAAATTTTTCTGAACTTAAGAAAGATTGAGGAATCCTTAAAGTCCAAATGGGAAGAAAATCTACAGTCATGTTCCTATAGGATGATGTCCTTATTATGCACTCAATATAAACAAGAATTAACTACTCTAGATGATTTGATAACAAAATAGTATGCTGATTATGGTTTGATTGCCTCCAGCCCCAGATTTAAGAATAAGGAACAGAAACTTAAAGAACATATTGAGAGCTACACTAAGAATGACGATATTGTACCTAATTTATCCTCTGCCTCTTCTCTTTCCTCCAGTCAGTCAACTATCTACCGGGACCTTTCCAACGATAGATTGCCTAAGAAACGGAAGGGAAACTTCAACAGAATCACTGCAACACCAATTGGGCACCTCTTTACCTAGTCGATCACAATCAGCGCACCTTAAACAGGCACCTCCACCTCTTCCCACTATGTTTCACCCCTCATCACATGTAACTCATGGCCCTCAATTAACGGCCTCTCACACTACCGTACCCACAGCACCTTCTACTTTAATCACTGCTTCTCCTATGCACCTAGATACCACCACCAAGGTGAGTAATGTTGACATAATAGTCTCTCCTTCAGGAACTCCTTTACCAGCGTATATTAGGCTAGCACTCATTTTTTAGGGAAGGACTAGGAGCTCTTCAAAATTTAGAACCTATACCTATTATTTCAAATCACGATTCTACTGATCAAGAATTATCTATTATCAATCTGTCTTCCTATGATCTGAGCCTGAAACACAAGTTTTGAAACTGGGTTTGACCTTTTGTCCTGATTCTCAGATTGACAAGTTCCATCTTATTAAGGACCAACACCTATTTGCCTGTAGGCTCCTTTATAAAGTTATCTTTGACAAACCGGCTGTGGCCGTCTCTCCACAGGGGTTGTCAGTCGCTGGCATGTCCTCCCCCCCCACAGTCCTTCAAGCCCAAATCGAGGATGTTTCCACTTTTAAATACCAACCCCAATATTTGGGCTTTTATTCAACAAACTTCTAAAGCTATTGAGGATCTCAATTTAACTTCCTCAGGACTCTCTAAACTCACCCTACAACAAAGAGATGCTATTAAATCACTTCAAACCAACTCGGAAATAATTATCAAACCTGCTGACAAAGGGGGAAATTTGGTAATTATGGAAATACCCCAGTATGAAAAAATGTGTAAAAATATCTTGTCAAATTCAGATTAGTATCAACCTATCAAAAACAATTCTTGACAACTTTTTTATCAAATATCATACAATTATCCTTAAAGCTTATCAACAGGGGATCATCGATCAAAACACCTGGAATTTTCTCAATATCAAGGACCCTAAGACTCCAACGTTTTACACTTTACCTAAGATACATAAGTCTCTCACTGACCCACCCGGACGACCGATAATCTCTGGCTGTTCCAGCCTTACTGAAAATGCAAGTTCCCTGGTGGATAGTTACCTCTATCTCCATGTGACATCACTCTTTTCCTACATAAAAGATACAATTGACTTATTAAAAACCATTGAGGGTATATCTCTTCCCCCCAACACTTGGCTTTTAGCCATTGATTACGAGAATTTATATAATGCCATCCCCCACAACAAGGGTATTGAAGTGGTAAAGAGCCTTCTAAGTGAAAGGGGTCCCTCCTCCTCAAAGTATAATCAGTTTGTTCTTGATTTACTGGGTTATATTTTGAAACATAACATTTTTTTGTTTAACTCTTTCCACTACCTCCAGGTGCAGGAGGTTGCGATGGGGACTAAATGTGCCTCATTGTATGCCAACCTGTACCTGGGAGGGTGGGAGAGAGATCTTTTTTCGAGAGACGATCTAACTTACTTATTGGAAAAAATCATTTCATGGCATTGTTATATCGATGACATACTTATTTTCTGGTTGGGAACTGAATTTGAACTAAGGCAATTTTTAAGCTTGATTTCTATTAATGACTTTAATCTTAGATTTACTATGAACTGCAGTCAAACCAATATTAATTTTTTAGACTTAAATATCTCAATTGATGAAAACGGAAAGCTGAATTCTTCATTATACAGAAAGCCCTCTGCGGGTAATATCATCCTCCACGCCACAAGCTCCCACCCAGATTCACTAGTAAAAAGTATCCCATACAGCCAATATTTATGGCTTAAGCATAATTGTAGCAAGGACTCAGATTTTCAAAGGGCTGCAAAAGATCTATATCACAGATTAAAATTTCGAGGCTAAAGCCATGTGTGCCTTAAAAAAAGCTTACAATCGTGTTAATGCACAAGACAGAAACTCTTTGATCTTCTCTTCCAAACACTCTACCAAAGCTGATATAGGAAGAGTTATCACTCGTTATTTAAACCAACATGCTGAAATTAGACAGATTTTGAACAAATTTTGGCCTCTTTTGTCTGCAGATCCCATTGTAAGAAAATACATCAGAGAATTCCCAGAAATAACATTTCACCATGTCCCATCATTAAAAGACCGTTTAGTACACAGTCATTTTGATACTGTATCTCTATCTGGGACTAATGCAATTTCTGGCACCTTCCCATGTGGCCATTGCGATATTTGTCAGTTTATCAATCAAAAGTCCAAGTTTAAACTTCCTAACGGTAAATGGCATTCCATCAAATTTAGTGTCACCTGCCAAACACCAGGAGTCATTTATCTGGCCCAGTGTGTGTGCGGTGGCTTCTACATTGGGAAGACCAAGCGACCGTTTTTTAAATGAATAAGAGACCATATCAAACCTATTGGGAAAAAAAAGATGGACACCGCCATCAGTAGACACATTGGCATTCATCATGACTTTAACCCAACGTAATCCAATTTTTGGCTCTTGAACATGTTCCCTTGAGTTCAAGGGGAGGCAGCGTTGATAAGACGCTGCTTCAACTTGAAGCTCGCTGGATCTATGATCTCAGAGCAACAGTTTTCCCAGGATTCAATGAAAGTTTGAGTTTTAAATCTTTTCTATGATATGTATTATGTAGTTCTACTCTTCCTTTCCACTTTCGGCTTTCGAGTCAGCAACCTTCCTTCCCCTTTCTCTTTTTTTTTTTTTTTTTTTCGTTTGTTTTACATGCCTTTTTTTTCTGTTTCATGTATAACAATGTTTGACTGCATGAATTTATTGTAATTTGTTGATGCCCTTTTTTCTTATGGTTTTCATGCTTTGTGAATTCATTTGTATGTAAAACACATGTTCGGCATTTCGACTGATCATGGATGTATGTGGTCCTTTTATGCCATGTCTGTCGCCAGCCTGGTGCCCTGTATGTGCCTCCGCCTACCCCGCCGCTCCCTCCGGTCTGTTCTACCTCCCCATGGGATTTCCCATAGTGGTCATATGGAGGCCCAGGGCGTCAAGTGAGTTATTCAACCAGCGCTCACTATGCGCCACGCATTCCCTTGCCAGGGATCCCTATGCCCCTAGGTTACGCGTACAGCCTCCTCGCCTCTGTTTTTTTCTACATACACTGGCCTCAACACTTTTCCCGGGCCATGTTTTGGGAGGATCCCGTACCAGTCTCGATTCCCTAATTGGCGTTGGCGTAATGGCCAGGGTCCTCCTCCTCGCTGCTGCACAGCTCCCTGGGTATTGTAGTTGAGGGGGCTGATTAGGTCCCTCGAGCATGCGCATTGGCACCTTCACGTCCGCATCGAGTTGGTGACATATCAGATGCCGACTCGATGGAGGATACTACAAAGCCGGCCATTCTGCCATTTTCAACGCCAGAATCGGAGGGTTAGACTACATTAACATGCTCATTTTATTGGTAAGTTCAAACTTACTCAGCTTATTCCTCTTACCATATTATTAGTTTTCATGTATTTCTATAGATATATGTGCTGAGATTAACTGCCTCATTGCCTGCCTTTTTTGTTATATATACACATAGTGAGACTTTAGTCTGTTGCATTCTTTTGAAACTGGTAGTTTTACTATGTTATATCCCAGCCTTATATTATATCCCTTTGAATTAACTCCATATCCATAGGGAGTTCTTTCAGGATTAATTACCCATTGTATTTTTCATTCATTTATAACAATACATACACTTACGATTGCTTACTTTTTTGTTTTTTTCTATAATGACATCCCGCTAATACTGTTTAGCGGACTACTGTCGATCTTGCCCTCCATTTTTTGTTTAGTCTTTTGGTTTTTAAAGTAAGTAAAGTCCCCTTTTTTGTGTGGTTTTGTTTTTGCCCATCACCAGTACATTTGATTTCTATTTTGATTATATATTCCTCTTATCTATTTGTGTAGCTTGGTCTTTGCATGTCCTCTATGACCACATAGGGACCCCTGTCTTGGGAGTCTATATGTTCAGCTCTGGTATTTGGCGGTGGCGGCCTTGGGTGGAGTCTATTGCGGGGTAAGCAGGGTCGTTTGTAATGCCCTACATGTGTTCTTAACTCTTCTGTATGTATTGTTATGGTCTATTATATGGATTTTTGCTCACTGTACTATTTTTGTTCCCACACTTGTACAGTGTTTCTTGAAATTACCGATGTACTCTGCATATCCCCTGAAGAAGCATACAGCGAAACATGTCGGGATTCTGTGCAATTTGTCCTTCAACTTGACCTGTCTGTTATGACCACCACTCATATGAATCCCTGCCTACCTCTTTAATGATAAATGTCTATATGTGCTTTTTTTAATCATAAATTTATTAAAAATTACATTTTTATATTTTTTGATTACAATCTTCTCTCATCATTATTTGGTTATATTGCACCGTTAAAATCCCTTTTCCTTTTCCCACGTGATATGTTAACACAGTAAACAGTAAAGTATAAAAAAATGACATACCTGAAAAGCAAACATGATAAAACATTATAACAGAATACAGTAAAAAAGAGCAGAACAATAGAGAGAGAATAGAGAGAGAGAGAGAGAGAGAGAGAACAATAGAAGGACAACTATTTTTGTTTTTTTTATTTTATTTTTTTGTGTTTTTTACACTTTTTTTTGTAACTGTAACTGTTGTAATTGTAACAGTTCCAGGTTGGGGTCTCTCAAAATGCGATGGCATCTTGGGAGACCCTGTGAAAGTGTGCCTAGTCTGTGCAGTGCTGTACCCTACGCTAATACTCAACTAGTTTATGGTAGCATTCAAATCATTCACCAATGCAAAGACCAGGATTGTCAGGACAGGAGGGACAATAATAACGGGTGCCACGCCTATATCCGCGCTTGCTGCAGACATGACATCTTCTTTGGGGGGCTCGTTGGGTAGGGGTACTCAGGAGACTATACGGAAAATGGCTCTCATGCAGCCGGCTTACTGCATTTGGATTGGGAAGGTGAGGTGGAGCACCGTCTGGAAACAGAAGGGCTCTGATATTCTCTTCCTGGAATTTAAGGAAGGATCCAGTCTGTCCTGAAGCTCTGTATAGCACATGAGCGTTCAGCAAAGCCAATTGAAATAAGTATACAGACACTTTTTTATACCAGCGTCTGGCCTTACGGGCAACTAGGTACAGCGCCAACAACTGGTCGTTGAGGTCCATCCCTCCCATATTAAGGTTATATTCATGGACACAGAGGGGTTTCTCCAAAACACCAGTCGCTGTAGGAAATTGGACCGTCCTGCCTGCATGAAGGGAGGTAAGAACGAAAACATTCTTATTATCCCTCCACTTCACGGCGAGCAAATTATTACACTTAAAGCAGGCTCTCTCCCCCAGCCTAAGACGGGAATCTACAAGCTGCTGGGGAAAGCCCTGGCGATTAGATCGCACGGTGCCACATGCTCCAATCTGATGATCAAACAAGTGACTAAAAAGTGGCATGCTCTTGTACTAATTGTCCACATACAAGTGGAAAATTAAAAAAAAACAAGAATCTCCCTTTCAACATTAAAGCAGGAAAAAAAAAGAGGGCTGGCAGTCCCCGACATTCAAAACTATTGCAAAACAATAATACTGTCAAGAGTGATAGAGTGGGTTAGGGAAAATAATGAGAAAAGATGGGTAAATTTAGAAAAAAAATTTTGTAAGGCACAATTGGGAAATATAATATGGAATCCGCCTCACCTTAAGATGCTGATGAAAACACACATATATTGACACGGATAGTATTAAAAATTTGGGATGTGACGTATAAGCAGCTGAATGGGAAATATAATTTACCCCTAATAGCACTAAAAGAAAGTGATTACTTTGCACCAGGGAAAAAGAGAATAGTGGGAAATAAAAATATAAAAAACGATAGAGCACAATTAAGAGACATTATGAAAAAAGGAAAAATAGTATCATTTCAAGAATTAAAACAAAATAAGGATGCATGGGTGATAGATGAGTGGCGGTACCTCCAGTTGAACCACTTTGTCAGAAATTTACCTCAGCCGATAAGATCGGGCGAAGACTTGACAGAGCTGGAAAGGCTTTGTCTAGCAGATAATACAAAAAATATAATCTCAAAGATTTATAAGTTATTGCTGACAGCGGATGGAGTGGAGGTCCCGCCCTTCATTAAAAAATGGGAAAGGGAATTGGGGTCACAGAGGGATAAAAACACTATAGGGAAAATTTTGAAATTAACCCACAGCTCGACAGTAGACATTAAAACAGCCGAGATGAATTATATATGTTTAACTGGTTGGTATGCAACTCCAGATAAAACTAGTAAATATCAGAGGGATAAATCGGCGGAATGTTGGTGTGGCTGCAAGGAGGTTGGAACAATGGCCCACCATTGGTGGGGCTGCCCTATAATTAGAAAATACTGGAAGAAGATCTTATCTCTCATAAAAGAAATTACCAAAATAGAACTAGTGGAAGATCCGTGGATAGTGTTACTACACAGAGTAGATGGAGAAGTAAAACATTATAAAGAATCATTGATACCACACCATCTAATAAAGGTTGATCCCTAAGAAATGGCAAGCGGTAGAGAGCCCTCTTATTTGAGAGTGGATTGATTCGGTAGAAGAAAATGACATTATGGAACACATGAGATATTGCAAAGATGAAAAAAGTGGGGGGGTAAAAGATAAGTGGGAATGTTGGAAAGATTTTAAAAAGCATGGAGCTATGCAGAAGACCTAAGAATATAGATCCATAGCGGGGAAAGGAGGATTTAAATACAGAGGTAGGGTAGGGGAGGGAGGGAGGGGAGGTGTAGAAGGTTTAATGATTGTGTAATAGAGGGGTGCGATGTTTTGTATCATTTATATGTATGAACACTAAATACATTTTGTAAGAACATTTAAGACAGGCTACCATAATGTGAAAACGAGAAGGGACAAAAATGAACTGCAAAGTTGAATTAAGTTTCTCAAAGAATTCGCTGAAGTGGCTTAAAAAAAAAAATGACAAATATGTCATTAATCCCTACCTTCTGGACTCTTGACAGAAGAAAATTGACCAATCAAGAGTTTTGAGGAGTAACCAAAGGGATGTCAAATGTTTATGATTGTGCAGCTGCTTGAATCCAATCCATGCTGCTCCTATAGACAGCAAAGTGCCCCAGGGCTCTGTCCTGGGAACACATACAGGTTACATTATAGTTATCACAGATATTGGTTTTGCAACAGGGATATCTCATAAATGTATATTTATGTTTTACCGAGGCGCAGTGATTTATCTACACAGTATCAGTCCTAATGCTAGTTAAGATGCAAATTTAGAGGTTCTATAGTGTTCTAACTTAGTACCGTGAATGATAGTTTAGAATATGGCTATAACGTGGTTTACCATAGCAGATGCAGTCCTGGTGTATTCTCTCTAGGGGTAGCCCCTACAGACAGAATTAGATTGAAATCTAACCTGTGTTGCAACCTGGTGAATTTTAACAGAATAAGTGTATCCTGATGTTTCTGACTCAGTTTTGGGGGTTACAGACCTCACAACTGTAAAGCCCTCTTTATTCTTTTATTGCCATTGTCAATGTATCTATTTTCATTTAAACAGTGCCTACAGATAAAAATGATATGTAGAACTGACATGGTGTATTCATTTTCAGAACCAAAATTTATGAATATGTAGATTTGTCACATGGGAAACATAAGTACACCCCTACATTTACCACCACCTCAAATCCTTGAAAGTATAATCAGGTGTTCCAGATTAGATGAGAATGATTAAAACCACCTAAAGTGGACCTCTACTCTCTTAAAGCGGAACTTCAGTCATTTTTTCAACTTTCCATCTATTAAATCTTCTGCCCTTGTTGTATTAACTTTGATAGTAAAACATTTTTTTTCTGCCAGTAAATATCGTATACAGCCCACTTCCTGTTTCTTGTCTGGTAAAAAGTCTAGGCTTATGACATCATGCACAGCTCTCTCTCTCTCTCACCCTCCTGAAAGTTTGCCAGGAATGGAGGGGGATGAGTCAAAAGAGGGCCAATGAGAGCTGCAGGGCTGCAGAGCTGTAGGTGTGCTTCTGTGTGTCTGTGTAAATCCAGGAAGTGATTAGGCAGCAGCTTTAGCTACCCACGGTTAAAATGGATGCAGCCAGACTTAGTGGAGGGAGATTTCTGCAGCATATTTGACAACACAGTATATATAAAATAATATGAAAAACATATTGGTGGCCCTGCGCTTATGGCAATGAATGGGATGGAAAAAAGAACTGCTGCCCCTACCGGTACAACCACCTAAGTGCAATGTAAATGCAAGTGTTAAATAAGGAAGGGTAGGTGTGGAGCTGTTCTAGGGTACAATAATAGCATGCCCCTATGTGACACTCTGTGTATCCCTATATTATACTCCCACTAAAAATAATAAAAAACAGAGTTTAAAGTGTCAAATACTTAGTGCAAATCCTAGTGTGTGCAAGTGCTATCAATGCACATATGCAAGAGTAAATGAGATTTGTTGCAGTTATGTGTGGTGGTTTATCTCAACGATATCCTCATATTTTCCAAGTCCCTGGAGAGCCACCAAACAAATGTCTGTCGTGTGCTTCAGAAACGAAGAGAGAAAAATCTCTATTGTAAATTGGAGAAGTTCTTACATGGTACTAAGAATGTATGGGCTGACGCTTTGTCACGACAATTTTCCTCCACTTCCAAGATGGAGTCGGTTCCGGTTCCTGTGATTCCTCCTGATCGTATTCTGGCTACGGTTCGCACCAGTCTCACTTCTCCTTTGGGTGACAAAATTCTTGCTGCTCCAGTTCAAGCTCCTCCTGAGAAACCTTGTGACCGCTGCTTTGTCTTAGAGAGTCTCCTTACTGCCGTGCTCCAGACTTACCATTCTCCCAAGGCTGCTGGCCACCCTGGGAAGACTCATTTACTCTTGCATATGTGCATTGATAGCACTTGCACACACTAGGATTTGCACTAAGTATTTGACATTTTAAACTTTGTTTTTTATTATTTTTAGTGGGAGTATAATATAGGGATACACAGAGTGTCACATAGGGGCATATAAAATAATATGCAACATGGTTGGAGGGAAGCTTAATAATGGCAAAGATGTTTTTATTACAAATTATTTGAGCAGACTGCAATTCCTCTTTAATTGACTTAAAGTGTAATTAAACCCACAACAGTAAAACCAGTCTGTATAAATCCTCTGCATTGTGTAAAAAGGCTGCTTGATCCTGTATGCACAGATCCTCCTCTTCTTCCTCCGACTCCAAAACATGTCCGGATAAGACAGAGTACTGGAGTCACTCTGCACATGCTCAGTTTGGTGTGTATTGCTAAAGAGTTAATTTTTTTCTTGGGAGAGTGCATGTGATTAGCAGAGGGCCAATCAGCACTGTCCAGAGTGTCAGGGGTCCTGGACCCTGATGGGACAGCTCAGTGTGGTATGAAAACTCCTCCTACAAGCTTTAACCAGGAACTGATAGAAGTCACAAGACTGCTACATACTGCTGATTAGAAAAGGTGTTTAGCAGTTTATATTTACTAAAATGATTGCATTTCCATGTTCTGTTGTACTGTGGGAGACCAGATATAGTGAATGCAGGGTCCTGGGTTTAGTAACACTTTAAGGTCCCTGCACTCCTCTCGTCCTCTGCAATTTAATACTGTGATTACTTTTTTCCTTTGTTTTCTTTTTTTTTTATATAATATATACATATATATATATATATATATATATATATATATATATATATATACACGTTACTAGCCCCACTTCTCGCTGCTATTCTCCCCTAGGCAAGAATAATGTGTACCTAGCTCCCATAGCTGCCCTTTGATATCCCTGTCATATATCCCAGGAGGTTGCAGGAGCAGGGACTCCCAGCAGCCAGTGGAAGCAGGTACACATCTTTATGAGCAAGCTGTCTGAAGCAAGTAGAGACAACTGGCTCACAATGACTGGGGAGTACCGAGATGGTGCCATGGGACCTGGGCTGTGACACTTGAGAAGTGGAGCACAGCAGGACACTGGATCTGCTGGGTAGAGAAGTATGTGACTTGGGGAAAATGTGTATCAATGGGTAAGGGGAGTTAACAATAAAAAATGAAAAGGAGAGTGAAGTAGTTCTTTAAAGCGAAGTTCCACCCAAAAATAGAACTTCCACTTTAAGTACTGGTGACCCCCTACACAATCCCAGGCTGCAGCGGGGACATAGAAAAGGAGGGAGGGACAGCGAACAGCAGGATTAACCAGGTTTTTACAGGTTTTACAGAAAACAAATTCCATGGTGACTGACCACGCTGCACAGAGGGATGCTTCATTTCTAGATGGACACTTGGATTTGGGTCTACATATGTGCCCGGTTTGCTTGCTATCTGCTGCGCTGCATAGAGAGATGCTTCATTGCTAGCTGGACACCCGGCTTTGGGTCTACATACGTGCCTGTTTTGCTTGCTATCTGGCAAGCGCGAATTTTAAGTGGTGGAGGATCACTGTGAGGGGTGTTTTATTTCCTACCTTTTCACACTGGCTTCTATGAGAATTACTAGGGGATTCTTCCCATCTCCATAGAAGATTCTCTGGATTTCTGAGTTCATGGACTTTGCTATACATGATTTAATTATTTTGTGCACCCACGATTTCATGTATTTTGACCACTTTTTTTTACATTTTAGTTCTTTTTATTTTACTCTGCATTAATTGAATTTATGCATTTACAAAATTTATGGTATAGCGCAGTTTTTTCCTTGTTTTCTATACGATACATTACATTGTACGTGTTATAATACACAGCTTCCTTTGTATGTGTTATAATATACAGCTTCCCTTGTATGTGTTATAATACACAGCTTCCCTTATACCCGTTATAATACACAGCTTCCCTTATACCCGTTATAATATACAGCTTCCCTTATACCCATTATAATACACAGCTTCCCTTGTACACGTTATAATACACAGCTTCCCTTATACCTGTTATAATATACAGCTTCCCTTATACCCATTATAATACACAGCTTCCCTTGTACACGTTATAATACACAGCTTCCCTTGTACGTGTTATAGTACACAGCTTCCCTTGTACGTATTATAATACACAGCTTCCCTTGTACGTGTTATAATACACAGCTTCCCTTGGACACGTTATAATACACAGTTTCCCTTGGACATGTTATAATACACAGCTTCCCTTGTACGTGTTATAATACACAGCTTCCCCTGTACCCATTATAATTCACAGCTTCCCTTGTACATGTTATAATACACAGCTTCCCTTGGATGTGTTATAATACACAGCTTCCCTTGTATACGATACAGTACACAGCTTCCCTTGTACGTATTACAATACACAGCTTTCCTTGGACGTGTTATAATACACAGCTTCCCTTGGACACGTTATAATACACAGTTTCCCTTGGACATGTTAGAATACACAGCTTCCCTTGTACGTGTTATAATACAAAGCTTCCCTTGGACACGTGATAATACACGGCTTCCCTTGGACATGTTATAATACACGGCTTCCCTTGGACATATTATAATACACAGCTTCCCTTGTACACGCTATAATAAACAGCTTTACTTGGACATGTTATAATACAGTACACAGCTTCCCTTGTACCTGTTATAATACACGGCTTCCCTTGGACATGTTATAATACACAGCTTCCCTTGTACACGCTATAAAACACAGCTTCCCTTGTACACGCTATAATACACAGCTTCCCTTGGACATGTTATAATACACAGCTTCCCTTTAAACATGTTATAATACACGGATTCCCTTGTACATATTATAATACACAGCTTCCCTTGTACACGTTATAATACACAGCTTCCCTTGTACACATTATAATGCACAGCTTCCTTTGTATCTATGCTGTGACTCTAGCAGAAAGTGTTTCAGGTTTGCCAAACATCATGCATGCAGGCTGAGCAATCTCAAAGTGAATTTGCTTCACTGTGAATTGTGGTTATTATGTTGTCCTTTGTGGATGAGACATGGCTCCTGGGGCCGATTTAATGTTTTTAGCATTCCCAGTGATTCAAGTACCAGGTGCAGATGGTTAATTAGAGCAGTGTCAATTCCAAAACAGCCGTCTTGCTTAAGCTTGAGGACATTTCTATCAGTCACAGAGTAACATGTTAGTTTGGTAAAGAAAAACACCAAAAAAAATGATATATTAGTGCTACACAAACCACCTTGTAATATGCAACATTGCAAGCAATAAAAATTTGACTACATCAAATCTCAGACAGTGCAGGAGATGCCTGGGCAGACTTCTGGGAACAGTAATGAGCCAATCACACATCAGGAAATGCAATTTCTGGGGTGTTTTATATACAAACAGTATACAGAATGCCCTTGTGGTCTTATATTGAAATGAGAGATGATTTATAATACCATCAAATCTATGCTGATGTAAAAAAAAAAAAAAAAATGTAAAAAAATATTTTTTTTCTTTTTCAACGCCAGAGCAGATCATGCAATGATAACAGGCCAACCCTTCCACTTAGCAGTAACAATTGACCATGAAGTGTTCTAAAATCCTTACAATGCATGTAACTGGCCTGAAGATAGTAGCTTGTTTCTCTGCAAAAGTGAGGTTTTAAAAATATTTACTTTTTTATGGTCAGAAATTAAAAAAAAAAAATATATATATATATAACTTTTCTAAACCCAAGAAATAGTAACATATTACACACACCCTCCAACTTTAGAATTTGAGAAAAAGAGACTCTTTAGGGAGATGGTGACCTGCGACACGCTATGTGCACCATGGCAAAAAGTGGGTGTGACCAAATGTTTAACAGTGGGAGGGGCTAAAGTGGCACAATTAAACAAAACCTGCTTTTGTTTAACTTTGATTGTTGTGCCACAAGCAAGAGTCTCGCAGCCACATATCCCTCACTCCTAGATACCACCAGACCCCACTAT
Source organism: Aquarana catesbeiana (assembly GCF_042186555.1). Taxonomy (NCBI): domain Eukaryota; kingdom Metazoa; phylum Chordata; class Amphibia; order Anura; family Ranidae; genus Aquarana; species Aquarana catesbeiana. The sequence goes on from NC_133336.1 coordinate 125,051,308, forward strand.
ACCCATGGGCGTCCGAAAAGGGGGGGGCAAGTGCCCCCCCCCCCCCGCCTGGAGCAACAAATGCAGTGCTCAAAATTTCCACTCGCCTGCTCGCATTTGGCCAGTGGAAATGAGCAGAGGGCGAGTATGGAGCAGGGGCAGACTGGACTGACAGTTTCCTGGCTGATCGCTTCTGGCAGAAGTGGTGCAGCCATCAGAGCGGCCCAGAGGGGGATGGGGCTCCCTGCCCCCGGGCCACTCTGATATCCTGTACAAAAATCTGCACCACTTCTGCCAGAAGTTATCATCCAGGAATCTGTCAGAAGGATCAGGCAGCCGTATGACACAGAGAGGTGGCTTGTATATGAACAGCCAGCCGCTGTCAAACAAAGCCCCACCTCCTGGACCAGCATTGGACCAGTGCCATGTCTATTAGAGTAGCCGATCTGGGAGGCAGGACTTCGTTTGACAGCGGAGGCTATTCATATACAAGCCGCATCTCAGCGGGAGATCCCTGCTCTGTGTTATCCGGCCGGTAGATCCTCTTGATTCCTCCCTGATGCATTGCTGGGCACTGACGAGGCTGCATGTATGGGCAATGATAGGCTGCATTGATGGATACTGATATGCTGCACTGATGGGCAATGATATGCTGCACTGATGGGCAATGATACGTTGCACTGATGGGCAATGATAAGCTGTACTGATGGGCAATGGTATGTTGCACCGAAGGGCAATGATATGCTGCACGTATGGGCAATGATAAGCTGCACTGATGGGCAATGATACGCTGCACTGATGGGCAATGATACGCTGCACTGATGGACAATGATACGCTGCACTGATGGGCAATGGTATACTGCACTGTTGGCAATGATACGCTGCACTGATGGGCAATGATACGCTGCACTGATGGGCAATGATACGCTGCACTGATGGGCAATGATATGCTGCACTGATGGGCAATGATACGCAGCACTGATGGACAATGATACACTGCACTGATGGGCAATGATATACTGCACTGTTGGCAATGATACGCTGCACTGATGGGCAATGATACGCTGCACCGATGGGCAATGATACGCTGCGCTGATGGGCAATGATATGCTGCACTGATGGGCAGTGATACGCTGCACCGATGGACAATGATGCGCTGCATTGATGGGCAATGATACGCTGCACTGATGGACAATGATATGCTGCACTGATGGGCAATGATGCGCTGCACTGATGGGCAATGATGCGCTGCACTGATGGGCAATGATGCGCTGCGCTGATGGGCAATGATGTGCTGCGCTGATGGGCAATGATATGCTGCACTGATGGGCAATGATACACTGCACTGATGGGCAATGATACGTTGCACTGATGGGCAATCATACTCTGCACTGATGGGCAATCATACGCTGCACTGATGGGCAGTGGTATGCTGCACTGATGGGCAATGGTATGCTGCACTCATGGGCAATGGTATGCTGCACTGATGGGCACTAATACGCTGCACTGATGGGCAATGATGGGCCTGCATTGATAGGCAATGTTTTGCTGCACTGATGGGCAATAATATGCTTCACTAATGGGCAATGATATGCTGCACTGATGGGCTATGATTCAATGCACTGATAGTCAATGATACACTGCACTGATGGGCAATGATTCACTGCACTGGTGGGCAATGATACGCTGCACTGGTGGGCACTGATAGGCTGCACTGGTTGGTACTGATGGGCTGCACTGATGGGCAATGATACACTGCACTGATGGGCAATGATACTCTGTACTAATGGGCACTGATACGCTGCACTGATGGGCAATGATACCCTGCACTGATGGGCAATGGTTGGCTGCACTGATGGGCAATGGTGGGCTGCACTTATGGGCAATGGTAGGCTGCACTGATGGGCAATGGTAGGCTGCACTGATGGGCAAAGGTAGGCTGCACAGATGGGCAATGATAGGCTCCCCTGATATGCTGCACTGATGGCCACTGATATGCTGCACTGATGTGCCACTGATGAGGTGGCACTGATGGCCACTGATGACTGAGTCTGAGAAAGGACATGAGCAGAAGAGGAACTTTATAAAAGAACAAGACGAAAGTTTTCTACACCTTTGGAGTCTGTCCCCCTTTTTTTCTTTTGGCATTTATGATTCTTTTTTGCTGGAGTTGTGGAAGTACTACCTGACTGCTCTATGAAAAGCGATCCTGGGACAACACCTTGTGAAGCACTTCGCCAGCTGGTCATCCATGCAGGAGGTTGATGTCTCTTCCTAGCAGTGTGTCCTGGAGCATTCCCTTGATGGTCCACTTCTACTAAGCCTGTTTTGACCCCCCTGAGTAAGGGTGGTCACAGGCTTTCTGGTAAGCCTCCATTTTTACCATTAGGTGGTGGGCAGCACTACATGGTGGAAAATTGATCCCGCAGCCTGTATTAAATTTCTACACATCACTATTTTGGACTTTATTTTATTGATTCATTGTTTTTTAATATTTAATATTTTTGAGCACTTAATTGTTGTTGATTTCCTTTCAACGATTGGAAACTATTCACTGTGGATTACTATTTTGATTAATTGATTGAATAATTGATTTATTATCACTCACATATGCTTTCGTCATAAGTCCAGCGCTGCACTCTCTATTTCCAAATCAGACAATGGAAGCTTGATCATTCTATTAAGCGTTTTGCACTCCTAAATAGTATCTAGCACCTTGCAGGGCTGCTATAAAACACAGGGCCCCATACAGCCTACCTGACAGGGCCCCCTTCCCCCATCCGTAAGTGACTGAGGACATAGATTTATCAGTCGCTTTCTCTGTAGCCTCAGCTGCACAGATAATTAAATAGGAAATGGTCTATTGCTTCCTGCTCATTCATACACTGAAGCATAGTGAACAAAGTTTATTATGCTTCAGTGATGAATGGACATAGGAGTGATTGCTCACTGTGTTTATTCAGGAAAGGAAGGGTCCAGTAAATGACATATTCACTGCCCCCTTCCCCTGCTCTCCATCACAGGAGCACTGCAGGGGAAAGGGGCACATATGTTGGCCGGGACAGCAGATGAAGGGGGGGCATGTTCTAGAACTAATCCACCTGCAGTGCAGCTAGAGGGAGAAAGAAGAGGAGAAGGTGGCAGCACTGCAGGGGGAGGCAGAAGAGGATCAGTGTCTGCAATAAGACAGTACAGCCGAACCTCCTGCTCAACAGGTGCCTTGGCCCTCCTTTTGAACTAATGGGGCCCAGGCCCAGTGCAGAAGGGCAGGCTGTACTACCTTATCAGCAGCCCTGGCTCCTTGTACTCCTGAAGATAGTATGAGTTCCCCTTCTGTCCCAGTGACATCCAGACCACCACAGAGCCCCTTGTCTGTGTAATTTCCCCATTCCCAGAGTCAGAGCTCCCAAGTATCAGAATCAGATCCCCCTATGGTTGATGTCAGACACCCTTATTAGGGGAGTCAGAGCTCCATGTCTCATCCTCCCTCTGGGAGTGAGTTGGTGCGGACAGTGATGGCAGGGATCAGGACTGGTCAGGAAGGGAGGAGGTGACACCTGAGCTAGTCTCACCAGTTCCAGAACTGGGATGGAGGAGGAGGTAGAATGTGTGTGAGAGCGATGAATATCACTGCTGTCCTCTGCTCCCCGCTTGTCATCACCAACTCACCCCACTTACAGCATACATCCCACTCATCATCGTTTTATATAAATTAACAGTAGCCTCTCTGTCACTGAGACAGCTTCCAACCAAAACTTTAAAAGGGTTAGAACCTCCGTGTGCTATTAGGTAATTTTCCTCTTACTTCCTGTCACTAGGACAGGATGCAAGGGTAAATCTCCCAAGAGGGGACACAAAGAGCAATGTAAACCTGACGGAGGTTGTTTATCCCTTCCCATGCTTGGTTGGTGTTCCGTCAAATGTAAATATGATACACAAAATGACCTCATCAGGCACAAGATGTCAATTGCTAAACATTTCAGTAGTATGTCACATACTGACTCATAGGTCAGAGGTGGGTAGTGGGGTCCCCCAGGGTTCTGTGCTGGGACCAATCCTATTTATTTTATACATAAATGACCTGGAGGATGGGGTAAATGGTTCAATCTCTGTATTTGCGGAAGATACTAAGCTAAACAGGGCAATAACTTCTCCGCAGGATGTGGAAACCTTGCAAAAAGATATGAACAAATGAATGGGGTGGGCAACTACATGGCAAATGAGGTTTAATGTAGGAAAATGTAAAATAATGCATTTGGGTGGCAAAAATATGAATGCAATCTATACACTGGGGGGAGAACCTCTGGGGGAATCTAGGATGGAAAAGGGCCTGGGGATCCTAGTAGATGATAGGCTCAGCAATGGCATGCAATGCCAAGCTGCTGCTAACAAAGCAAACAGAACATTGGCATGCATTAAAAAGGGGATTCATTCCAGAGATAAAACAATAATTCTCTCGCTTTTCAAGACTCTGGTCTGGCCGCACCTAGAGTATGCTGTCCAGTTCTGGGCACCAGTCCTCAGGAAGGATGTACTGGAAATGGAGCGAGTATAAAGAAGGGCAACAAAGCTAATAAAGGGTCTGGAGGATCTTAGTTATGAGGAAAGGTTGCGAGCACTAAACTTATTCTCTCTGGAGAGGAGACGCTTGAGAGGGGATATGATTTCAATATACAAATACCGTACTAGTGACCCCACAATACAGATAAAACATTTCCATGGAAGGGAGTTTAACAAGACACGTGCAGTGGCGTCTCTAGCTTTCATATTTGGGGGGGGCACATGGGGGGACGGGGACAAAAGTAGGGGGCCAACTATAAAGAATTATATACATATATATATATATATATATATATATATATATACACACACACACACACACACACACACATACAGTGCCCTGAAAAAGTATTCACACCCCTTGAAATTTCCCACATTTTGTCATGTTACAACCAAAAATGTAAATGTATTTTATTGGGATTTTATGTGATAGACCAACACAAAGTGGCATATAATTGTGAAGTGGAAGGAAAATGATAAATGGTTTTCAAAATTGGCACCTGGGGTGGATTCTATATCTGGCATCCCTTCCCCCTAGGCGGACAGGCAGCGCACCGTACATCAACGTCAAGTGATGTTAGGGTAGTATACTGGCAGATTGGGGTGATATAGTGCCAGGTTAGGATGATATACAATATTGCCAGGTTAGGTGGTAGTGCCAGGTTAGGTGATATACAATAGTGCCAGGTTAGGTGGTAGTGGCAGGCTAGGTGATAAACAATAGTGCCAGGTTAGGTGGTAGTGCTAGTTTAGGTGATATACAATAGTGCCAGGTTAGGGGGTAGTGGCAGGCTAGGTGGCAGTGCCAGGTTAGGTGGTAGTGCCAGGTTAAGTGATAGTGTCAGGTAGGGTGGTAGTGCCAGGTTAGGTAATAGTGCCAGGTTAGGGTGGTAGTGTCAGGTTAGGGTGGTAGTGCCAGGTTAGTTAATAGAGCCAGGTTGGGTGGTAGTGCCAGGTTAGGGTGGTAGTGCCAGGTTAGGATGCTAGTGCCAGGTTAGGTAATAGTGCCAGGTTAGGTGGTAGTGCCAGGTTAGGATGGTAGTGCCAGGTTAGGGTGGTAGTGTCAGGTTGGGGTGGTAGTGCCAGGTTAGTTAATAGTGCCAGGTTAGGTGGTAGTGCCAGGTTAGGCAATAGTGCCAGGTTATGGTGGTAGTGCCAGGTTAGGATGCTAGTGCCAGGTTAGGTAATAGTGCCAGGTTAGGTGGTAGTGCCAGGTTAGGTAATAGTGCCAGGTTAGGGTGGTAGTGCCAGGTTAGGGTAGTAGTGCCAGGTTAGGTAATAGTGCCAGGATAGGTGGTAGTGCCAGGTTAGGGTGGTAGTGCCAGGTTATGTAATAGTGCCAGGTTAGGTGGTAGTACCAGGTTAGGCAATAGTGCCAGGTTATGGTGGTAGTGCCAGGTTAGGGTGGTGGTGCCAAGTTAGGTAATAGTGCCAGGTTAGGGTGGTAGTGCCAGGTTAGGTAATAGTGCCAGGTTAGGGTGGTAGTGCCAGGTTAGGTAATAGTGCCAGGTTAGGGTTATAGTGCCAGGTTAGGTTAATAGTGCCAGGTTAGGGTGGTAGTGCCAGGTTAGGTAATAGTGCCAGGTTAGCGTAATAGTGCCAGGTTAGGGTGATAGTGCCAGGTTAGGTAATAGTGCCAGGTTAGGGTAGTAGTGCCAGGTTACGTAATAGTGCCAGGTTAGGGTGGTAGTGCCAGAGTAAATACATGACAACATGAATAGATAAGAGTCCTGTTCCCCTCGTCCTCCATCACCTGCACTAAAAGCATGAATCTATGACTGCCCCTGCTGCTGCAGAACCTGTTTCTCCCCCTCCCTGAAGTAAAAATAAAGAAAAAAAATTCACATGGGTGCTGGCAATCTGAGGATTGATTCTGGCTTCTTCTTCCTGGAACTGTAATCAAAACGTGGCGGGTGGGAGGGGAAGAGGGAGGGACTGCAGCACGGACAAAGCATTGTAGTCTCACCGTGCCCATCATTGCCGCCTTACTGTGCCCATCATTTCCGCCTTACTGTGCCCTCATTGCAGCCTCACCATGTCCTCATTGCAGCCTCACCGTGCCCATCTCATTGCCTCCTTACTGTGCCCTCAATGCAGCCTCACCGTGTCCTCATTACAGTCTTACTGTGCCCATCATTGCCGCCTTACTGTGCCCTCATTGCAGCTTCACCGTGCCCTTATTGCAGCCTTACTGTGCCCATCATTGCCGCCTTACCGTGTCCTCATTGCAGCCTCACCATCGTTGCAGCCTTACTGTGCCCATCTTTGCAGCTTCACATGCCCATCATTGCAGCCTCACCGTGCCCATCACTGTGCCCATCATTGCCGCCTTACTGTGCCCATCATTTCCGCCTTACTGTGCCCTCATTGCAGCCTCACCATGTCCTCATTGCAGCCTCACCGTGCCCATCTCATTGCCTCCTTACTGTGCCCTCAATGCAGCCTCACCGTGTCCTCATTACAGTCTTACTGTGCCCATCATTGCCGCCTTACTGTGCCCTCATTGCAGCTTCACCGTGCCCTTATTGCAGCCTTACTGTGCCCATCATTGCCGCCTTACCGTGTCCTCATTGCAGCCTCACCATCGTTGCAGCCTTACTGTGCCCATCTTTGCAGCTTCACATGCCCATCATTGCAGCCTCACCGTGCCCATCACTGTGCCCATCATTGCCGCCTTACTGTGCCCTCATTGTAGCCTTACTGTGCCCTCATTGCAGCCTCACCATGCCCTCATTGCAGTCTCACTGTGCCCATCTCATTACCGCCTTACTGTGCCCTCATTGCAGCCTCACCGTGCCCTCATTGCAGCCTTACTGTGCCCTCATTGCAGCCTCACCTGCCCTAATTGCAACCTTACTGTGCCCTCATTGCAGCCTCACCGTGCCCATTGTTGCCACCTTACTGTGCCCATCATGCCGCCTTACTGTGCCCATCATTGCCACCTTACTGTGCCCTCATTGCAGCCTCACCTTGCCCTCATTGCAGTCTCACCATGCCCATCTCATTGCCGCCTTACTGTGCCCTCATTGCAGCCTCACCGTGCCCTAATTGCAGCCATACTGTGCCCTCATTTCAGCCTCACCATGCCCTAATTGCAACCTTACTGTGCCCTCATTGCAGCCTCACCGTGCCCACCATTGCCGCCTTACTGTGCCCATCATTGCCGCCTTACCGTGCCCTCATTGCATCCTCACCGTGCCCTCACTGCAGCCTTATTGTGACCTCATTGTAGCCTCACTGTGCCTTCATGACAGCCTCACCATTGTTGCAACCTTAGCGCTGTGTCACGGAGCTGAGTGTGTTCTGCAGCGCTATGACAAAAGTCCCGCTCTCCTCCTAGACCAGCTCGTGTGATAGACAGAACACTGCGTCTATCACACAAGCTGGTCTAGGAGGAGGGCAGAACTTTTGTCATGGCACGGCAGAACATTTCACAGCTCCGTGACACAGCGGTTTCCCACTGTGCCTGTGCATGGGCAGGAGGGAGGGAAGGGGAGTGCTGCGCTGCAGCCACGCATGGCATAGATCCAAAGCGGCCCCAGGGCAGGCAGCCTACCGGGAAATATCCCGGTATCCCAGTAGGCCAGTCCAGCCCTGTTGGGGGGGGCACATGGGGGGGCCAGTATGATGTTGGGGGGGTCAGGGCCCCCTGTGTCCCCAGGCTGGTGACAACTCTGGACACGTGGCCACTCATTAAAATTAGAAGAAAAGAGGTTTAACCTTAACCACCTCTCACCCAGCCACTGCACATATACGGCCGGGTGGGCGCTTCCTCCATCTGAGTGGACGTTCAGGCGCAATCCCGATGCGCTTGTGTCTTCCAGACACGGTGCATCTCCAATCGACAGGAGGGCTCTGTGATTGGCCCTCCTGATCACATGATGGCTGTGTCCAATCACAGCCATCATGTGATGTAAATAGAGAGCCAGTTGCTAGGCGATCGGCTCTCCTCTCCTCACACGGAAGTTGTCAGGAAGGAGAGGAGGGGGATTGCTGAAGCCAGCCGGTGATTAGTGAGTATGAGCTGTTTTTTACAGCTTTTTACACACTGATCACCGGCCCAGTGTCCCCACACAATGTAAAATCACAATTTCCCCAAAATAGTGTCCCCAAAACACTGTCCCCACACACATGTCCCCTCACATGTCCCCACACAGTAAAATCACCTGTCCCCCACATATGTAACAGTAAAAACATATGTCCCAATGATCATCTGCACAAAATTGTCTGTGATCATCTACGCACATCTGTACATGATCATCTGCATACATATGTCTGTGAAACCACAAACCAATTATTATACACTTAACATGATTTGTTTTTACCAAAGACATGTAGCAGAATACATTTTGGCTTAAATTTATGACAAAATTAGATTTTATTGGATTTCTTTTAAAACAGAAAGTAGAGAATATTGTTTTATTTTTTTTTAATTTCCACTCTTTTTTTTTGCTTATATTGCAAAAAATAGAAAACTGATTTGTGAATAAATACCACCAAAAGAAAGCTCTATTTTGGTGAACAAAATGATAAAAATTTCATTTGGGTACTGTTTTGCTTGACTGCGCAATTCTTTTTGAAAGTGCAAGAGCGCTGAAAGCTGAAAATTGGCCTGGGAAGGAAAGGGGCGAAAGTGCCCAGTATTGAAGTGGTTAAACTACGTAGAGGGTTCTTTACAGTAAGAGCAGCAAGGATGTGGAATTACCTTCCACAGGCGGTGGTCTCAGCGGGGAGCATCGATAGTTTCAAAAACTATTAGATAAGCATCTGAACGACCACAACATACAGGGATATACAATGTAATACTGACATGTAATCACACACATAGGTTGGACTTGATGGACTTGGGTATTTTTTTAACCTTACCTACTATGTAACCTACTATGTAACTATGTAGCTATTTAAGTTGCTTTGTAGTTCATAGAGAGTAGACATGTGCAATTAGTTTCATAACAAATCGAAATTCGCCCGAATTTTGCAGCTTTCAGACATTCGGATGCATGCAAATGTCCGAAGAAAAAAATAACGAATTTCAACTAATACGAATGACATTATAGCAAAAATATTGAATGATTAGTTCATTCGTTAAAGGTCTAATGAAACAAAAGGTCAACTCAGAGTAAATCTTAGCCATCTGACAAGTTGCGCTCCATGCATTGCAATGGAACCTTTCTAATAGGAGTGACTCAAGTCGCTCCGACTTAAAAACAGGTTCCTGTATTACTTTGGGGCGACTTCGGAGCGGCTTGCATTGACTTCTATACAGAAGTCGTATTGCAACTCGCGCTGAAGTCGTGCTGTAAGGGTGGCTTCAGAGTCGACGACTTTGAAGCCGCCCCTGTGTGAACAGGCACTTACAGTCCAATCAGCCAATTAATTTTGTGCTGGAGGTTGGATTACTGGCAAAGTGCATTCCGGGGAACTGAGTGAGAAGGGTGTTGTATTTCATTTGAGTATAGGAGAAGAGATATCGTCATTGTGTGTGTTAATGGATTCAATAAACAAACAACTTTCCAAACAACGGATCGTTATCACGAATATATATACATATGTTGCACCCTGGTGTTCAGGAAGGGTTGCTAACCAATTTCGTTTGCCAGGTAGTAATTGTCCTGGCTAATTGTTAGGAGATCCACTAATTCCCCCCTAATTCTGGAATTGCTGCACTTCTCTATTTGGTCGCTAGGTGGCATTGTAGCTGGTGACATTAGATAAGACAAGGGCATAGTAAGGACAGATTATAAATGCATGAGATGTCTCAGCCAATGGGCAAGGGTTTCTTTAAGCCCCTTGGCCTGCTGGGAGAGCCTATTTATATGGGTGGAGTCAGGTGATTGGGGTTCTGTGCCATCTGGATGGTTGTCTGGGTGGACGTGTGTTATGTCGCCCCGGGTTGCTAGGCTTAGGCCTATCCCAGGGACACCCTGCTGCTAGGCTGCCTGAGGCCTATTCAGGAGCAGGAGAAGCACCGTAGGGTTGAGACTGCGGGATTGGAGTCCAACCGTGTTGAGAAGGTTCAGCCGGAAGGGGAACCAGTTGTGGTCGGAGGTAGAGGGGAAGCTGTCGCCACTAAGGGACCATTCACCTTATTACCGGAGTAAGACGACGCAAGTACCTGAGTAGTCTTCTCACCGGCTGAGGACGGTGAAGAAGTGGGAAAGAATCAGCAAGTGCCAAGCCAGGGCCCCAGCAGGAAAGTGGGGGTGACGTTTGAGGAGTATACAGCAGGATAGCTGTGGAAAAGCTCAGGGGATCCAGTGACGACTGAGATCTGGAAGTCTAGTGAGAGACTGGGAGCTCAGTGAGTAAAGATCAACAGTTGGATACTGTGTGATAAGTAAAAGGACTGTTCTGTGTTACCAAGACTTATGTACAACTACCGTTAGTGACTGTTGCAAGATTAGTTGCCATAGGAGACAGCGGTCCTACCTATACAGAAGTGTTATCCGGCTGGAGGCCTTCAACTGTATAGCTGTCTACCTATAGAAGTCTCGGAGTCTGACAATTACCATTGCATCTACTCAAGGGTGTCCTAGCCCAAATACTCTCTCCCCCAGTTCTGTTAAGAGACAATAAATCTCTTGTTTGCATTCAAAAAATGACTGGCGCCCATCATTCTTCTTGCATCACACCTACCTTGCCTGCTAACCCACTCTACAAGGAAGGATGTCAGTTCTTCCTGACTCTGGAGGTCACCATTAGGCCTTTGGGACCGGGACCTCGCTACACATACATACATATCGAATCAAACCGATATACATAGAAAATTATTCGATTCGGTATAACGAATATCGACACTCTACAGAAATAATGAATTATCTGAAAACGAATTAACGTAACATAAAAAATATAACAGAACTAAATTATGTATTTTACGATTGAAAACTAAACTAAACCAAATTTTCCAATTTGCACAATTCTAATAGATAGATAGCTGGGAACAATACTAGCTGATAAAGAGTGCAGCACAGACAAAGAGCACAGAAATCATTTTTTTTTGACAATTGTTTCCTTTTGGAGAGAGACCCCCACCCCCACACACACACTTCCTGTCTTTAAAGCAGCCCATACATTAAAGTGATTGTAAAGGTACAAGGTTTTTGACCTACATGCATTCTATGCACGCAGGTAAAAAACCTTCTGTGTGCAGCAGCCTCCCCAGACTCCCTAATGCTTACCTGAGCCCCATCTCAATCCAGCGATGTCCACGAGAATCTTGACTCTCCAGGGACTTTCACGCCATTGGCTCCTACTGCTGTCAACCACATCCAGTGAGCCATTCAGGAGACGGAGGGGACAGAGAAGCAAATAGGTAGAATTTGCATACTAGGACTGTATGTATATATGTACTGTATGCAATACCAGTAATATTATTAAGGGTTATATATAAATGCAAAGAAGTGGGATGACCTATAAGAAAGTGATGATCCCCCAGGTCTCATAATTAACAACATATGTACATTATATTCTGGGAGGGGCTTAGAGTAAAAAGCCGTATGCAGACTTCAATATAATGCACCTGTATAGGAAGGTATTATACACTTGGTCCCTAAAGAGGAGCTCCAGGCTCACACACCAAAAATTAAAAATAAAATATTATGGCATTTACCTGTCCAGGCATCCAGCGGTGTCCTCACCCAAGCCGATTCTTCAATCGGCTATCGGGGGCTAGTACCGCCATCTTGACTTCACAGCCGGTGTCCTACTGCACATGCGTGAAGTATCGCAGCAAACTGAGCAGGAAGTGCGAGTGGCTATCTGTCAAAATCAGGTATCTGCTCTCCCCTCCCCCCCAAAAGGTGCCAAATTTGGCAGCAGAGAAGGGGAGGAGGCAGACAAGCAGAGCTTCCCCTTTTGGGTCCAGCTCCGCTTTAACACAGGAGACTGATGTAGCAATGTGGACTACAATTGCAAAATACAGCGATTTCCGTAATTTCTGTATATATTGTGTTGTCCCTCTAGTGCCCAGCGTCACTATCTGACATCATATTTGTGAGCCAAACCAAAGGGATCATGGGATTAGTCGTTCCTCTGAATGGAAATTTCTCAGCATGTCTATACACCTGGACTACATATCCCAGGGATCTTTGCTACCATCAGGAAGATTGATGGGTAGAGCTATAAAAGAGACCAGAGATACGCCCCACGCTCTCTTCCACCTGGGCCCTGTGTGTGACGGACCTCTCTGTACAGGGAGAGTGAGGTTGCAGCCTACCACGTGGTGCACAACATTCCAACCTGGCCGATAAGGGCCTAGCACTGCTTGCCTTTTGTCAGACATCCATCCAGCACCAACTCGGCAGTCCGACAACCCTGCTCTTCGTGCTTCGCATCAGGTGAATGTCACAGCAGATCCGCTGCAAGGATGTCTCTCCGGGAGCCGCTATCCAGAGGGCTTTGAATCAGCCTGGTCGTTAGTGAGAGGGCTATTGCCCACCTTTGCAAACCTTTCTTTGTCACTTCACTGGGACACTGTGTACAGACAGCTTTACTTTGGGAACACTTTACTGCACTTCTATTTGAACACTGTACATAGACACCTTTAGCTTCAACCATTCCAAAAAATACCATTGCCTTGATACTGCACCTCATTGTATTAAGTTAATGAGCTCCGACTGCCAGTGAAGACCATCAGGCCTGCAACTGGGACATTGCTGTCATTACTGCTTAAAGGGCCCTCATACCATTCTTGTTTTGCTTGATCTCTCATTAGGATTAAAGGTTAAATAGGCCAGCCTGGGTTTCCCTTTAAAAGTACTGCCAGATCTAATGCTTAACTTTTGCTTATCCTTTCAGGTCATGTTCAAGTGGTACTCCATTGTACATACGTGTATATAATCTTCTGTTATTGCTAAACTGCCTTAACTTGTATTATTTTAGAGGAATTATTCTGCTGAGCTAGGGCTGTTATCCAAAGCTCAGTGGATCTATTACCTCCTCTGTGTAAGATCTTCTTTAGAGTACTCCAGTAAATGTTAATAAAATACAAACACACTGATTTGTTTGACTTATTACTTCAAGGTGGTGCAAAGATGTCTGAACCCAGAGTGCCAGGTAGGTTGGAATGTTTACAGGGTCATGGTGATGCAGATGAGCAGGTGAATCCAAGCAGTCCTCAAGGGGGTCGTGCTTGATGACATCATGATGCTTGGTAATAGATGTGAGATTACGAGACCTTTAAATCCAAATAACGCTGATTGTATTGTTTTACTGCCTGCCTGATACATTCCAAAGCTGATAATACATGCTTTGTGGAAGCACCAGAAAAGGGTGAGTGTGTTTCTGGGTGGTTGTAAAAGTGGTAATAAAGTGGTGTTAAGAAAAAAACACTATCTTCTGTCAATCTGTTTCTTTATGCTGAGCAGAGGAAAAAGGGGGAGGTGGTTCAGAGTGTATGTTACCAGAGCTTCTGGAAATTTTTCATGCCTTTGAAGGAGCCCAGGATTGGACACAGAGATTTAAACCATAAAAGTCCACATAAGAGGGACACAAATGCTTTTTGACCCTGCATTTGATGTAAGTCATGGGCTCCAGGTGAGAGCACAACTGATGATGGTGCTATAAGTGTGATTACGGAAGAGTAAAGCTTTAATGTGGTGTGTTGAAAAAGGAAGAAGGAGTGAAGAAACACAAGATATATTGGACTTGATGTTTATTCACTTTTTTGATTTAATCATATACATTTTTCTATTTTTTATGAGATTTTTTTGCAGTTATTGTTGTCACAAGAAGGTTGTTTTCATCCAACCCTGAAGAAGGGGGACCCATGCCAGATTTATAAGGGGCAAAAGGGGAAATTGCCCCAGGCCCCCCCCTCCTGGAGGGGCCCCAGACTTCCTTTATAAAAAATGTAATAATTATAAAATTTGTTTTATTATTAAAAATTTTAACAAAGTGTGTGGGTGTCAGGATACGGAACAGTTGAGCCTTACTTCAGATGTAAAGAAAATAATTCTGCAGCGGAACTGCAGTTGGAGAGGAAATCAAAAGGAACATGGTTCCTCTATGGTTTCCTGGGTCACTGGGGAAGTGATCCAATTGGATACTGTTACCCCATGTGACTCAAATAGCCATCTTGGGTCCGGCAGAGGCACGCATTTTGCGAGTTGGTAGAGTAGGTACCCCCATTTGTTAGGGACAGTTCTAGCTAGAGAAAGGTTCATGATGAGGAGGAAAAGTTTTGGGTCACTTCTCTTCTGGACGCCTTCCTGATTGGGCACGAGATGGCCAGGCTGTATTTTGTCCCCTCCCAACTGACGCTATCAGTCCATCTGGAATCTGCTTCTTTCGCATTGCTGGAAACTGTGATTGCACCCGGTTGGGTAATCTTCCTACTGGGTTTTCTGTGAACTGTTGCTGAATTGTTTTATTACAAGTCTTCTATTGCTCCTGTCTGTGTGAATTATTGCCTCCGCACCACGCTGCACCCCACCTACATATGTTACGGAACTTATTGCCTTGAAAATGAAATAAAGAATAAAAAAGGTATTAAAAAATGTACCTATATTAAGATAAATAAAAAGATTAAAACGATTAAAAGCAACCTGCCACCCTGTTCAAACCCCAATTTTAAACATGCGTTTAGGACATGCACATTTATGTAAACAGCAATTGCGCCACACATGTGAGGTACCCTTGAGAACATCAGAGTGAGCATAATATATCTAGGATTTTATTTCATGGCTAACTCCTAATTAAAAACCTGTAAAGGCTTTTAAAGGTTTGCCTATGAACAATTTTGGGTACCGTAGCTTTTTGCCACTTTACAGGCACATGTAATTTTAAGGTTTGGCATGTTTCATATCTATTTACTTGAAGCAACTCAATCTGCTATATTTTATAAAAAATTATATTATCTTTTTTTATAGTTTATTGAAATGAAATTTCTGTATATGTTGGATAACTGCTGTGCAACATAAAACATTGCAACTGTCACCATTTTATTTAACAGGACCTCCGCTTTCAAAACATATATCATTGTTTGCAGATATTAATCACTTCCAGACCATAGAATGTCCATGGATGTCTTTGGGTTGAAGTGATTATACCGGGATGATGCCTGTAGATATAGGTATCAAAACTTGCAGCCAGCGATTCCATGTAAAGCAGAAGTGAATAGCCACTCGATCACTTCTGCTAGTGGCAAAAGGGGTCCCCCCCCTCCTGCCGCTGACTCTTTTGGTTTTGGCCCTTTGGTTACCTGGCCATTAGTGGCAAGGAAAGCAGCTGAACAGACCAATCTGTGTCTGACTGGCTGCATTAGAGGCCAGAGAAGAGATTTGGGGTCCAGATCTCTCCATAAAGAGGACCTGACACAGCCAATAGTTGTCATAGCAATAAAGTTAATACAAAAAAAAAGAGAGACAGTTTAAAAAAGTTTTAGATGAAAAAAAAAAAATAAAAAAAATTGAAAGCACCCATCTTCCTGTGCTTACATGCAAATGTGAACACATATGTAAGTGCCGCACGCCTTTGTAATCAGTAATCAACCACACTTGGGAGGTATCGTCGCAAACGTCAGAGTGAGTGCAATAATTCTAGTGCCAGACCTTCTGTGTAAATCTAAACTGGTAACCTGTAAAGGCGTTTAAAGCGTTGCCTGTGGAGAACTTTAAATACCGTAGTTTGGCGCGATTCCATGGGCATACACAATTTTATAGCATGACTTGTTTGGTATTTATTTACTCGGTGTAAAGTCATCTTTTATATTTTACAAAAAAATTGGGTATTATATTGTGTGCATTTAAATTAATTAGAGTGTATTTTTTCCAAAACAATTGCATTTGAAAACCGCTGCGCAAATACCGTGTGACATAAAACATTGCAACACCCATCATTTTATTCTATAGGGCCTCTGTTAAAATATATATACATAATGTTTGGGGGGTCTATGTAATTTTCTTGCAAAAAAAAAAAAAATAGATTTTTACATGTACACTATGGGGTTGATTTACTAAAGGCAAATCCACTAAGCACTACAAGTGCACTGCAAGTGCACTTGAAAGTACACTTGGAAGTGCAGCCTCTGTAAATCTGAGGGGAAGATCTGAAATCAGGGGAAGCTCTGCTGATTTTATCATCCAATCATGTACAAGCAAAAATTATGTTTTTTATTTTCCTTGCATGTTCCCCTCGGATCTACAGCTACTGCACTTCCAAGTGCACTTGAAGTGCACTTGCAGTGCAAAGTGGATTTGCCTTTAGTAAATAAACCCCTATGCCAGAAGTGTCAGAATTGGTCCGGTCGGGAAGTCGTTAATGTATGCAAAGCATTATCCTGGTGGAAAAGTGGATAAAGGACATTCAAGTGCAACTATTGCTGTTTTTGTTGTTTTCTTTTTTAATAAAACTGCTACATCAGGTCTGTGTGCCCCCTTCTGTGTTTGCAGGGCTGCTATGGTGTGAATTTTTTTTTCTGTAATAATTTTAGTTATTATTTGTTTTTAAATCAGCATAAGGGATGGTATTTACATTGAATGTAATTGAGTGGTGTCGGTCTTATGCCCCGTACACACGATTGGAAATTCGGCCAGCAAAAGACAGATGAGAGCTTTTGGTCGGAAAATGCGACCGTGTGTATGCTCCATTGGACTTTTGCTGGCGGAATTCCAGCCAGCAAAAGATTGAGAGCATGTTGTCATTTTTTGGGTCGGAAAAAGTTCCGATCGGAAACTCCGATCGTCTGTAGCAATTCCGATGCGCAAAATTCCTACACATGCTCAGAAACAATTCGAAGCTTGCTCGGAAGCATTGAACTTAATTTTCTGGGCTCGTCGTAGTCTTGTACGTCACCGCGTTCTTGACAGGCGAAAGTTCAGCGAACTTGTGTGTATGCAAGCCAAGCTTGAGCGGAATTCCGTCTGAAAAATCATCCAAGATTTTTCCGACGGAAATACTGCTCGTGTGTATGCGGCATTAGTTGAACTTTTCAATCCTTTGTTCGCCCCCCATACACCTGCAGCAGTAATCTTCCAGTGCTGCGGGGGTTAATTCAGCAGCTGAACCTCTCAAAGGAACTAGTCAAGAGTGTCGACTATTCCTGCCTTTTCTGCCATTCTTCTCCATTCTGTAACGGTACATGGTGCCAGTCAGCAGGCTAAGGTGCACTGTCTGGCTAATGCCATGTGCATAGGCATAGGGGTGCACATTTCTACAGGCCTCCTTCATTCATAGAAGTTTCACTATTGCTTCCATGAATGAAAAGCAATCTATGAATGAGGGACAGGTGGATGAATAAAAGGTCCATCTCCTTCATTCATAGAGCACTTTTCACTCATGGAAGCAAAAGTAGTAGCTTCTATAAATGGAGGAGGGGGGTTGAAAGGGCTGGTGATTTCTTCTGTACGGTATGGGGAGAAGGATGAATATGCCAACTAAGACATCAGCCACCAGCACAAAGGACATTTCTCATTAAATATAAGTACCATCCCTTGCGCTGTTTCAAAAAGGAAAAAGGAAACATAGGTTTTAACTATTAACACACGGCCTAGCGTGCTCTCTTGGGACTGGCATGGATCTGAGTGCAGGGAATCTGTTCTCGAGTAGCTGCAGCTGTTTTGCAGCCTGTTTTGGCAGATCTTCCAAGCAGATATGTGGAAAGACACCTGCGGACAGTTCCCCTTCACTGTTTGGCGGCAACCTGGAGGCTGCACCTGTTCAATCCACCTTGCAGAGATATTAAATCGTTGTGAGCCGTGGGGCGGTGCTGGTGCTGTCTGCAGGTCGGTCCGGCACTTACCCCATCTAGGCCATAGCGGGCAGCGGCTCGGTGTCCTCTCCTTCATCGGCAGGTTCCAGCGTGCAGCTCCTCCCCTACTCCTAGGCATCCAATAGGATCGCCTGTCCTTTCAGCCAATCGGGTGACGGGTCTCAAAACTCGCTACCTGATTGGATCAGTGTTACAATAGAGAATATACATTCACTGTTATAAAAAACACCTGTAAAACACCTCAGTTCGCATTTTCTGCACCCCAAATCCACCCTATTTTGAAGCATATTAGCGCCTCTGGCTCTAACAAGGTGCTTCAAAAAAACACCCCCGCCATTGTAATTCATGGATTGGCATCCTGCAAGGGGCCGGATGAATGGATAGGGGGAGGAGGCGATGGATAGGGGAGCGGTGCCTGTGCGCCCTTAATGGACGGGCCGTCCCTGACACACTGCCAGAAAAGCATTGCAGTTGGTAATCACTTCTAGTAGGGATAAGAGAGATCGATCATTTTTGCTTCATCAAAATTTTGGTGGAAAAAGTCAAACTCCTGCCAGCAAATGAGAGTACCTGTGAGTAGGCTGGGTATGTAGGTTCTTCTCTGGTAGTTCTCATTTTCTCATTCTTTCTGCTCAATGATCTGTTGAATTTGATGCCCAGTCTGTGGATGCCTCATAGATTTCAGTCTAGATGACAGTGGGTGTATTGTAAGGGCTGTCATGTATTGTGATGTCAGCACTTTTTGTTTGGAGGGGGTTCATTCATATTACTATTATTTAATCCCCTGTTGGCATGTCACTATTAAAGTGGAACTTTAGTCAGAAAATGAAATCCTGCTAGATCACTTCAGGATGACCCCTTTTTCAGGTATACAGTAGGTATAATGGAAAACATTAAAAATAAGTGCCTATCCTGTTTAAATTCTAGTAATACACTGTCTCGCCCTACTCTGCACATAGTGGTGGCTGGTGAAGTTTTAGGATGGGGGCGCCAGACCCCGCCCTTCCTTTTTGACCCCTCCCACTTGATGAAAATGGGTGTGGTTTCAGCAAAATAGGGGGCGTGGCTCTAAGGTGGTGTGGTTAGCATCTGAGATGAACGAGGGATGGAGGGAGAGGGAGGGGGAGAGGGAGGGAGAGAGGGAGGGACAGCAGGCCCAGATCCTACACAACAATAGAAGTATGTGTATTCTAGAAAGTTTAACAATCAGCCGATAAAGATACTCCAAACAACCGATGTTAGCGCTTCAATCATCCTGGCACCATGGTTGTTATGGTGTCAGAATGATTGAAGCTCATTATTTCTATTATTACATTGTAATATAAAATGAAATCATTCAACTCACCATAATGCAGAATCAGTGGGAGCCCTGAACTTGTCACTTGCCACGTCGCCTGCCACCAGATGCCATCAGGTGTCCCCAGCGGAGTCTGTCCTTACATCAGGTGCCCCCAGCAGAGTCCGTCCTTACATCAGGTGCCCCCAGCGGAGTCCGTCCTTACATCAGGTGCCCCCCAGCGGAATCCCTCCTTACATCAGGTGCCCCCAGCAGAGTCCCTCCTTACATCGGTGTCCCCAGCGGAGCCCCTCCTTACATCTGTGTCCCCAGCGGAGCCCCTCCTTTATGTGAAACAGTGGGCATGGCTTAAATGGGCGTGGCTCAAAAGGGGGTCTGGTTAGAGTCTGAGATGAATGAGGGATGGAGGGAGAGAGAAAGAAAGAAAGAAAGAAAGAAAGAAAGAAAGAAAGAAAGAAAGAAAGAAAGAAAGAAAGAAAGAAAGAAAGAAAGAAAGAAAGAAAGAAAGAAAGAAAGAACAGCAGGCCCAGATCCTACACCACAATAGAAATATGTGTATTCCATAAGTTTAACAAATCAGCAGATAAAGATACTCCAAACACCTGGGGTTAGCGCTTCAATCATCATTGTTATGGTGTCAGGGTGATTGAAGCGCATTATTTATATTATTACATTGTAATATAAAATGAAATCATTCAACTTACCATAATGCAGAATCAGTGGAAGCCCCGAGTGTGTCACCTGCCACGTCGCCTGCCACCAGATGCCATCAGGTGCCTCCCCAGCAGAGTCTGTCCTTGCATCAGGTGCCTCCCCAGCAGAGTCCGTCCTTGCATCAAGTGCCCCCCCAGCAGAGTCTATCCTTGCATCAAGTGCCCCCCCAGCAGAGTCTGTCCTTGCATCAAGTGCCTCCCCAGCAGAGTCTGTCCTTGCATCAGGTGCCCCCAGCAGAGTCTGTCCTTGCATCAGGTGCCCCCAACAGAGTCCGTCCTTACATCAGCTGCTGTCAGGGAAGGTTCCATCTGCTGATGACACCGCCTGATATTTGGCGTGCAGTACTGTGGTCCACCAGCAGGTGTCTCCTGGCAGTCTGGAATTGCCAGGGGAGCTTTCCCCTGTTGGTGGTATTATGTGATCTTTGGGCCGCAGTACTGGCATCCACCAGTGGGTGGTTCCTGGCAGTGTGGGGCTGACATCATCTCCTGCAATCAGGCATCACCTGAGTCTGATTGAGATGTGTATAAATACCAGGCAGACACACTTATGCCTGGCCTTGGTATCTTTCCTTGTACCCTGATCCTGAACCTGAGAAACTCTGTACCTGTATCTGATCCTGACCCTGTTTCTGTCTGTTACCTGTACCCTGAGCCTTGTACCTGTACCCGTCCCCCCTCTGACCCATCCATCCTTGTCCTGCTTGTTTCCCTTCCCCAGCTGCTGACCTCCCGTTGACGACCCTGGCCTGGCTCTGTTTATGATCTCGGTATTTCCCTTTACTGTTATTATTTGTGGGTTTCTGTTGGTGGTTAGTTGGTTGCCCATTGTAGTATATTGGAGGTGGTTGTATTTATTCACTTATCTTAAATAAATCATTATATTTCACTTAAACACCTTTGGGTTTCCTCTGTTGCAGTCCACACAGTTCTGGTCTTATCTGATACCTGACAGGTGCCCCCAGCAGAGTCCGTCCTTGCATCAGGTGCCCCCAGCAGAGTCCGTCCTTACATCAGTGCCCCCAGCAGAGTCCGTCCTTGCATCAGGTGCCCCCAACAGAGTCCGTGTTTGCATCAGGTGCCCCCAGCAGAGTCTGTCCTTGCATCAGGTGACCCCAGCAGCAGTGGCGTAGCGTGGTTTGTCAGCGCCCGGTGCAAGGCAAGAAATTTACGCCCCCTAACCTATGGGCTTTTAGCACTCCCCGAGTCCCTTCCCTTCCTACAATAGTACTTACCAGCCTGATTCCTACACTGACCACTACACTGACCTACCTATCCACTACACTGACCTACATGATTCCTAGACTGACCATTACACTTACCTACCTATCCAGTGCACTGACCTACCTATCCACTACATTGACCTACATGATTCCTAGACTGACGATTGCACTTACCTACCTGTCCACTGCACTGACCTACCTATCCACTAAACTGACCTACATGCTTCCTAGACTGACCAGTACATTGACCTACCTGTCCACTACACACTGTCCACTACATTAACCACTACACTACACTGAATACCACTACACTACATTGACCACTACACTACACTGATTACCACTACACTACACTGATTACTATGCTACACTATCCACTACACTACACTACAATACCCAGCAGAAGATGTCCAGCAGATGGTACCTGCGGTGCGTGAGGATGTGGGGCCGACCTAGGCCAAGCTGGGGATCCGAGGAGTCTTCCAAATGGAGCCTTGTGAAAGGGGGGAGCCAGGACCATCAGTGTCCCCAGCCAGGGCTAGACTGGGCAGAAAAACCAGCCCTGGAAATAATTTCATAGTAGCACCAGTGGCAAAGCGTGGGTTGTCAGCACCCAAGGCAAGCAATTTGCTCCCCTAACCTGCAGACATTTAGCGCTCCCTATCCTTCCACTCGTACAGTATTAAACCCCTTATGGTACATTTTAGAATGTACCATGTTACCACTCTCCTTGTTCTCCTTTCTTTCCCTTTTATCTCTCTCTCTATCCTAATTTCTTGTTTTTTTTCCCCCATCTCTCTCACCATCCGTCTTTCTTGTTCTTTCTCTTATTCTTTCTCACCCTTTTACTTTGTTCCTTCCCCTCTTTTCCTCTCTCTTTTTATTCCTTCTCTTACTCCTTGTTTTTTTTTCTCTCTCTCACCTCCTTTCTTGACCCCCTCCCTCCATCAATCTTTCTTTCTTTCCAGGAAGTGAATGGCCATTTATTGCATTATTGAATAAGATGCTAACCAATATATATATAGATCTATATATAGATCTATATAGATTTATATATATCTATATATACACACACACACACACATATACATAAACACTGTATATATTTACACCTATATGTACTGTATATTGCTCCCAATGAATGATTGCCTTTGGGGGATTCCAATGTGGAATGTGCCTTGGTCATTGCCAATGTGAAATGTGCCTTGTGCCTTGAACATACTACAGGAGACGGTCAGAGACTGCAGACATAGTACAGGGGACGGTTAGGGATTGCAGACATAATTGATTCAGGAGATGGTCAGAGACTGTGTTTATGGCTGAAATCAGTGTACAGGTATATAGTATCACAGAGCTGCTCCACTCTATTTAAACCAGCTCTGTAAGATCAAGTCAGTCATTTTTCTTTAAAAGTACAAGCAAGTGACAGAAGACCGCATTACATCCAATTTCCAAAATACTAATTTTCTTATAAACAGTTAACTGCTCAAGATTAGCGGAGGACAGACGGCTGAGGGGAAGGGAGGAGCAACGGGCGTGCCGTCCAGCTGAAGCTCTGACGGACCTCCTCTCCCCTCCTCAGAGCGGGATGACCGGACGAGACGCCTAGAGAGGAGCCACGGGTTCAGTGCGCAGTATGACGGCTTGCTGAGAGCCGGTGGGCCCCCCGCTGGAGAAAGACAGCATACGGATGAAGCGACAGTCTCCGCTGCCGGTTCAGTGAGCTCCGCTCTCCCCTCCCGCTCTCCTTCCCTCACCCCCCCTGCATACAACATCAGCTGCATCCCAAACATACAGACGCGGAAGGAAGCAAGCGTCAGAAGCTAGGAGCTTCACTATGGGAGTGACTAGGAAACAGCTGAGCACTGCCTGGAGTGGTGACAGGGAGGTGTACATGGTGGTGGTAAGAGACAACCAATACTTAATAAAGCAAAAGGTAAGAATGCCTTAGAGATAATGCTTGGTGAACTAAGCCTGTAGCTATCCTGGGAGAAACACCTGCAAGAGAGTATCTTTTAATACGGTAATTGGCTGGAGGGAAAAGAGGTTTCTTTATACCATGTCGTACATCTCTCCTGCATAATTATATCTAAACCTAATACAAAGTGCAACATTGTCAAGGGGGGCTGCGGTGGAGTTGCTGAGATTTTGGGGTGAAGCAGTGGACTGTTATTTTGGTTCTCTTTTCCTGTATCGGTTACATATCAATGCATATTACAGGACTGTGATACCTTCAAGTATGTATTTTCAATGTTTAGTGTACCTATAAGGCGGGCATAGTTTGGTGGGAAATATACCCAGGAGTCCTCCTGCACTAGCCCCGCACGTAGGCATGATTTCAGCCTAGAGATACAAGGTTTACCCACCGTATCAACTTACACCACTTCTATATCAGCACCCGCACTTTAAATACAACTTTCCTGATCCCCCAAAAAAAAAAAAAAAAAAAGGGGAAATTAGGAGACTTACCGGCCACGGTCAACAACGGTCTTAGTGTCAAACTCGGGAGGATTGGTTACCGAAATCAGAAATTATGAGCCGCAGCTCATCTAAAGCTGGGAGGGGGGGACCACCAAAAACCCCAAAAGATAACCTAGCCGGGAGCAATCCCGCCAGTACTATCAAGCAATACATGGTTAAAGGGGAGAGTCCGGTGAGTTCGCACTTAGAGTCGCATAAGGCAATCCTGGTGGATAAAAAGAAGGGACGAGGTGAGAGGGAGGACCTGACCCCAGACCATTCCAGAGATGAGCCACTGACCGATGACACGTCAGAAGCGTCTAGAAGCTGTGAACATAGCCATGATTCACAGCTTCCCTCGAAGGGAGATCTAGCAGAAATGTTTAAAGCCCTTGAATCATCAATTAAGGCGGAGATCACTCTTTTAAGGTCTGATTTAGGTAACCTCCTGACAAGAGTGGAAGAGGCTGAGGATAAGCTTGATAGGCAAGGGCGGGAGATCTCCGGACTAAAAGAACAACTTAAAACAACTCAACAAAACCAGATAAAAGCCTGTTATAGACTGGAAGATCAGGAAAATAGGGATCGCAGACAAAATCTGAGACTCAGAGGGATCCCAGAAAATAGGGGTGAAGATCTGAGGCAGACGGTGGCGACTATCTTTGGTCCACTCCTGGGGCTAGGAAGAGAAGACTTCCCAAAAATTGAGCGGGTACACCGGGTAGGCAGGTTAGACACCAGATTGACTGAAAGAAGCCGAGATGTAATCGTGAGGTTCAGATTCTACGAAGACAAGGAAAATATCTGGTATAAAATCAAGGGTCATACCCCACTGCAGTTTGAGGAAGCAAGAGTACATGTTTTTTCTGATCTGGCCAAAGGTACACTGGCAAGAAGACGACACTTAAAACCCCTTTTAGAGCACATGGTGAACCAAAATATCAAATATACATGAGGATTCCCAGCCTGTCTGGTGGGCACGAGAGACGGGAGAACCGCAATACTTAGATTTCCAGGAGAATTAGATGAGTTCTGCGAGAAACTGGGACTACAGGCGCCACCAACATTGGACTGGTCCATGGAACGATGGATTGAACTGAGCATGGGTTGAGGGAATTTCCCGGCGGGAGGGGACAGAGGGGAGGAGGAGTAAAAGGCCATGCAGGGTAACAAAGCTTGTTGTTAGGGCAGATACAAACCCAGAGATGGCACGCCTAAAACTTCACCTTCAGAGGAGGAGACCAATGGTGGGCCACAACGATTGTGACCCTCAATGGTCCAAGGGTTCATTAGGGACCAAACGGGGAGACGGGAGGAAAGGGGGTGAACAGGGGGAGGGCACTGGGGGGAGAGGGGGGGGGATGGAGGGGGGTGGGAGGAACCGGAGGGGGGGTGGGGGGGAAGGGGGGGGGATGGGGGGGGTGGGCGGATTTGGAGAGGGGGTGGGGGGGTTTGGTGAGGGGGCATTTGTGGGTTAGTGGGGTAGGCTTAACTTTAACCCCAAGAAAAGAGGGTACTCTCCAGGGTCTAATGAAAAGGGGAATTCCGAGAGGCTTTAAAAAGAGGCGATGGCAACAATAAAATTTACAAGTTATAATGTTAAAGGCTTAAATTCACTTAAGAAAAGACTTAATATCTTCAATGAGTTAAAATTACCGGGGCCAGACGTGGTGTTCCTTCAGGAGACACATATTTCACTGCAATCGAGACTTAGATTGTTTTCTGGGGAATACCCGGTCTGGTTTCAAGGAGACACCATCTCAAATAGGTCACGGGGAGTAGCTATTGGCTTTGCAAAGAATACAAGGTTTGAGCTGGAGGAAAGACTAGTAGATTCAGAGGGAAGGTTTTTATGCCTAAGAGGTAGATTAAATGAGGAAAAATATACGTTAGCCAACATCTACGCTCCCAATAAAAATCCGCTGAAGTACTTGGCTAACATATTGGGGAAAATAATGGAGTTTAGGAGAGGGCATCTGATTTTGATGGGGGACTTTAATTTTTGCTTTAACCTGAGTATCGACAGCACGGCCCGCCCCCAGAGGAAGGATTGTACTTACTTAAAGAAGTTAAAGCAAAGGCTCTCCTTCTGGCACCTAGTGGACATCTGAAGGGTTCAACATCCACAGAAAAAAGATTATACGTTTTTCTCCCCTGTACACGGGTCTTATTCGCGGATTGACTGGGGGTTAATCGAGCACAGGGATATTGATAGGGTTAAGGGATCCACGATAGGAAACATAACCTACTCAGACCATGCTCCCATGACCATAGA
The DNA here is from genome assembly GCF_042186555.1 of Aquarana catesbeiana. Taxonomy (NCBI): domain Eukaryota; kingdom Metazoa; phylum Chordata; class Amphibia; order Anura; family Ranidae; genus Aquarana; species Aquarana catesbeiana. The sequence continues at coordinate 125,077,523 of NC_133336.1, forward strand.
AATGATGTCCGAAAAGGAACAAGCTACGAGGGGACAATGGAGATTAAACGAGGAGCTGATAAGTGATGTCGAGGGGTATAACAGAATTAGACAGGAATTGGAGAATTTCTTCGAGATTAATGACACAGGAGAGACCTCGGAGGCCATACTATGGGAGGCTCATAAAGCCTATGTGAGAGGAGTGTTTATTGAAATGGGTACGAGGAGGAAAAAGAACAGACAGGAAAAAATTAAAAAATTAACTGACGAGCTCACGGAATTAGAACAAATACATAAAAAAATTCCCGATCAGCGACCCCAAGAGATACATCATCGGTTGGTCATTAAAAGATCTGAGCTAAAAACGCTACTGGAACAGGAGCCTAGAACATTACGAAATAAGATGGCCTGGGAAAGATATAGATGGGATAATAAACCCAGTAAGCTGTTAGCAAAAAGGGTACAAAAGGAAAAAACTAGGAATTTCATAGAAAAAATTCAAACTAAAGAGGGTCATTTTGAGTATTCAACTAAGAAGGTGGCAGAGACTTTTAGAGATTATTACAAGGAGATTTATTCAGCTCCCAAGCAAGACACCCCCTCCATAAATAAGATACTAAGAAATAATAACTATATTAAAAAGGCGGCGCTCCCCAAGATATCTGAGGAAGATAGAGAACTGTTAGAAAGACCAATCTCTGAAGATGAAATTAACAAAGCTTTGGCAGGAATGGCACTTGGGAAAAGCCCTGGCCCAGACGGCCTAACAATACTCTATTATAAAACATATAAAGAGGTCTTAGTACCAAGGCTATGTCGCTGTTTAAATGGGTTGGGCGATAGATTTGAGATGAGCAGAGACGCACTGAAGGCATCCATAACAACAATATTGAAAGAAGGGAAAGATAAATCACTGTGCTCGAGCTATCGCCCAATATCCCTCTTGAATAACGATACCAAAATCCTCGCAAAAGTCTTGGCAGAAAGACTGAAGGATTATATGAACCTCTTAGTCGATCCAGATCAGGCGGGGTTCGTCCCTGAAAGGGAGGGAAAGGACAATGGGATTAGAGCCCTTCTCCTGACCGGGAAAATGAGGGAGGATGGACCCCCAGGACTATTCCTGTCTATTGATGTCGAAAAGGCCTTTGACAGGGTAGACTGGGGGTTCATGTTTCAGACACTGGAGGCAGTGGGTCTGGGCCCTAAAATGATCAGTAAGATAAAGTCTCTATACCATCATCCAACCACGGTAATCAAAGTCAATGGCACTGTTTCTCAACCCTTTGAGATGGAGAGGGGCACGAGACAGGGTTGTCCCCTGTCTCCGCTACTCTTTGTCTTAGCCATGGAACCCTTTTTGGCCTCAATTCGAAGAGACCCTGATATTCGAGGAGTTGTGGTAAATGGCGAGGAGCACAAAGTCGCAGCATACGCGGATGATGTGCTATTTTTTATAACCGATCCCACCGCGACGATGCCAAACATATTAAAAGCAATAAGGAAATACGGAGAGGTATCCAATTTTCAAATAAATATGAACAAATCAGAAATATTAAATATAAATATAAGTAAAGTAGGGATAGAAACTCTAAAAAAAGAATTCAGTTTTAAATGGACCAAAGAACTAAAATATCTGGGTATTAAACTAACTAATTCAACCAAGAAGACGTTTAACACCAACTATATGCCCCTACTAGTCTCAGTAAGATCAGAATGTAATAGACTTTATTACAAAGCCCTGTCCTGGATCGGTCGCATCAACGTCATTAAAATGGTTTTATTACCCAAGATTACGTACCTCTTTCAGATGCTACCAGTCCCACTGCCTCAATACTATCTGAGGATGCTTAGGAAAATTCTCATGACCTTTATCTGGAAAAAGAAAAAACCGCGAGTCTCATTTCAGACATTAAAACTAAGGAAAGTGGAGGGGGGCCTGGCTGTCCCCGATGTGCAGGTGTATTATAAAGCCGTAGTTCTATCCAGGATTGTAGAATGGGTGACAAGAAGCAAACGGAAAAAATGGGTGAAATTAGAAGCAGATTTAAGTAAAACACAATTAGGCACTATAGTTTGGAACCCCCCACACATTAGACCACTGGCAGATAGTACACATATTATAACTAGAAATGTTTTCAAAATTTGGGACGGGGTTTACAAGAAGATGAATGGGAAGTATAACTCACCTTTGATCACTTTAATAGACAACACATTGTTCACACCAGGAATGGAGAGTATAGGAGGAAACGAAGCACTTTGGGGGGAAAACACAATTGAGAGAAGTCACGAATCAAGGAGAAATCTTGTCCCTCCAACAGCTCACACACGGTAGGATCCCACGGGGCTTGGATGGATGGCGATATCTCCAATTAAAACATTTTCTGAAAAAGCTCCCGCAGCCAATCAGGTCGGGAGAGCAACTAACAGATTTTGAAAAACTGTGTGATAAGGAGGCGCCAAGAAATATAGTCTCCCAGATTTGTAAAATCCTGTTGGCCTCAGAAAAATTGGAGTTACCGCCATATATAGTTAAATGGGAGAAGGATTTAGGCACTAAAAAGGACACTGACACAATTAAAAGAATCTTCAAAATAAGCGCCAATTCAAAAATAGATTCTCGAACGGCCGAAATGAACTTCAAATGCCTTAGTAGAAGCTACCTGACCCCTGAGATATTAAGTAAATATCAAAATGGGCCAGCCACCTGCTGGCGAGGCTGCCAGGCTATTGGAACAATGGGACATCTGTGGTGGGGCTGCCCTACAATCCGAAGCTACTGGGGCAAAATATTGCCTCTTATTAAGGAAATTACAGGAATACAGGTAGCAGATGACCCCTGGGAGGTTCTGTTCCTCGGGGGGCCAAGAGACCCAAACAACTGCAAACAGTCCTTAGTTCCACTGCTCCTGAATGCGGCAAAACGAACGATCCCAAGGAACTGGCAGAAGAGGGAAAGTCCTGAGCTATGGGAGTGGTTTGACGCAATTGAGGAGAGCTGTAATATGGAGACACTGGGGAGTAGATTGGAGGACTTAAGGAGTAAGAGTCCGGGCAGGTGGGACGGTTGGAAAAAATTTAAAAAAACTTGGAACTACGCCAAAGAGATCCAACTCTTAGCTTAATAAACGAATTGGGGGGAAAAAAAAAAAAAAAGAGTGGTTAACCCGGAACTAGACCCTGGAGAGGGGGTATGGGTGGGTTGGGGGGGGGGGGGCAGGTGGGTGGGTTGGGGTATTCTCTAGTAGATTTCAAGACCTTATCACATTTGAGGGACACTAGACATTAGAGATTGAGTAAATCCACTAGCCTTGGGCTCTTTGTGGCCCTCATTGCTTTTATACACTTTCTGTTATGGCAAAGAGTCACGAATGATGAGACAAACGAGAGAGGGACAGTTATGGAAATGAACTGCAAAGTTGATTTACACCTCTCGTTATGGTCGACTGATGTGAAAAAAAAAAAAAAAAAAAAAAAAGATTAGCGGAGGACAGTAACCAGTTAATGCGTCTGTGAAGCTTTTAGCCTGATCCAGCAGTAAATCCTCCAAAAAATAACCCATCAAACAAACTGTGCAGCACACACAGAGCTCTGGCTAAATAGCTGAATATAAGCTGAATCGGTTAACAGCCATGTGTCCTTGGTCTCATATAATGCTGCTGCAGCTTCTTCCAGAGATCTTATCAGTGTGATCAGGCAATGTGCAGGTCAGGTTAGGAAAATTAAAAAAAAAAAAGTAACCAGTGAGACAAAAGGGGGGAGGCTGATCGGTAACCTCCACACTGCCTGATCACATAGATATCTGTAAGACACTGCAGCTGGCCAGCAACATGTAACTGTGCTCCAGACGATCCTGTTGTTTCCATTCAGCCAGAGTTGTGTAGCACTGGTAGATTTTTATCTACCGCTGATAGGTAAATTTAGTGGGTCGCTTAATATAGGAAGTTAGATTTGCCTCTGTTCCAGCTTGGCTGACGTTGCATGCAGTTTCACATTGTGCCGGTGGGTGTCGTTGTCACCATCGGCAGGTGTTGAAAAAGCAACGTGTTGAAGCGAATGAGTGCTCCTCTGTCCCGGAGATAACTCGGTGGAGGTGGTCCTCCGAGTTGCATTCTGGGAGAGGGTATTTATGGGACAGACGCCATGTTTTAGGGTTCGTTTTCAGCCACCTGCTGGCCCTCCTGGTCGACAGGTATGCACTAGGAATACCACCTCGTGGTCCTCCGTTCCGGAGGCCCGCGTCACTGCGGCATGTGGGTGGGCCCAGAAGCCTGTCTGGGGCCTACCACAGCAGCGGAGGAATGGTCCTGAGCTGTCTATCCTGAGTGAAGAAGCTGGACAACCGAGAAGATCCCAGGGGAGGACCCGTCATGGAAGGATCATGCAGAGTGCTGGTCTGGAGAGGGGCCTGGTGACTCGGTTGGAGGACGCATTCCGAAGTAATCTTACAGTATAGTACTGCCGGGTCGGCTTAAAGGTTCAAGTACTGTATCTGACATTCATCACAAACCAATACATCCATACATACATATTCCAGATAAGTCTGTGGCAGAGACTTTTGTTCGTGTTACGTGCTGGCTGCTAGGCAAGTGAGAGATGTCTATCCAGGTGGGCAAAGATGAAATCCTACGAAAGGGGGACTATTCAATTGCAAGTGTTCAACTACAAAGAATGTTCTGAAGAAAATACAACAGAAAGGTATTTAAGCTTCCCTGCAGCTTTCCTACTACCTCTTTCCTGCTACTTCCCTTGTTCGTTTTATTAAAGCATTGGAAAACCTACTCAAGTTTTTGGTGCTTATATCGTCCAGAGGTAAACTCAATGGAACCCTAGATCCGGTGCTGGTGAAACAGAGGTATTGAGAGTGAAGGTAACAAGCCCGCTTAAACCAGCAGCTCCACCGAGAGTTATTGCTACATGTGGGGGCGTCGTCCGGGATTTGTTAGTCGTCAATTCTCACAACCTGGAGAGGTGTTTCACCGGGAGTTTATGGTGAAAACTGGACTTTGTCATTTTCTCAGGAGAAGAAGAGGTTAAAAGTTGCAGGACTTTATTTCTGGGTGCGTAGACGGCGGGCGCCAGTAAAAGCCCGGGAGCTACGTGATCAGAAGAACAAGTGGGAGGAGTCTACCCTACTTGATACCGCATGAGACGCGTGTATGTGTTTGGCGCCAGAGAAGAAGAGAGGCCCCGTGATCGTGCTGAGAAGATCAGAGTGTGGCCATGTCTTTTTCAGCGATGTAGTCAATTATGGGACCAAGAATGTTCCCAGCGAGCACCGTGTCGAGTACTGTGTTGACCGGAACCCTGCTTACAGATACCGGCAATCGTCTGAAGCCGCAGGGGAGGTTTGTTCTCTACACCGTTGGAGATATCGAAGGGTTGGGCATGATTTGCTACAAATGTGAGGGACTGGCCGTACATCTCCGTCCATTTGGTCGCTGCCCGCAATGTGGAGAATATTTGTTTGTGGTGGAGCAACCTACCATTACGCCCCGTGCTTATCGTATGGACTGGGCTGCAGGTGTCACCACAGTAGAAGCTGGTACTTCTGCTGGAAGAGAACGGCAGGCCGTGACTTTGCCTGTTGCTACCGAGAGTGTTCCGGAGAGAGACACTGCTGTTACCGATTCATCTGCGGACTTTACTTTGATTTCCGTGTCCACTACACCTATCCCTGTTGTACCTGTCCAGAAGAAGGTGGGATATGTGAAGTCTTCCCGCGGCCGTGGTTGAGGCCTACCCCAGAGACTACCGGAATGGATCCAACAAAGTCCACTTCAGGAACGGGTGAGAAATTGTTGGGGAATGTATCTGGGACTGTAAATATATATATCTGCCAGCAGAAGAACTGGGAGATTCGGAGATAGAATCCATGTCGGATTTCTCCGGTGATGATGACCTATTTGAGACTATGTCACAAGAGTTGTTATGGGCCCAAAGCGAGGATGTCGCCTCTGCCATGACTTTCCCTGAATGGACAGCCCTGAGTTCTGGGAAGACATCACCTTGTGTGGAGCCACACAGCACTGTAAATGAGACATTGTCAAAAGTTACTAATTCACTTTGGACACCGGCTGGGTCTATGGTGGGCAAGTCATTGGATTCGTGTGTGCCTCCTGGTATGGGGAAAAATAGATCCTTACCGAAACTTGCACGTTTGCAGAGAATGTTGAACAAGTGTGTCGCTACTGAGTATGGTTTGGAGTTCCCATATGTCCCTCAGGACATAATGCAAGTGATTGAAGCTAACCGGGAGCTTTGGTACAGTGAAGCTGTTTGGGACTATTTGTCTGTGCCTAAGCCTTTCCGGAAAACTGGGTGTTCTATTGCTATGGATGAACGTTACAGTGGATGTTTTATGCACTGGAATTATGGTTGGCACATTCATGCTGACAAAGTGGTCATTTGCAGACCCAGAAAAGATGACGTTGTGTATTTCATCACTACCGTGGATAAACTGGGAAAGACACTGACATTGCCAGATCCCCAGTTTTATTGGTAATTATGGACAAAAGAACTTTGTGTTAGTTAGTTAGTATCAGTGCATAGAGATCTTCGTGGTCAAGATCTGAATACTCATCTCAGTGTTTTAAATTCAAGGACTTCTTTTTTGCTAGCTGGATTTTCTTAATTTAAGAAAAATTGTGTATAAATATATAGGGATGGACTCCTAAAGATTAATCTGATATAGATAATGGGAAGAGAGTTTCATTTTTTTCAAATTAGACTTTGCTCCTGAAACAGTATAGGTCGCATGTATGTTTAATATGTTTTCTTTTTCAGGAACTATTTGATCCCCTATCAAGATATTAGGCTTTTCAGCTAAAATAGATAGTGAGGTTGTGTACAGTCATTTTGTTTGCGGATATGAACATAATGTTTTACAAATGTTGATCTTAAAATGTCTTTCTACTGTCTTTCTTTCTTCTTTATCTAAATCCAAGTTTTAAGCTCAAATACCTACTCTCAGGCTTGGGAGTTATTGTTTTGTGACAGACGTTGAGGACAACGTCTATTGTACTGGGGGGAGTATGTAGCACTGGTAGATTTTTATCTACCACTGATAGGTAAATTTAGTTTGTCGCTTATTATAGGAAGTTAGATTTGCCTCTGTTCCAGCTTGGCTGACGTTGCATGCAGTTCCACATTGTGCCGGTGGGTGTCGTTGTCACCATCGGCAAGTGTTGGAAAAGCAACGTGTTGAAGCGAATGAGTGCTCCTCTGTCCCGGAGATAACTCGGTGGAGGTGGTCCTCCGAGTTGCATTCTGGGAGAGGGTATTTATGGGACAGACGCCATGTTTTAGGGTTCATTTTCAGCCACCTGCTGGCCCTCCTGGCCGACAGGTATGCACTAGGAATACCACCTCGTGGTCCTGAGTAGGGATGAGCTTCGTGTTCGAGTCGAACCCATGTTCGACTCGAACATCGGCTGTTCGATCGTTCGCCGAATTGCGAACGATATGGGCCGTTCGCGCCAAATTCGTGTGGCGCGTCACGGCCCATAATTCACTGCGGCATCGCAGTGCATTGCTTGCTGATGATTGGCCAAGCATGCACTATGACCCGCATGCTTGGCCAATCACAGCGCCGCCTTAACAGAGAGCCGTAATTGGCCAAAGCCAAGGAGGCTTTGGCCAATTATGGCTCAGGGGATTTAGTACACGCCCCACACTATATAAGGCCGCCTGCACGGCGGCCCTGTGCAGTGTGTTCCGGTGTGCTGAGAAATAGAGAGAGAGAGAGACAGTGTCATTTCATTTGAGTTAGCTAGATTAGGCAGGACAATCAGTCAGTTAGCTGCACTTAAAGTGTATTGTCTATATATATGCATCCCAGGTGTTGCATATATATATATATATACACTGTATTCAGTTTAGCTAGATCCGTTCCTGTTATCTTCTAGACTATTTACATTTAGTGCAGTGCGTCCTGCTCACAGTGTTCAGCTAGATCCGTTCCTGTTATCTTCTTACTGACAGGCAGGCTTGTCTTGTTACAGTATTTTGAAGAAAATTACTGGTGTTCTTTTGATCCTATTAGTACCACAGTCAGGCAGCTAGACTATTTACATTTAGTGCAGTGCGTCCTGCTCACAGTGTTCAGTTAGATCCGTTCCTGTTATCTTCTTACTGACAGGCAGACTTGTCTTGTTACAGTATTTTGAAGAAAATGACTGGTGTTCTTTTGATCCTATTAGTACCACAGTCAGGCAGCTAGACTATTTACATTTAGTGCAGTGCGTCCTGCTCACAGTGTTCAGCTAGATCCGTTCCTGTTCTCTTCTTACTGACAGGCAGGCTTGTCTTGTTACAGTATATAAAGCTACCTGAAGAAAATTACTGGTGTTCTTTTGATCCTATTAGTACCAAAGTCAGGCAGCTAGACTATTTACATTTAGTGCAGAGCGTCCTGCTCACAGTGTTCTGCTAAACCTACAAGTTAGTGGGGTGCGTCCTGCTCACAGTGTTCAGCTAGATCCGTTTCTGTCATCTTCTTACTGACAGGCAGGCTTGTCTTGTTACAGTAAATACAGCTACCTGAAGAAAATTGCTTGTGTTCTTTTGATCCTATTAGTACCACAGTCAGGCAGCTAGACTATTTACACTTAGTGCAGTGCGTCCTGCTCACAGTGTTCTGCTAAACCTACAAGTTAGTGGGGTGCGTCCTGCTCACAGTGTTCAGCTAAACCTACAAGTTAGTGGGGTGCGTCCACCTCACAGTGTTCAGCTAAACCTACAAGCTAGTGGGGTGCGTCCTGCTCACAGTGTTCAGCTAGATCCGTTTCTGTTATCTTCTTACTGACAGGCAGGCTTGTCTTGTTACAGTAAATACAGCTACCTGAAGAAAATTGCTTGTGTTCTTTTGATCCTATTAGTACCACAGTCAGGCAGCTAGACTATTTACAGTTAGTGCAGTGCGTCCTGCTCACAGTGTTCTGCTAAACCTACAAGTTAGTGGGGTGCGTCCTGCTCACAGTGTTCAGCTAAACCTACAAGTTAGTGGGGTGCGTCCACCTCACAGTGTTCAGCTAAACCTACAAGCTAGTGGGGTGCGTCCTGCTCACAGTGTTCAGCTAGATCCGTTTCTGTTATCTTCTTACTGACAGGCAGGCTTGTCTTGTTACAGTAAATACAGCTACCTGAAGAAAATTGCTGGTGTTCTTTTGATCCTATTAGTACCACAGTCAGGCAGCTAGACTATTTACAGTTAGTGCAGTGCGTCCTGCTCACAGTGTTCTGCTAGACCTACAAGTTAGTGGGGTGCGTCCTGCTCACAGTGTTCAGCTAAACCTACAAGTTAGTGGGGTGCGTCCACCTCACAGTGTTCAGCTAAACCTACAAGCTAGTGGGGTGCGTCCTGCTCACAGTGTTCAGCTAGATCCGTTTCTGTTATCTTCTTACTGACAGGCAGGCTTGTCTTGTTACAGTAAATACAGCTACCTGAAGAAAATTGCTGGTGTTCTTTTGATCCTATTAGTACCACAGTCAGGCAGCTAGACTATTTACAGTTAGTGCAGTGCGTCCTGCTCACAGTGTTCAGCTAAACCTACAAGTTAGTGGGGTGCGTCCACCTCACAGTGTTCAGCTAAAGCTACCTGTAGAAGGTTGGTGGTGTTCTCATACTACAGGCAGGCAGTTGATTTTGCTAGCTGCAGTATCAGTACATATATATATATATATATATATATATATATATATATATATATATATATATCCCAGCTTAGTGCAGCTACAGGCCATTAGTATGTCTGGAAGGCCAAGAAGGAGAGGCAGACAGTCACAAGCCAATAAGAGAGGGCAAGCAGGCTCTGTGTCTAGTGCTGGTCGTGGAGACGGTGCATCCTCATCAGCACGTGGCAATGGGACACGCTTGGCCTTTTTTTCGGCAGCTGGCCATGTTGAGCCGCAACATGCGGAAGACTTGGTCGAGTGGATGACCAAGCCGTCCTCATCCTCCTCATCCTCTCTCACCCATGCCCAGGGTACTTTGTCTGGCAAAGCAGCGGCCTCTTCCCTCGGCTCAATGTCATCAGTGACTCCTTCCCTAGCCCCACCATGTCCTCCTGAGGAGTCCCTCGAACTGTTTGACCACAGTGTTGGGTACATGCTCCAGGAGGATGCCCAGCGTTTGGAAGGCTCTGATGATGATACTGAGCTCGATGAAGGCAGTAACATGAGCACGGACAGAAGGGGTGCCCAAGAAGGACAGCAATCTGGCAGTCATGCTCCCCCTGCTGCAGCATACTGCCAGGTTTGCTCCAGTGATGAGGAGGGAGGGGATGATGAGGTCACTGACTCAACATGGGTGCCTGATAGGAGAGAGGAGGAGGAGGAGGAGGCGGCACATCACCAACGAGGCAGGATGCCCTCCAGGGGCCAGCCTAAGGGCAGCACATTGACTGCATCACACCCCAAAGCTCCACATGTGCAGGGCGCTGCAGTCTCTGCGCGTTATTCAAAAAGTTCTTTGGTGTGGGCCTTTTTTGAGACGAGTGCATCAGATCGCACCGCTGCTATTTGCAACATATGTCTCAAGCGTATCTCGCGTGGCCAAAACATCTCCCGCTTGGGTACCACATGCTTGACCAGACATATGTTGACCTGCCATGCAGTTCGTTGGCAAGCGTATCTAAAAGACCCACACCAAAGAACAAAGAGGACCTCTCCTTGCTCCTCATCAGCTGAGATTTCCAACCCCACTAGACCTTCAGTCCTCTCTGAGACCTGCACTGAGAGGAATGAAGGTGTAGAATTAGGTGTGTCACAGCCAAGTACTTGTGGGCAATCTGATTTTGGTACACCGACGTCAGATTGTACCAGGCAAATTTCCCTGCCCCAGCTGCTGCACCGCCGAAAGAAGTTTGCTCCCAGCCATCCACATGCCCAGCGGTTGAATTCTAGCTTGGCAAAATTGCTAGCACTTCAACTGCTGCCTTTTCAGTTGGTAGACTCTGCCCCCTTCCGTGAGTTTGTGGAATGTGCGGTTCCTCAGTGGCAGGTACCCAAACGCCACTTTTTCTCACGGAAGGCGATTCCGGCTCTCTACCAGCATGTGGAAGGCAATGTCCATGCCTCGCTGGACAGGGCGGTCAGCGGTAAGGTGCATATTACCACTGACTCATGGTCCAGCAGGCATGGACAGGGACGTTACCTAAGTTTCACGGCGCATTGGGTGACTCTGCTGGCAGCTGGGAAGGATGCAGGACAAGGTGCAGTAGTGTTGGAGGTTGTTCCGCCACCACGCCTCCAAAATGCTAATGATTGTGACACACCTCTCTCCTCCACCCCCTCCTCTTCTTCTTCCTCCATGGCCTCTTCCTCGGAACCAGCGGTGCTCCGTAGTCGTTCAAGGGGCTACGCAAGTACGCAGGCCAAAAGATGCCATGCGGTGCTTGAGCTGGTGTGCTTTGGGGACAGGAGCCACACTGGGGCAGAGGTTCTGTCAGCTCTGCAGGGGCAGGTTCAGAGGTGGTTGACGCCACGCCAACTTAAGGCAGGAAGGGTGGTTTGCGACAATGGCACCAACTTCCTCTCTGCCCTCCGACAGGGACAATTGACCCATGTGCCCTGTTTGGCTCACGTCCTTAACTTGGTGGTGCAGCGGTTCTTGGGCAGGTACCCGGGCTTACAGGATGTCCTAAGGCAGGCCAGGAAAGTCTGTGTGCATTTCCGCCGGTCATATAATGCCAGTGCTCGGCTGACGGACCTCCAAAAGGAGTTTAACCTGCCCAAGAACCGCCTAATCTGTGACATGCCCACCAGGTGGAACTCAACGTTGGCCATGCTGCAGCGGCTGCACACTCAGCAGAGGGCCATCAATGAGTACCTGTGCGACTATGGCACCAGGACAGGGTCAGGGGAGCTTGTTCTTTTTTCCCCACGCCAGTGGGCCATGATCAGGGATGCATGCACTGTCCTGTCACCATTTGAGGAGGCCACGAGGATGGTGAGCAGTGACAGTGCATGCATCAGTGACACTGTCCCCCTTGTCCACCTGTTGGAGCACACGCTGCATGGAATAATGGACAGGGCACTTGAGGCAGAACAGAGGCAGGAAGAGGAGGACTTCCTTAGCTCTCAAGGCCCCCTTTATCCAGACAGTGTTCCTGCGTGCCCGCCGATCACACAGAAAGAGGAGGAGGAGGAGGAGGAGGAGGAGGAAGATTGTGTCAGTATGGAGGTGGAGCCTGGCACTCAGCATCAGCAGCAGTCTTTAAGGGATCAGTCCCAAGAAACACATGGACTTGTACGTGGCTGGGAGGAGGTGGCTGCGGACCATGTCGTCCTTAGTGACCCAGAGGACTCCGGACCGAATGCCTCAGCAAACCTACGCTGCATGGCCTCCCTGATCCTGCAAAGCCTGCGTAATGATCCTCGTATTCGTGGTATCAAGGAGAAGGACCAATACTGGCTGGCAACCCTCCTTGATCCACGTTACAAGGGTAAGGTTGCGGACCTTATCTTGCCATCGCAGAGGGAGCAGAGGATGAAACATCTTCGGGAGGCCTTGCAGAAAGGTCTGTGCAACGCGTTCCCAGAGACTAGGAGGTTACAAACTCCTGTTTCTGGACAACGTGTTGCTGAGGCTTCGGTCAGTCAAAGAAGGAGCGGTGGAGAAGGTGGCCGTCTGACCGATGCGTTCAGACAATTTTTTGGTCCGCAGCCCCAAGGTATGATCGGTTCCAGCAACCATCGCCAGCGTCTGTTTTACATGGTGCAGGAATACCTAGGGGCAAGATCAGACTTGGACACCTTTCCCACCGAAAATCCTCTGGGTTACTGGGTCTTGAGGATGGATCACTGGCCAGAGCTTGCACAGTATGCAATTGAGCTACTGGCCTGTCCTGCATCCAGCGTTCTTTCGGAACGCACATTCAGTGCTGCTGGAGGTGTGGTAACCGATCACAGGGTGCGTCTGTCCACTGACTCGGTCGATCGACTGACCTTCATAAAAATGAATCAGTCTTGGATCACCACCAGCTACCAAGCACCTGATGCTGATGTAACCGAATAATTTTTTTTGAAATCTCAGATCCCTTCAAAGACTGCCTATGCTGATGCTGAGTGACTATCCCTGAGTAATTATCCTCTTCCTCCTCAATCATAGCTTGTAAGAACATTTTTGGTTCTGGGCGCCACCACCAGTGCCTAAGGCACAATTTTTCAGCCCCTGTTTAACAGGGGCGTGTAATTACAATTTGTGATGTAATACTTTGCAGCAGGGCTCGTTCCTGCATTCCAACTAGAGTGTCTGTGAGGGGTTGCAGTGTTGTGGCACCAGCACCAGTGCCTAAGGCCCATTTTTTCTGCCCCTGTTTAACAGGGGCGTGTAATTACAATTTTTGATGCAATACTTTGCAGCAGGGCTCGTTCCTGCGTTCCAACTAGAGTGTCTGTGAGGGGTTGCAGTGTTGTGGCACCAGCACCAGTGCCTAAGGCCCATTTTTTCTTCCCCTGTTTAACAGGGGCGTGTAATTACAATTTTTGATGCAATACTTTGCAGCAGGGCTCGTTCCTGCGTTCCAACTAGAGTGTCTGTGAGGGGTTGCAGTGTTGTGGCACCAGCACCAGTGCCTAAGGCCCATTTTTTCTGCCCCTGTTTAACAGGGGCGTGTAATTACAATTTTTGATGCAATACTTTGCAGCAGGGCTCGTTCCTGCGTTCCAACTAGAGTGTCTGTGAGGGGTTGCAGTGTTGTGGCACCATCACCAGTACCTAAGGCCCAATTTTTCAGCCCTTGTTTAACAGGGGCGTGTAATTACAATTTTTGATGCAATACTTTGCAGCAGGGCTCGTTCCTGCGTTCCAACTAGAGTGTCTGTGAGGGGTTGCAGTGTTGTGGCACCAGCACCAGTGCCTAAGGCCTAATTTTTCAGCTCCTGTTCAACAGGGGCATGTAATTACAATTCTTGATCTAATATTTCACAGCAGGGCCCTGTGAGGGCTTACAGTGTTGTGGCCACAGCAACACCTAAGGCCCAAATTTCTGCTGAGTATATAGGGCAGGACCCTACTTTCAAACAACTAACTTACAAACGACTCCTACTTGCAAACGGAAGGAGACAACAGGAAGTGAGATTAAATCTACCCCTAGGAAGGGAAATTCTCTCCTGTAAGTGTTAATATGGGAAAAACATTTCACCTTTCCACTGATGCTTTCCAATCCATTGGGACAAAAAGTGAGGTGAAATCTTCTGAAGAGGAGGAAAGACAGCAAAACAAATGTCACAGGGGTGATAACCCTTCCCTATGTTTTCCAAAAAGCTTAAAAAAGATTTTTTGGCTGGAGCTAAACACGTTAAAAATGTACCCGTTCAAAATTACAAAGAGATTCTACTTAACAACAAACCTACAGTCCCTGTCTTGTTTGCACCGCCTGTATACTGCTGTTCAGAGTATATAGGGCCTGGTGGCCCCACACCTTTCCTTATTTTAATTTGGGTGTGGGGTTCCCCTTAATATCCATACAAGACCCAAAGGGCCTGGTAATGGACTGGGGGGTACCCATGCCGTTTGTCTCACTGATTTTCATCCATATTGCCAGGACCCGACATTACATTAAACCCGCAAGCAGTTTTAAATGAGATTTTTTCCTTTAAAAATGACATTTGGTGCAGGGACTGTTCTAAACACGGGAAACACGCGTCACTTTACAGGCATACTATAGACACCCCTCAGGTACGATATTTAAAGGAATATTTCACTTTTTTTTTTTTTACTTTAAGCATCATTAAAATCACTGCTCCCGAAAAAACGGCCGTTTTTAAAAGTTTTTTTTGCATTGATACATGTCCCCTGGGATAGGACCCGGGTCCCCAAACCCTTTTTAGGACAATACCATGCAAATTAGTTTTTAAAATGAGCACTTTTGATTTCGAACGTTCGAGTCCCATAGACGTCAATGGGGTTCTAACGTTCGTGCGAACTTTCGGTCCGTTCGCAGGTTCTGGTGCGAACCGAACCGGGGGGTGTTCGGCTCATCCCTAGTCCTGAGCTGTCTATCCTGAGTGAAGAAGCTGGACAACTGAGAAGATCCCAGGGGAGGACCCGTCATGGAAGGATCATGCAGAGTGCTGGCCTGGAGAGGGGCCTGGTGACTCGGTTGGAGGACGCATTCCGAAGTAATCTTACAGTATAGTACTGCCGGGTCGGCTTAAAGGTTCAGGTACTGTATCTGACATTCATCACAAACCAATACATCCTGTGACAGAGGATCGTACGGGTTTTATTCCAGATAAGTCTGTGGCAGAGACTTTTGTTCGTGTTACGTGCTGGCTGCTAGGCAAGTGAGAGATGTCTATCCAGGCGGGCAAAGATTAAATCCTACGAAAGGGGGACTATTCAATTGCAAGTGTTCAATTACAAAGAATGTTCTGAAGAAAATACAACAGAAAGGTATTTGAGCTTCCCTGCAGCTTTCCTACTACCTCTTTACTGCTACTTCCCTTGTTCGTTTTATTAAAGCATTGGAAAACCCACTCAAGTGTTTGGTGCTTATATCGTCCAGAGGTAAACTCAACGGAACCCTAGATAGGGTGGCGGTGAAACAAAGGTATTGAGAGTGAAGGTAACAAGCCCGCTTAAACCAGCAGCTCCACCGAGAGTTATTGCTACAGTTGTGAGTCCTGCAGAACTTGTATTGTTGTAGTCATACCTTCTTGTATCTCCCTCCTGGCGCCCCCATTCAGCCCCGCTCCAGCACTTACAGTCAAATGTGAGCGGGCTGGAGAGGGGGAGGGCTACACTGCCTGCTGATTGGCTGTGGATGGAAGGGAGGAGGTGCAGGTCCCCCCTTGTACTCCCCTAAGCAGCGCTATTGGCTGTGGGCTCCCTACTACCCAAATGGTCAGTCCATTGCCCATAGTACACACAGTAAATGTCCATGCTCCCACCTGCATTATCCTCCTGCACACCACAGACCTGCCTACTCGGTGCCACCTGCCGCACAATAGCCTTGTGCTCCTACAGCCCTCCACTGCCAGAGATCATTTCCTCAGCCAGCCCCGCCTCCTGTTCACAGCTCCTAGCTGACAGCGGCCCCACCGGGATCACTTCCTTGTGTTCAGTGGAGAGCAGGGAGGGGTCGCCAATCCCTGCAGCCAATAGGCTTCAGTGTACAATAGAATTTTCTATTTGTACACTGAAGAGAGAAGCTGCCCCTCTGCATTGAACACAAGGGGAAACAATACTTGTGGCGGCAGCCATTTTTGTGTAGCTGCTGTTGTGTTGCTGTTTTTAGCCAAAAACTATCCCAATTTTCCCAGTACAAAAGCAAAATCCCGGGATGAAGGTCCCAAAATCGGGATTGTCCCGGGAAAATCGGGACTGTTGGCAACTGTGCAGGAGGGGGGCCGGCGCCCGGCGCCCCCTATGGACGGGCCGCCACTGTCTGCACATGTTCAGTTGCTCTCTATTACTGTGCCGAGAATCAGAGCCACTGAAGGATGATCTGCTGACAGCTTAAAGATTTACAGCTGCTCAGGGGCTCTGGACTTCAGTAAAATGGCTTCAGCAAAAGAAACAGGAACAATGCTGAAGGCAATTTACAGCACACACTAATTTTGGCAGCATAATTATTATTGTAGAATGTATGTTCCTTGCTAACGAACATTAGTTTTTATCAAGTTGTCATGGGTAAAGTTTCCCTTTAAACCACGCCCCTATAATCCACATGATTCACCACAGCGCATTATGTATACACCATTTAGTTTGTCAATGCATGCTATTTGCTAGGGGTGGCTTTCAGATCAACATAGGAAGGTTTGCTAATGAGGATTGTCCGCTTTTTTTTTTTTTTTCTTCAATCAAATTTTGCCTGCATAATCCAATCCCTAACTTTGTAGCTAAATCAATATAGCCAAAATCAATCTTACCAATTTAGAACTAAATTAGAATTAAAAGCTAAAAACAGGGACACATTTTGTATTTTGATAATTGCATGTTGTGTGTATTAGGCCTCATGCAGGCATGACTTTCCTTTTTTTCCCCTGAACACCTTTGCTCCTGGCAGGAAAAAATCAGCTTAAAAAACAAGCCTAAAGCCGCATTTTGCAGCCACGTTTAGGAGTGTTAGGACACGTTTAGCCACATCAAACATTTAGGTGTTCATTGATTCCATTGGCAAGTTTATTACTTTTAGCTGGTCATTGGAATGAATGAACGCTCAAGCGCTAAACGCCCCAAGCGTTTAGGCGTGTTTTGACGCATTTAGCATTTTTTCTGCCCAAAAGCTCCTCTCATGAATGGGCAAGTCATGGGGATTTTTTTCAGCCTCTAAACACTCCTCTTCTAATGCACCTGTAAATTCCTATGTGTGCATGGACACATGGGCTAACATAGAGCCACCTTGACAGAATGAAAAAAAAAAAAGAAAATACTTGTAAAAGCAGCATTATTTCAAGCTCAGGCTGGCAGGGATGCAATCATGTGACAGCTTAAAGTGGCTGTAAACCTTGGTAAAAAAAAAACAAAAACAACCCTGCAAGACAAAGGCATAATGAGCTAGTATGCATAGCATACTAGCTCATTATAAATTGCTTACCTTAGATCGAAGCCCCCTCAGCCATCTTCATCTCCCCCTCCAGCCAGCGACATCTCTCCTGGGAGCTACTTCCGGGTATCGCGGCTCCGGTGCTGTGATTGACCAGAGCTGCGATGACATCACTCCCGCGCGGGATCCGCCGGTAACGGCACACAGACTGAAGCAACGGCACATACGTTGCTTCATTCTGGCACATACGTGGCACATACGTGTCATTGCTTCAGTTTGCCCCAGTGTGCATGTGCCAATGACATCGGCACATGCAGGGGACAGGGGATATCTCCTAAACCGTACAGGTTTAGGAGATATCCAGGGTAGCTACAGGTAAGCCTTATTATAGGCTTACCTGTAGCATAAAGTTTTTGTAAAGGGTTTACAAACACTTTAACCATGTTCAGATCCAAAAACCAGCTCATCCTTACCAGTAAGGTGTGGTAAAATGTGTGTGTGTGTCATTGCAATAATGCACAGCTCTCTTTAGTTCTGCTAAAATTAAAAGTCAGCAGCTAGAAAAATTGTAGCTAATGACTTTTAATAAACAGACACTCACCTGTCCAAGGCTCTAGCGCTATTTTCACCCAGTCCGATTCTTCACCGGTCTTCGGGTACCCGGTTCTAGCATGTTAACTGTGGGCATCCGGCTGTGACTCCTTGTGGCTTTGCAGCTGGCTACCCACTGCGCGTGCGCTATGCTTTGTGAATGGACCTGCAGCCTTCTGGGACATGTCACAGGTTTGTGGGCAGAGAGGGGGAGGAGAACTAATGCTCAGATTGCCTAGGTGATCAAAGAGAAAGTGGCAGAGTCTTCAAAACTAGATACCTGCTCCCTGCCCTTCCTCAAAAAAATATGTTTAAAATATGGCAGAGGAGGGGAGGAGGAGGAAGAGCGTAACTTTCCCTATTGGGTGAAGTTCTGCTTTAATGAAGGTGTCTGTGCTTAAAGTGCCCCTCTCAGCACAGAATACTTATTTCCCCTGCAGGACACAGTGCTTCCTCTTGCTGTTTTGTACATCCTATAGTGATGTGCAAGCCATTGGAAGGAACCACAACATGCAGAAGGGGAGCAGGCATTCCACACACCCTGGCCACTGGGTACAGACACTAACTGCTGGCAAGGTAAGTATATTGCCTCTTCTTTTAGCAGGTAGGCTTGGTGTTCAAGTGACCTTGTGCTGTCAGGGTCACTTTAACTTTCTTGTAAGAGTAATATGGAACAACACAGAAGTTGTTCCCAAAATTATAAATACAATTCACCACAGCAATCCAATATTTAAATACACTTTTTACACTGATGTATCTAATGGAGTGTTGTAATGGCCCTGCTGTACCATGTCTGGATTACTCAACACTGACTGTATCATTTTAGAGCTTTCAGCATGGGATGTATGAAAACACTGATCTCATTGTAAATCAAGTATAAAGAAAAGTTTATGGGAGGGCCCTATCAATGAGGAAATCCTAGTGATTGCATCAGATGGCATCAGGTGGAGGGGTGGCCAAACCTATGACAGATCCCCTTAGGCATGTTCTACATTTTACCAAGCAGTGGAAAAAGGACGGTGAGAAAATGAGTCTTGGGACTTGAGAAATGATGTTGTGTTAGTTAAGAAGAACCATTAATAACTCTGAGTTGTACAACAATGAAGCATGGACTCAGAATGCAGATTTGTTATGGAAACTCAATTCTAAACACACATCACAATTCAGATGTTTCTGTTATACAAGAAATACCTTGTTTAAACACCATTTGATTTCAGGACTTTAGATATATATTTTGCAAAGAGACATTGTTTAGTTGTGTGATCTTACAATTGCCAAGAAAGAAGATAGATTGTCAATTCTAACTTCCATCTAAGTAGGCTATTTGACTGGCTCCAATACTATGGGGCTGATTTACAAGGAATTTACATAATCATTTGCCAAGTGAAAGTGCATGTGCATTTATTCTGTGAGAATGGGGCAAAATCAAATGCAAATAGGCCATATCTTACTGTTCGAATGTAAATAGATTTAAAACAGAAAGTACCATTTGGCCACTAGATTGAGCTAAATATCATAAAAATTTCCCCTAATACTAAGCTCCATCTAGTAATTAATGTGGTGCTTTTTCATTTAAAATCAATTATTTACATTTAAACAGCGCTGGATATAGCGTATTTATGTTTGATTTTGCCCCGTTCTCACTTAACGAATGTACATGTACTTTCACTGAGCAACTAGCTATGTGAATTCTTCATAAACATAACCATTTAGGCCACAAACCAAAACAAGCAAGCAGTCAAGGAAAGTTAGAGAAAGTCAGAATTGATTATCGCTATACTTGTATCTGGACATTGACCCAGAGAATAATGAAGCCAAAGCATCAGCATGAAAGGCAAGTAGAATTTTCAAAAAACAGGGATCTGCAATGGGAACCTTCACGCCGACTATACAGAAATATATGGCCCCACTGCACTTTTTTCTTTTCATATCTCCCTTTGTGCTGAGAGCGTGCTGCACAGTGTGGGGTCTCAGCGGGAGCCCCGTACTAACGATCGGGACCTGGAACTCCTGACCAAATAACAACTAACATACACATGTGTGGTATCGTCAGGAGCAGGAGAATTTAATTTGGGTTGTTCTTTGGTGGAAGGTTATGGTAGTAGCAAGAAATATATAGCTAAATTAAAAAAAAGGATTTCTTTACTATTTTGGGCCAGTTTTCCTTTGATAATAAAAAAAAAATCAGGAGATATCCATTACCATTTACCACCAACAGAACGCTCAATTTGTCCGGAAAAAAATGCAGTATAATCCATCTGGATGCACAAAGTAGTTGTGGTGATATGTACAGTTTTACTAACACATGTTAAAATTGCAAAATTGTGCTTAGGCATTTAGATTTGTTTTACCCTTAGGTGCAAAGGAGTTAATTATCTGTCAAATGATGGATCTGCTTTAAAACTTACGTTTACAATTTTTTTGTTTTGTTTTGTTAAATCAGCAGAAGGGACAGTGCCTACATTGAATTAGAAGTGTCCCTTGTGCTAGTGGCTGCTCTGTTCGCTTAAGTATTCAGTCTTCTGCTCCCTCTGCTCCCTTGTATACCCAAATAGCAGTAATCCTCCAGTGATGCAGGTGTTAATATGAGCCGCTGAACCTTTTATAGGCACTTGTCACCCTTTCTGCACTCTTCTTCATTTATAGAATCTGTACTATCGATTCCAGCAATGAAAACCACTGTATGAATGGAGGAGGTGGACCCTTCATTCATCCATTCACTCTCAATTCATAGAGCCCCTTTCATTATTGGAAGCTATAATACAGCTTCTATGAATGGAGGAGGGGGTGGAAAGAGTCGATATGCAACTGTAATTGGCACTCTTAACAAATGGCTATGACAGGTCTAGTGGCTCTTATTAACCCCCGCAGTACCAGAAGATTACTGCTTTGGAGGTTATGTGGGGTAGAGGACAGAAGGTTTAAACTAAGAGAGCAGCCAGCAGCACAAGGGACATTTCTCATTCAATGTACCGTATATAGTCAAGTATAAGCCGACCCGAATATAAGCCGAGGCACCTAATTTTACCACAAAAAACTGGGAAAACTTATTGACTCGAGTATAAGCCTAGGGTGAGAAATGTGCAGCTACTGTAAGTGGAAAAGAGGGTCAACAATGCCCATTTGCAGCCTCACTGTGCCCATTTGCATGCCTCACTGTGCCCATTTGAAGCCATAGGTCCCCCAAACTTCAAATTCAGAAGTTAAGGGTGCCTAGATGCCCTCTAGCTGCAGCCAAAATTTAGGGTCTTAGGGTCTCCTGAAATGACATTGCTGCAGATGGACACAATTGACCGAATCTGGGGCCCCATATCTCGGGGCCGCTTGGTGCTAGGAACCCCAAATTTGCAAACCCAGTGGAACTAGCACTACAACATATCCAAAGCTGGCGTTCCTAGCACCAACTGGCCCTGAGATATGGGGCCCCAAAATCGCTTCAGAAAATGTCAAGCACTTTTCTGCAGCAGAGAATGACATTTTTTGAACCGACTTTGGGAACCCGTATCTCGGGGTCACTTGGTGCTAGAAACCCCAGCTGGATATGTTGTAGTGCTAGTTCCACTGGGATTGCACACCAAATTTGGGGTTCCTAGCACCAAGTGGCCTCAAGATACAGGGCCCCAAAGTCAGTTCGGAAAATGTCATTCTCTGCTGCAGAAAAGTGCTTGACTCAAGTATAAGCCGAGGGGGGCATTTTCAGCACAAAAAAAATGTGCTGAAAAACTCGGCTTATACTCGAGTATATACGGTAAGTACCGTCCCTTTTGCTGATTTAAAAATGTCAACTAAACTCAAACTTTAAAGTAGATGGAAACCCTGTTAGACAACTTTTAGTTTGCTACAGCATAGGGTATCATAAAAAAAAAATCACAATGTTGCCTGTCCAAAAAAAACATTGTTTCTTTGTTTTTCCTTTCTTTAGATACATTTAAAAATGGAGTATGCACAACAAACATATATTTATTTTAAACTTTGACTGAAAATAGTATATTAGTTCATAAGAGTATGCATATGTACATGATTACTAGCCCTTCATCGAAAGAGCAGTACTTCCACCACGCAGTATTTGGTGAATAAGGTCCTTTGCTTCTACTCATTTGACAAAATAACTCTTCAGGGGTATACAAGCTTACTTTGTACTCCAATCTGTCTCCAACACATACATACACAGAGAAAACTATTTTGAACAACTAAAGATAAATATTAATTGCCTCATACCATTTATCAAATCCACCCTACAATCCCAAACTCAAAATAATTTAACCCAAAATTTAGTTAGTTTGTCTTTTCTACAAGGAGTCAATCAGACATGAATATATCTTTACTTGCTCCATGACCACACATTGAATAGACTTCATTTGTCAGTCAACCCATTCCTATTGTGTAGAGGCCTCTTCGGGATGGACCTTTTCCACCACATCCTTTGACTCTTCCTCAGGTTTAGAAGGTGATTCTGGTGCTGGAGCATCATTACAACGTATGTCATCTTTAGACTTCTCAACATCTGCAGAGTCTTTAGATGTAGGTTCACTAGGAGGGTCATTTGGCAAAGTCTTCCCCTCGGCCTTTTTGTCTGGTTCCTCTTCTGTGTTTGTTTCCTTTTGACTGTTTTCTGCAGAAGAATCTACGTTCTCATTTCTCGCAAAGAGAAATTCCCACATGTGTGCACAGGTCATTGGCTCTTTCTTAAGACTTTTGGCCTCTGCTGGAAACAATGGTGCCATACAAGTATGTATCAGTTCTGCCACTTCCCCCTGCATGCTCTTTAGTTTTTCTTGGTATTCTTGTTGAAGGTCTTTCTGTGCCTTTTTAAAATACAAAAATAATATATAATATTATTACTGCAAATATAAAGCAGTAATATTTGCTGCTTTATATATATGGTCAGTTTTACTAAAATTTGCATTCACATTCAAAAGAGGAAAAAATCCAAAAGCTTGTGAATCTCTTTGGACATGGTGAATATTCACAGCAGACGTGCTTTACAAATCAGTTGCAAATTAGGTGGCTAATAAAGATTTAACTATTTATAAATAGCCCTGTGAGCTGTGAACATTTATTATTTAAAGTATATCTAAAGCCTGTGTTCCATTAGGGAGATTTTCCTTCATTTCCTGTCATGTAGACTCAACAGGAATTAAAAGATTTAATTTTAAATCCCATCATAGCCAGATGTCTTGTGAACAAGTTGTAAAATTGGCGGCAACTCAAAATGTTGGACTTACCTCCACTTTCATTCCCTGTGACATTCAATGTTGCCAACCTACCAGATTGAAATTTACTGACACAACACCCAAAATTTACTGGCACAGCCACGTTTTTACTGGCATTTCCAAAAGTTACAAAATGACAGTTTTAAGTGCAAATTTGAGTATTTAGGCTACAAATAAATACAATATGCAATTAGCAATATGATTTAAGGTAGATAAGAAGGCAAAAAACATATTTCTAATTTTATTTTCGATATAGTAAGTAAGTAGCTCAAGGACAGGACTCAGGAGGGTAAAAAATTAGAATGGATGGTGCACACACATAAAATTGACTCTCAGTGACACTGGCAGCAGTGTGCAACAGCACAGATGATGATGACATCTCACTGACACAACATGTCCCCTCTTGAGTCACAGTGACAGTCTCTCTCCAAGCCAAGTGGTCCCTCCAGTCCACTCCAGTCTAAACAGCACTGATGGTCCTGGTCCCACCCTGCCTTGCTCCCATACCACAGACCCGCACACGAGGCTTTGGCCGCTCTGCTTGGCTCCATTGCACCATGACCTCACAGGACACGCTCAGGCACGGCCTCCGCCAGAGCCACCCGATCACACTGTAGTAGGCACTCAGATGGTCTCAGCCGGCTCCAGACCAAGCCGAGCATCACAGCCATATTTTTTACTGGCAACCTTTTACTTTTACTGGCATTTACTGGCAGGAGAAAATTGCCTGATTTTTACTGGCTGCTAGTAAAAATACTGATGGTTGGCAACACTGGTGACATTATGCAAGAGTGAACGGGCATACAGACAACAAAAGGAACCTGATATAACCGTGTAACCTAACCAATCACGACTCTAGATTTTTCAAAAAAGTATCGCCTTTAGTTATATGTTAACGTGCATTTGTAGTCAAAAGCTTTTTTTGGCTCAGGACAGAGTAGGGAAGGGTTAACACCCTTGTGTACCATTGGGCAAGTTATCTTCACTTCCTGTCTCAGAGATGCAACAGAAAGTTAAAGGAAATCTCCCAAAGTGAAGGGGATTACGCTCTTAGACAGCTGTCTCCAGAACAGGTATCCCATTGGATGATTTCCCTCCACCTATTGCTCTGGGGGGCAACTCTAAAATGTTGGATTTCCCTAATTTTCTTTTGTCAGTGACAATGGCCACCATTACAAATAGAGGGGTGAATCTCCACAATGGGAACACAGACAGCAATAAAAACTTGACAGAGGGTCTAATTCTATTTTTTTTTTAATTATTTAAGCAAGTGGAATGGATTTCTCCACTTTTGCCACAAATTCTTTTTTACATGGTTAATCTTTTGTTTTAAAATGGTAAAAAACAAGCTGAAAGCTAATATTGGCCCACCAACATCAGAGGCTGAATTTGACAGCTGCACTTTCTCTCATTGCATCCGTACCCCTACCGACTTGCCCACAATCCCTGGCTGTGCTAGATGTTACAGCATACTGCTCCAGGTCCTGCATGGACTCAGGGACCACGGGACAAAGGTGAAAATGTGGGACAGTCCCGCCCAATCCAGGACTGTTGGGAGGTATGCACGAGGTAAACTGTATTTCTTTTCAGACATGCCAGTGTGCCTGTTTATCACTCTATGAAAAAAACATTACAGGCTATGAACTTTAGGTCAGAGGTCAGCATGACAGCCAGGCAACCAGCATTTTTAAAAGAAAAGTCACCAATGGCAGTCCCTTATTTCCTACAAAATAAGATTCTTTTTTAGTACATTACTATAATTCTGTTCTGCTCTCTGAGGTCTTTCGAAGACTCAAAGCTCTTTGTTTTTAAAGAGATTATTCATGTTAGAGCAACAAAACAGAGAAAAGATTACAGAGCACATCTTTGGCAGGTACTGAGTCATACTCTGATCATATCCATTAAATCCAGGTGTCACTAGCAGATTGCATTCTGATATCTCTATAAATAAAAAAACTTCATGATAATAGGATGTGTCACAGCCTTCCGCATATTTATGATTCCCTCAATGCTTTAGCAGAGAGGGGAAAATGATTATTATAAATCATACGAGGGCTGACAAAACAAGTATAATCACACAGGAAACTAGATTTCAAGGTCAAATTAACTGCTTCACTGCCAATGGGGTTTCAGATCTAAAGCAAGTCAATTCAGTTATGAAAACATTGTGTTCTGATCTCCAACAATGCTTTAACCACTTCACATTTTTTACATTACGGCACTGCGTTATTTTAACTGACAATTGCGCGGTCATGCGACGCTGTACCCAAATAAAATGTATGTCCTTTTTTCCCACAAATAGAGCTTTCTTTTGGTGGTATTTGACCACCTCTGTGGTTTTTATTTTTTGCGCTATAAACAAAAAAAAACACAATTTTGAAAAAAAAAAAAAACAAATGTTTTACTTTCTGCTATAAAACACACCCAATAAAAAAATGTAGAAAATCTAATTTCTTCATCAATTTAGGCCAATATGTATTCTGCTACATATTTTTGGTAAAAAAAACCCAGTGAGTGTATATTGATTGGTTTGCGCTCAAGTTATAGCATCTACAAACTATGGGATATTTTTGTGGAATTTTTATTGATTTTTTTTTACTTGTAATGGCGGAGATCAGTGACTTATAGCGGGACTGCGACACTGTGGCGGACAAATCAGACACAATTGGAAACTTTTGACACTTTTTTGGGGACCAGGGACACTAATACAGAGATCAATGCTAAATAATATGCACTGATCACTGTACTAATTACCCTGGCAGGGAAGGGGTTAACATCAGGGTCAATAAAAGGGTTAAATGTGTTCCCTAGGAGTGTTTGCTAACTGTGGAGGGGTGCTTGTACTGTAAGAAGACAGAGATCCGTTTTCCTGCTTAGCAGAAACACAAGATCTCTGTCTTCTCCTGTCACAGAACGACTATCTGCTTTCTTTACATAGGCAGACTGCCGTTCTGTCTGCCTCATGAATGATCAGCGGCTCCGCCGAACCTGCTGATTGGCTCCTGCTGTGATTGGACACGCGCCCCAGACCCTGAAAAAAAAAAATTACATACAGGTACATGATTTTGCGCTAAAGGGCCGCCCTCCCGCAGATTATGCCTAACTAATTGTAAAAATGCTCCCTCCTCCTCCTAACACCTATACTAGTTAATCTGTGTAAGAAAGATGTTTATACTTGCCAATTTTCAGGCTGCTCCAGACTGGTCACGTGATCTCCCCTGTGTCAGCCAGCGCTGGCTGCAGGGAAGAAGAGAGAGCGCTCAACAACGGCTGGCAATGCCTGAGAACGGGAAAGTCACCTATGGTTTTACTATGGCCCATTAGCTGTTGGCACCCCTTTTGCTCCCTGAAGCCACTGCTAGCTGAAGCAGGGGAGCTGGATCCACTGACCGGGCTGGTGCGGGCTGAAAATTGGTAGGTATTTGTGTGAACAAAATGATTACAATTTCATATGGGTACAGTGTTGCATGACCGCCCAATTGTCATTCAAAGTGTGACAGCGCTAAAAGCTGAGAATTGGCCTGGCAAGAAAGAAGTGAAAGTGCCTGGTATTGAAGTGGTTAAAGTGGTTGTAAAGGCAGAAGGTTTAAAGTGTGCAGCAGCCCCCCTCGGGCCCCCCTAATACTTACCTGAGCCCACTTGATCCAGCGATTTTGCATGAAAGACTCGGCTGTCCGGGACACTCCCCCCTCATTGGGTGAGACAGCAGCAAAGCGCCATTGGCTCCCGCTGTCAATCAAATTCAGTGAGACAATTAGGAGAGAGAGGGGGCAAGACTAGGCTGCAGTTCCGTGTCTAAATGGACACAGGGAGTTGCGGCTTGGCTCGGGTGCCCCCATAGCAAGCTGCTTGCTGTGGGGACATTCAACAGGAGGGAGGGTCCAGGAGCGCCAAAGAGGGACCCGAAAAGCGAAGGATCTGGGCTGCTCTGTGCAAAACCAGTAAGTATAACATGTTTGTTATTTTTAACAAAAAGAAATGAGACTTTAGTATCACTTTATAGTATTTCAGGAGAATACCATATTATGGCTACTAGATGGCACTAACGATCATAGGAAATAAACATATTAGACACCTTATGGCAATTATTCATAATATTTTTTGCTGCTAATACCCTGTTTCCCCTAAAATAAGACCTAGCGTTATTGTCGGTGATGGCTGCAATATAAGCCCTACCCTCCAAATAAGCCCTACCCTGCTTCCCCGAAAATAAGCCCTACCCTGAAAATAAGACCTACAAGGACTTTAACTAGGGCTTATTTGGGGGGTAGGGCTTATATTGAAGCCATCGCCGACAATCACGCTAGGTCTTATTTTAGGGGAAACAGGGTATAGCATATATATGAAGGGCCGAGAGGCTAGAGATAATACTATTTAGGCCCTGCATGTATTGCATTGGATGCATAATGGACCGAACCAGACCCCGAGTGTAGTAATTTCAGTGGATGCTGAAAAAGCATTCAATAGGGTGGGGTGAGAGTTAGGGATGGGCTGAACACCCCCCCCTCCCCCCGTTCAGTTCGCACCAGAACATGCGAACAGGCAAAAAATTAGTTCGAACACACGAACACCGTTAACGTCTATGGGACACGAACATGAAAAATCAAAAGTGCTCATTTTAAAGGCTTATATGCATGGTATTGTCTTAAAAAGTGTTTGGGGACCCGGGTCCTGCCCCAGGGGACATGTATCAATGCAAAAAAAGTTTTAAAAACGGCCATTTTTTCAGGAGCAGTGATTTTAATAATGCTTAAAGTGAAACAATAAAACTGTAATATTCCTTTAAATTTGGTACCTGGGGGGTGTCTATAGTATGCCTGTAAAGGGGCGCATATTTCCCATGTTTAGAACAGTCTGCCAGCAAAATGACATTTCTAAAGGGAAAAAAAGTAATTTAAAAGTGCTAGAGCTAGTTCCGGCTATAATGTATTGTCGGGAAAAAAAAGTCATTTAAGAGTGCTAGAGCTAGTGCTGGTTATAATGAATTGTTGGTCTGGCAATACACATTAAAAGTTCATTAATAAAAACGGCATGGAATTTCCCGACAAGCGAACCCCGAACCAAGATTAAAAAAAACAAACAAAAAAAAAAAATTCATTATAGCCGGCACTAGCTCTAGCACTTTTAACCACTTCAGCCCCGGAAGGATTTACCCCCTTCCTGACCAGAGCACTTTTTACAATTTGGCACTGTGTCGCTTTAACTGCTGATTGCGCGGTCATGCAATGCTGTACCCAAATGAAATTTGCGTCCTTTTCTTCCCACAAATAGAGCTTTCTTTTGATGGCTTCCTTCTGCGGTTTTTATTTTTTGCGCTATAAACGGAAAAAGACCAAAAATTTTGAAAAAAAATGATATTTTCTACTTTTTGTTATAAAAAAAATCCAATAAACTCAATTTTAGTCATACATTTAGGCCAAAATGTATTCGGCCACATGTCTTTGGTAAAAAAAAAATGTCAATAAGCGTATATTTATTGGTTTGCGCAAAAGTTATAGAGTCTACAAACTAGGGTACATTTTCTGGAATTTACACAGCTTTTTCTGAGAGGCATGGTGAGTATTTTGCAGCTCTCATTTGTTTTTGAAAATGAAGAAAGACAAGAAAAAAAATGTTTTAATTATCAAAACTTTGTGACAAAAAGTGAGGTCTGCAAAATACTCATTATACCTCTCAGCAAATAGCTTTGGGTGTCTACTTTCCAAAATAGGGTCATGGGGGGGGTTTGTGCCACCTGGGCATTCCATGGCCTCCGAAACTGTGATAGGCAGTGAAGAGTGAAATCAAAAATTTACGCACGATAATAATAAGAGATTATGTGGCCGGTTGGCCTCGATGCACAAATTGGGTGTTTTATATGCTACACATTTGTATTATTGTAATTATTTAAATATGGAATGTATAAAGCAAAAGAAGGAAAGTTTGAAAGGCCACAATGATGTGACTAGGTAAGAGACACACGTGAGTACCGAACTGAAAGCTGTCTCCGTATTAAGTTAACTGAAGTGGCTGGGAAAAAAAAAAATAATAATTTACGCCCTTAGAAAGCCTGAAGGCGGTGCTTGGTTTTCGGGGTAGGCGGCTAGGCTCCCAAAAAGTCTCACACATGTGGTATCCCCGTACTCAGGTGAAGCAACAGAATGTATTTGGGGTGTAATTTTACATATTCCAATGGCATGTTAGAGCAATATATCATGTAGTGACAACTTTGTGCAAAAAAAAAAAAAAAATGTGTCTTTTTCCTGCAACTTATGTCACAATATAAAATATTCCATGGACTCAACATGCCTCTCAGCAAATAGCTTGGGGTGTCTACTTTCCAAAATGGGGTCATTTGGGGGGGGGGGGGGTTGAACTGTCCTGGCATTTTATGCACAACATTTAGAAGCTTATGTCACACACCACCCACTCTTCTAACCACTTGAAGACAAAGCCCTTTCTGACACTTTTTGTTTATATGAAAAAACTATTTTATTTTGCAAGAAAATTACTTTGAACCCCCATACATTCTATATTTTTTTACAGCAAATGCCCTACCGATTAAAATGGTGGGTTTTTCTTTTTTTTTTCCACACAGTATTTGCGATTTTTCAAACGCATTTTTTTGGGAAAAAACACACTTTTTTAAATTTTAATGCACTAAAACACACTATATTGCCCAAAAGTTTGATGAAATAAAAAAGATGATCTTAGGCCGAGTACATGGATACCAAACATGACATGCTTTAAAATTGCACACAAACGTGCAGTGGCGACAAACTAAATACATTTTTAAAAGCCTTTAAAAGCCTTTACAGGTTACCACTTTAGATTTACAGAGGAGGTCTACTGCTAAAATTACTGCCCTTGATTTGTGGTGATAACTGACATGCAAGGTGCAATTGCTGTTTACATTTGACGCCAGACCGACACTTGCGTTCGCCTTTGCGCGAGAGCAGGGGGGGACAGGGGTGCTTTTTTTTTTTTTGCTTTTTTATCTTATTTTTAAACTGTTCTTTTCATTTTTTTTTTAATCATTTTATTGTTATCTCAGGGAATGTAAATATCCCCTATGATAGCAATAGGTAGTGACAGGTACTCTTTTTTGAAGATCTCTCCTCTACCCTCAAAGCATCTGACCACACCAAGATCGGTGTGATAAAATGCTTTCCCAATTTCCCAATGGTGCTGTTTACATCCGGCAAAATCTAAGTCATGAAATGCTTGTAGCTTCCGGTTTCTTAGGCCATAGAGATGTTTGGAGCCATTCTGGTCTCTGATCAGCTCTATGGTCAGCTGGCTGAATCACCGGCTGCATTCTCAGGTTCCCTGTTGGGACAGGAGAGCCAGAGAAAAACATGGAAGACGGTGGGGGGGGGGCATTTCCTCCCACTGCTTGTAAAAGTAGTCTAGAGGCTAATTAGCCGCTAGGATTGCTTTTACATGAAAGTCGACCGCTGGCTGAAAAGAATGATACCAAGATGATACCTAAACCTGCAGGCATCATTCTGGTATAACCACTCAAAAATCCAGCAACATACCAGTACGTTGCTGGTCCTTGTTGGGCATATATTGTAAACTTTTTTTCATGCAGCCTGTGGGCTGAACAAAAAAAAGATATTGATCAGTGGGTATGCCCACCATTAGAATACCTTCATCCGATCGCGTCAATTCCGACCGTGTGTGGCCTGTTCCGACGCACAAAGTGCCACGCATGCTCAGAAGAAATTCCGACACGGGACAGCTCGTTCTGGTAAACTTAGCGTTCGTAATGGATACAGCACTTTCGTCACGCTGCAATGTTCAAAATGGTTTAATACAGCGCACTCTCTTCTTCTTTATAATGTGACAAGAATTAAGTAGTTTTGCTGCTCATATTCACACACACTTCTCACAAACTTCTTTTGTTACTATTTATCGGGATTCCCTCAATATATTTTGATTTCTCACATCTGACAACATATTTTTTTTATTTTTTTGACTTTAATGTAGAATCCTTTTTTGTGTTTCTCTTTTTTAATTTTTTTTTTTTGGTGATTTTGATTTGTACTCCCGAAAATGTTTGTGTGTTTTTTGTGACAAGTTCCCACAACACCATTGATATGTTGTTCTATTTAATCTGTAGGAGATTGTTTGTTGTTGTTGTCTCTTGTTAATTTCACATTTTATGTTAGAAATGTACCTGAATCGTCACCAACAAACTGTCCTTTTTGGATGAAAACACACACAGGAGAGCAGAATTTACCTAAAAATATTTTATTAAGGGGTCACAACTATAAACAAAGAGGGAGGCAACGCTGGAGAAACTGCAGAAGTGGGCGAAGCCTTGGACCCCCAGGGCAGACATCAATTATTTAAAAGCAAAATTGGTGGCCTGAGGAGTCCATATCTAAGGGACGGCAGTCTGGTCCAGAAGTCCCAGAGATCCGGAAAGCAGCAGATGACATCTATGTCCCCAGGCTGTGGTCATACGAGAGACTGCATCTTCTGTCAGACCAGACTGAACCCAGGGTCATCACTCTTTGGTCTTCCTTCCACGCTTCCTTCCAGCCTTTGGCTGTGGTGGTGGAGTTGTGGCAGCAGGAGGAGGAGGAGGATCGTCGATCTCAATGACATCCGTCTTGTGTGTCAGTTCCCCACTCTCCCCCTTACGTAGGACTTTATAAATCAGGTCCTCAGAGATCTTGCGTTGGCCCTCCTGCATGCCCTGCAATTTGGTGGCAGCCATGCAGGCAAAGGCCTCTTCAGGACTGGGGAAGGCTCTGAGGGACGCAGAAGCCTCCTGAATCAGCCTGTATGCTGAATCCTGCACAGGACTGGGAGTGGCCTTCCTGGCCCTTTTGTATGGCAGGTGGAGGGGAGGAACCTGAGACTCAGTCAGGCTGCGACTTGTCCCAGGCTTCTCTTGGCTGACACTTAGCCCCGCCTCCTCCTGGCTGCCACTAATCCCCGCCTCCTCCTGGCTGACACTAATCCCCGCCTCCTCCTGACTGCCACATTCCACAGCCTCCTCCTGGCTGAGGTCTTCCTGTGTATGAAAAAGGGACATAGTTTTAGTTTTTTTTACAGCAATCACACACAATTTTCACCTCCTGACTGCTGCAAATTGAATGTTAACAAATATAACAGACTATCCTTCTGAGCCCAGCATTTTTCATTCTTGTCCCAATTTTGGGTGCCCACTACTGTCTATTGATATGTAAAACACTTTTTTTAATCAACAATTAATGATCAATAATAACATCTAGTAAACATCATTACTTTATTGCCCAGAAATCTGTAGAAGAATGCTATACCTGACTCCAGCTGGGCTCCTCCACTTCTTCCTGGCTGGAAGGCCCAGGTTGGACATCGGAAGCCTCAGCTGGGATGGAAGGAAGAGTGGAAGGAAGAGTAGAGAGGGATTCCCTGACTTCAGTGTGGTCTGACAGAAATCGCAGTCTCTCATAGTACCACAACCTGGGGACATAAATGTCATCTGCTGCAGCTCCCGACCTCTGGGAATCTGTGACCTTCTTGCGCTCCCTCAGATAAGTGCTCCTCAGGCCACCAATTTTAGCTTTTAAATAAGGGATGGTTGCTGTGGGGACCACCGGCTTCACCAACTCCAGCAGTTTCTCCAGCGCTGCCTGCCTCTTTTGTTTGTGATTATAGTGGGGGTGTCTCACCTGCCACAGACAGGGCAGCTCCCTCTACTTGTCTATGAACAGGGGCAGGAAATTGTGGTCGTTGAACCCATCCATTTTCTCTGCAAGACACAACACAAGACAAACCCTAAGGTCAGGCCAAACTCCCCTAATCTTGTTACAATATAGGCTTCAATTTCCAAGCAGTATAGGCCCAAGTTTAGATCCTACCTTCGTTAGCACGATCGGCGTCTCCGATGCTCCTTCCTCCGCTCACAGATCGTACGTAAGACGCGCGCGTTACGATTTATACACACTGCGCATGCGTATAACTCCGCTCGCCCCTGACGTTCTTTCTAGTCTATTCCCCGCCCCTTTTCGTTCGGCGCAGTGGAGGAAGAGCACATGGTGGATAGACAGCAGGATCGTGCTAAGTACAGCAACGAGGAGGAGGAGGAAAGGCCGGAGCCTGAAACGTCCCAATCCAGAAGGAGATTAAAGGACTCAAATATGTCCTTTGGGGAGATGTTGGAGATGGTGGACATCCTGAAGAAGGCCGACTATGATGGAAAGTATGGGCCTTACCCCAACCCCAATGTCCGAAAGGCCAAGATCATGGCGAAAGTGGTCAGGAGTCTGCACCGGAAATTCAGGGTACGACGATCGAAAGATCAGCTCAGGAAGCGGTGGTCGGACCTGAAATTACGAGAACATGAGCAGTACAGAAAGATCCGGAGAGTGCTGCAAAAAAGTAAGTAGTTGTGCTGTGTTCCTATTGTTCTTGTGTTTATTACGTTCGTGCTGCTCCATGTGCTTTTAGGAACTGTTGTACAGTTTAAAATGGCAACTTTCATGTTCATGGGCACATTATTCGTTCGGATCACACATTTTTATTTCGGACTATAAAATACCATTGTTTAGGCCATATGCATTTGGCCACCATTTTGAGGCCCTATACTTGTCTTCAAAGAATTGGGTTGTGTAGATGGCTTGGTTACTAGAATGAAATGCAAACTAGATTGTGTGTAAGGAGAGGACACTGAGCAGCTGTTTTCACATCTGGACACTGGAGCACTAGTGTGGGACCCCAGAACACCATTTTTATTAGGGGGCCACACAGGTGCTCCAGTGTATACTATAGGGGGGTCTCCATCTGTGAAGCTTGTACCAAACAGGTAAAGTATTGCAGCTTGACAAAGGACACTAAAAATGCTACATCTTGGAACTCTGCTAAAATAGATCATTGTATCCCACTTCCAAGCAATGTTTCATCTTTATAGTTCTGCCATCAAATATCTGTGTGCTAATTATACCATTTTTGTTTTACATAGGGGAGAAAAGACTCGGAGGACACCCCTCATCCGAGGAGACCAGAGACCCCCCCCCTCTGGAAGAAGGGGAAATCCACCCAACACAAGATGAGCAGGAGGAAGAAGACGTGGTGGAACTAGTCACCACAACAGGTGAGTGTCTGCGACCACAGGCTCAGATAAGAGATGGATGGCGGCATTTTTTTTAGACCTAATTTATTTTGGGTTCCTCTCTTTTTAGGTGATCGTGAGGTTGTGGATGAAGATCCTTTCACATCAGAAAGTGCCCAGATCGTGATCGGGGAGATCATGGGGTGTAATTTACAATTGGAAATCATCAAGCAAAACATCAATGATGTTATTCCAAAATATAAAAACATCATTGATGTTTTGGGGCGAGTTTAAAGCCCCTCCAAATCACTTTCTTCTTTTGTGTGCTACAATGTGCGAAATGTTTTTGTGATTTTCCCAAAAGCCAAATTTGGAGGATGCACACAATGTGTCAACATGTGCTATCTGCCATCACGGGAGATCAATGGACGCGTTTTGGGGGTGCAACCCCTTCCTCAATAATAAAGTAGCGGTGAGGAAGGGCTTTCTCCCCCAAAACACGTCCCTTGATCCCCCGTGATGGCAGCTAGCACATGTTGACATTGTGAAATTTGTGTGCATCTTCCAAATTTGGCTTTTCCAGGGGTGATTTCCCCCCATCTGAACGCTATATCAAACACAGTTCCTAAATACTCATGTCTGATATTGCCTTCAAGTTCTACCAAATGTGAACTTTGTAAGATCAAGATTTGTGTCTTTCTTGTGGGTTTTACACAGGCCTGTTTTCTATAAAATGCACATTTTGATTTTGGATAATGACACCACAAAAATTGTTATACAACAAACATGTTGGTTTGTCAGAAAAACCTTTGGTAAATGCACATGTGATTGTGCAGGTAAAAAAGATTGCTCATCAAGAATGTGTGGATTATTGTCTCAACGCTACAACACTTTTGGGGTGATGTAATTGTTGTTTTATGAGAAAATGGGGGTAATTTCCTAAGGGCAAATCCACTTTGCACTACAAGTGCAGTTTCAGTGCAGTTGCAAGTGCACTTGTAGTGAAAAGTGTCTTTGCATTTAGTAAATAACAGCCAACAGTGCTTTGTATAAGGTTACACAATCACGACATTTTCTGCACTCCACACATTTCTGTCAGGGTCAGCTAAAACAAACACAAGCAGTAAATGTCCACAAAGAAGAGCCTGGGGGGAGATGCCTGTCGGGAACTTGAGGTCCTGCAGGCTTCTCCCTGTGGCCAAATACCACAGGGTAGCGACCAACCTCTGCTCCGGAGTGATGGCTTGCCTCATGCAGGTATCCTGCCTGCTAATATAAGGGGTCAGCAAAGCCAACAAACGGTGAAACACGGGGTCCGTCATCCGGAGAAAGTTCCTGAAATCATCAGGATTATTCTCACGGATCTCACGGAGCAAAGGCATATGAGAGAACTGGTCACGCTGAAGCAACCAATTCTTGGTCCATGAACTCCTCCCCACCCTGTTCATGGACTGGACTTGTGCCAAGGTCAGGACCCCAACACCAAGCCCCCGCACAGCACGAACTCTACGAGGAGTACGCATACGAAACATGGCTAGAAAACGGTCGGCTGCTCAGAACGAAGTAACAGAACGCACTGAAGAACAGCAAGGCCTGTGAAGAGCGACCTGAAAAACAGTCACGAGCGGGCAAGATCGCACAAAAAACTCCGATACGAACTGACTGCACGCACTGAAGAGCAGATACAAACCCACAAGCACAAACTGAACGTCAGAAAACGATCTGAAAGCCACCAGTCTGAAAAAGCGCGAATCGTCTCTCACCAAACTTTTACTAACACGAGATTAGCAAAAGGAGCCCAAAGGGTGCCGCGCTTGGTTCTGAACCGGCCTTTTCTAGTCTCGTCGTACGTGGTGTACGTCACCGCGTTGTTGGCGATCGGAAATTCCGACAACTTTGTGCGACCGCGTGTAGGCAAAACAAGTTTGAGCCAACATCCGTCGGAAAAAATCCTAGGATTTTGTTGTCGGAATGTCCGAACAAAGTCCGACCGTGTGTACGGGGCATAAGACTTACCATACCTGCAAAGCAAATACAAAAAAACCAGAAAAAAAATAAAACATTTAACGCAACCTGTGCCTAAAATATATATATGCCGAAGCATGGGGGCATCCTCCCGCAAAAGGTAGGAGCAAATCGCTCCTCCACCCACTGCTGCCCCCACACTTCGGCATATATGCTGAAGTATGTAACTGTGGTGGTGAAATCACCTCCGACAGTGCTGGAGTCACGGCTTTATGTATCGTGGGAGCAAACGCTGTTGCTGTCAAGATATATAAATCTGCTCTGCAGCTGAATGGCGTACCTGAAAAAAAAAATATATAACAATAAAACACAGTAAACAGTAAAGTATAAAAAAATTGCATACCTATAAAGCAAACATGATAAAAACATAATAACAATAAAATTGCATTGCAGAATAGAATACAGTAAAAAAGAGCAGAACAATAGAGAGAGAATAGAGAGAGAACAATAAAACAACAACTATTTTTTTTTTTTTTTTTTTTTATATTTTTTTGTGTTTTTTTTTTTTTTTTTTTACTTTTTTTTGTTTTTTTTTTTTTTTACACTTTTTTTTGTAACTTTAACTTTTGTAACTGGTACCAGGTTTGGGTCTCTCCAAATGCGATGGCATCTTGGAAGACCCTGTGAACATGTGTCCTAGTCTGTGCAGTGCTGTACCCTACGCTAATACTCAACTAGTGTATGGTAGCGTTCAAAACATTCACCAATGCAAAGACCAGGATTGTCAGGACAGGAGGGACAATAATACGGGGTGTCACGCCTATAACCGCGCTTGCTGCAGACATGACATCTTTTTTGGGGGGCTCGTTGGGTAGAGGTACTCGGGAGGACATAAAGAAAATGCCTCTCATGCAGCCGGCTTACTGCATTTGGTTGGGGAAGGTGAGGTGGAGCACCGTCTGGAAACAGAAGGGCTCTGACGATCTCTTCCTGGAATTTAAGGAAGGATCCAGTCTGTCCTGAAGCTCTGTATAGCACATAAGCGTTCAGCAAAGCCAATTGAAATAAACAGACACTTTTTTGTACCAGCGTCTGGCCTTACGGGCAACTAGGTACGGCGTCAACAACTGGTGGTTGAGGTCCACCCCTCCCATGTTAAGGTTATATTCGTGGACACAGAGGGGTTTCTCCTCAACACCAGTTGCCGTAGTAATTTGGACTGTCGTGTCTGCATGAAGGGAGGTAAGAACAAAAAAATTCTTATTATCCCTCCACTTCATAGCGAGCAAATTATTACACTGCAAGCAGGCTCTCTCCCCCAGCCTAAGACGGGAATCTGCAAGCCACTGGGGAAAGCCCCGGTGATTAGGTCGGATGGTGCCACATGCTCCAATCTGATGATCAAAAAGGTGACTAAAAAGTGACACGTTCGTGTAATAATTGTCCACGTACAAGTGGTACCCCTATACGAATATGGGTGACACCAAGTCCCACACAATCTTGCCAGCGCTTCCTATGTAGTCAGGGCAGATTGTCAGCTCTACGTGACTATCTTTGCCCTCGTAAACCATAAAACTACATGTATAGCCTGTGGCCCTGTCACAGAGCTTATACATCTTGACCCCGTATCTGGCACGCTTGCTGGGAAGGTACTGTTTGAATGACAAGCGGCCAGAAAACTTAATCAGGGACTCATCATCCCAGACAACTTGATGGGGAGTAAACAAGTCTGCAAAATGTTGGTTTAAGTGGTTTACGAGAGGCCGAATTTTGTAGAGCCAATCGTATCCAGGGTCTCCACGAGGATGACAGAGTTCATTGTTGTTGAAGGGCATGAACCGCAAAATCTGCTCGTATTGTGCCCTGGCCATGGAAGCAGAGAACACGGGCATATGGTGAAGTGGGTCAGTGGACCAATATGACCGCAACTCACTCTTTTTGGTTATGCCCATGAGGAGGGAAAGGCCCAGAAAGATCTTAAATTCGGAAACCGTAATTGGTTTCCAATCTCTGGCAAGGGAAGACTGCGGAATAGTGACGATGTGTTGACCAGCGTACAAATTGCTTTGGTCCACAATAGATCTATAGAGATCTTCGGTGAAAAACAGCGAATAAAAATCCAGTGACGTAAAATCAACTGTTTCCACCTGAATTCCGGGTTGGCCAGTGAATGGAGGAAGTACGGGTGCTGCAGAAGTGGTTGGTTCCCAATTAGGATTGGCGAATGCAGCAGGAAGGGCACTATGGGCATGACGGGCCTGTGTTCATCTTCTTGGTGGCAGCGGGACACTACTTGTGCTTGCCACCTCGCCAGCTTGAACTACACTTATGGGACTCGCCACGTCACCAAGTGTTACTGCAGTGCTGGATGTACGACCAGGGTGTACTAGGCCGCTGGTGCTTGCCAGTTCACCAGAAGGAATAGCGGCGCTAGTACTTCTCTGCTCCATACTTGGGACCTGCGATTCTTGCACATCAAGGACAGAAGAAGAGGTTCGGGGTCTGGTACGCCTGACCTTGGCAGGGAATACAACTCCATCGTCAGAGCTATCTGTCATGGAGCCGCTGTCATCTACAGGATCGTATTCTGAGCCTGAATCTGACAGATGAGTGACTTCCTCTTCACTATCTGTCATGCTCAGAAACGTGTAGGCCTCTTCACTAGTGTACCTTCGATTTGCCATTTTGGGCTCTAAATTTAGTGGTACACTAGTGAGACTCACAGGCAAAAAAGCTCCTGACTGTTAGCGACTGTATCAAAACGCTACCAACAAAAACTGTTAGCGATCGCAGGGATCAGGCCTGACTCTGTGAACGCTGCAGTTATGTGTGTTTAGTGTTTTGTAAGTGACAGTGATCGATCGATACTGCACTTGGGTGTGCTGGGCCGGGCCGAGGGGCAAAACGCAGGTGCTAGCAGGTATCTGGGCTGTTCCCGCTAACACTGCGTTTTTGGGAACCCTAAACTGCTGGGGACGCTAGTATAGATCTGATCGGATCAGATATTAATCCGTTCAGATACTATACCACTAAGGGAGGTGTATGGTGCGTGCATGGGTATTAGCGGTACTGGCGCTAACCTGACGCTGCCTGGGGCGACGCAGACCTTATCTGACCCTAAAACTTAACTTATATCACCGCCAGGCGATTAGGGGGTTAAACCTTTATAAGGTAATAAACGGCGGGTGCCCTGAAACTATAATAAACAAACTAACTAACCAGCGTCACCCGTAACAGTTATAGGGTGATCACTGGTGAAAGGGTTAACTAGGGGGCAATCAGGGGGTTAAAACCTTTATTAGGTAGTATATGGGGTCCCTGTCGCTATAAAACACTGACGGCGAACCTATATACTCCCTAACTAGCGTCACCTGTGACACTAATACAGCGATCAGAAAAACAATCGCTTAGTGACACTGGCGACGGGGGGTGATCAAGGGGTTAAAACTTTATTAGGGGGGGTTAGGGGGTACCCTAGACCTAAAGGGGGCTAACCCTAACTGCCCTACCACATATAACTGTCACAAACTGACACTAATGCAAAAAAAAACCTGCTATTGGTGTCACTGTGACAGGGGGGTACAGGGGGGTGATCGGGGGGTGATGGGGGGTGAAAAGTGTGCCTATTGTGTTCTACTGTAAGTGTAGTGCTGGTGCAACTCACATTGATGTCTTCTCTCCTCAGCGCCGGAACGAAAAGACCGGCTCGAGGAGAGATGACATCACTTCCTCTGCCGCTGTTTACATTACAGCAGCAGAGGAAGATTTTCATTAGTTGGGAGCGATCGCGAGGGGGTGGATCGCTCCCCTGACAAAGCTGACCGTCTCAGGCACCGGGGGGGCGCAAAGCACCCCCCGCCCGCGGGAGGCAGATCACGTACTGTACCGGGTACGTGATTTTGCCTGCCCGTGCCATTCTGCCGCAGTATATCTGCGTTAGGCGGTCGGCAAGTGGTTAAATTACTTTTTTTCCCCGACAATTCATTATAGCCGGCACTAGCTCGAGCACTTTTAAATGACTTTTTTTTCCCTTTAGAAATGACATTTTGTTGTCAGACTGTTGGGAACATGGGAAACATGGGAAACATGCGCCACTTTACAGGCATACTATAGACACCCCCCAGGTACGAAATTTAAATTAATATTACACTCTTATTGTTTCACTTTAGGCATTATTAAAATCACTGCTCCCGAAAAAACGGCCGTTTTTAAAACTTCTTTTTGCATTGATACATGTCCCCTGGGGCAGGACCCGGGTCCCCAACCACTTTTTATGACAATACCATGCATATAAGCCTTTAAAATTAGCACTTTTGATTTCTGCCATAGACTTTTAAAGGGTGTTCTGCGGCTTTCGAATTTGCCGCGAACACCCCAAATTGTTCGCTTTTCGGCGAACGGGCGAACAGCCAATGTTCGAGTCGAACTCATGTTTGACCCGAACATAAAGCCCATCCCTAGTGGGAGTTTATGGTCGGAGTTTTGAGGGAGATGGGTCTGAGAGAGCAGATAATGGGATGGGTGACGGCACTGTATGCAGATCCTAGAGCAAGGGTTAAAGTTAATGGTAGACTATCAAATTATTTTGAGATGCAGAATGGGACTAGGCAGGGATGCCCACTGTCCCCATTGTTATTTGCTATGATGCTGGAGCTCTTTCTGCGCACGATTAGGGGAAATAGGAAGATCAAGGGGATTTGTATTTGATCAACGAAACATAAGATCTCAGCTTACGCAGATGATCTACTGTTGTACCTCTCCTCTCCTCAAGAGTCTTTGACGGAACTGGTGTTGGAAATAGACAGGTTTGGCCTTATATTTAATTTTAAAAGAAATATTGCGAAATCAGTGGTGATGCTGAGCAATGTGCCTTTGAGGATGAAGACCACCTTGCAACAATCATTTCCTTTTGTTTGGCGCCTTGATTCTATATTCTATTTAGGGATCTATATCTCTTCAGATATAAAGCGCCTATATGATCTAAACTATGGACCCTTGATGGTATCCATAATAAAAGACTTGCAAAAATGGAGAAGTCATACTCTGACATGGTTTGGCAGGGTAAACGAGCTTAAAATGAGTGTAATTCCCAGGCTTATTTACGTTTTACATACCGTAGCCATAACTCTCCCACAGACATTCTTTAAACAAATATGAAGGGCTTTTATGACCTTTGTGTGGGGAGATAAACATCCCAGGTTGGCACACAAGATTTTTAGGATGAATCCAAAACA
This sequence comes from Aquarana catesbeiana, assembly GCF_042186555.1. Classification (NCBI taxonomy): domain Eukaryota; kingdom Metazoa; phylum Chordata; class Amphibia; order Anura; family Ranidae; genus Aquarana; species Aquarana catesbeiana. Next base: position 125,119,026 of record NC_133336.1, read on the forward strand.
GGAGGGTGGAGTGGGATTCCCGGATATAGCGTGTTATTACAGAGCCATGGCCCTGGTTCGTATAATGAACTGGTGCCATGACTCTGCTGGTAAAATTTGGGTGCTTTTGGAAAAAACATTAGCAGGTAGGAACTTGGCTGGAGCCCCCTGGATTCCGGTTTCTTATAGGGGGTTGTCAGAATATGCATCACCACTGTCGAAGACAACACCATCCATTTGGGATAGAATGAACAGTACGGGAAAGTTTGCCCCCCCCCCCCAATATCCCCTTTAACATCATTGGAAGGATTTCCCTGGTTTTCCCCGGGGGAAGAGAAAGGGAGTTTAGATCGCTGGGGAATTGACGGAAAGGGTTATTGCGCTGGTGTGGCCCCACAGGGTAAATTGCTTCCATTGGTGGATTTGGTTCGAATACTGGGGGAAGTACCAATGGCTGTATGGAAATACCGTCAACTGACAGACTTATTCAATAACTGGAAGCACCAGATTAGGCCAACGAACCCGCTTACTACTTTTGAGGAATGGTGTGTTAACTTATCAGAGCCGGGTTATATGTTATCTCGAATGTATAGGCTGGTTCTGAGTGCCCAAAATATGACAACTCCCTATTTAATTTAAGAATTGGAAAAAGAACTGGGCTATAATTTTACATCAGAGCAGATTACAAGGCTGATGGGAGCGACACACCATACTTCAATAAGTTCCCATATACAGGAGATGTCTTATAAGTTCTTGACAAGATGGTATCGTACGCCCGTTCGATGGGCTCAGAAATATCCATCGGCGGATGTTATTTTCTGGGGGGTTGTAACCAAAGGGGTTAATTTCTGCATTTATGGTGGCATTGCCCAAAGATTAAAGTTTTCTGGGAGGAGATAGCCCCTTGGATTAAGAAAATGACACTTAGACCTATAGAATTCTCTCCATTACATTTTCTTTTTCATGGGATGCCATCATCTGCTAGGTTTTATAAAAGAAGCGTTACTCCCCATTTGCTAAATGCAGCCAAAATATTGATACCTAGATTTTGGAAACAGTCTGGATGTCCTACTATAATGGATTGGAAAAGGGAGGTAGAAAAAATAATGGAAGCAGAGAGATGGATACATATGTTTAAAGACCAACAGAATAAATTTAAAGATACATGGGCAGGATGGCTGTATTACTCCTCAGAAATAGGGGTGGATTAAACCCTTTTGAGGGCAATGCTGCGTTATGGATCAGATAGTCTGTGAGATGCATCTGGTGGGGGGAAAATGGGAGGAGGTGGGGTTTTTTTTTTCTTTTTTTTTGTCTTGTTTCTTTTTTCTTCCTCTGGGAGGCACAGTAGAGAGATGATTGATGTCATTAATAGAGGAAGAGGATAAGTTATAATAATAAATTAGACATGGAATGGGCAACATATGGAATATGGAATATGGAATCACATAAAGAAGGGTAGATTGAAATGAAAGGTGGAGAGGTATAAAAATGAAATAGTAGAGTGAGATTATATTGAATTAAAACACTAAACATAATAGGACACGAAAATAGTAATTCGAAAGTATACACTTTTACACTTTTTTTTTTTTTTTTTGTATTGTTGGTTGTTTGACACATGTAATAGGGCGCTGCAAAACCCCCTTCTTAATTATACTTTGAATAATGTTTTGCACAAATTGAGTTTTGGTTATGGGTAGGTAAGTGGGTGGCCTTTTTCCTTTTTTTTTTCATTTATTTATTTATTATTATTTTTTTTCTCTCTCTTTTTTTCTTTCTCTCTTTTGAAGAGGACATGATCAAGGATACGGTGTGTTTTCTCGGGGTGGGGGGGTTAGTGTGGTATATGTTCATGAAAAGATTTATATAGATATATTGTGCAATGTGTATTTCTATGTTGTATGTTGAAATTTGTCTTAATAAAGAAAAAGTGATTATATATAGCAGTAGAATTTTCTTAGCATAGCAAATGTATGCCTGTTCACGAACTGAAAATTTTTGTGAGAGCTTAGGTTTCTAAACATTTAGAGCAGCTCAGATCATTCTTCTTTCCATTAAAAGTGTTATATTACTTATGTAATTTGCTTTTACTGTCATTTGGGAGTATTTCCTTTTTTTTTTATTTATTTATTTTTTTTTACGAGCTACATTTTTTGACAGTGGCTGCTTCACGCTTATAGTATCTATTTCATACTCTGTCCCCTGGAGTCCTCCCAAAGTGAACAAGCAAACAGTGGCATATTAAAAAGGTTATGGGTTTCCGACAGCAACTAACAAGTCTTGGTAAAACATACAAGGTATAAAAAAATAAAATAAAAAAGATAGCTGCACGAGGATGTGCTGTAAAAATGTGTTCTGCTCTTCACCGGCCTCAGGACTCTGAAGCTGACAGGGCAAACTAAAATGGATGAAAGCCCTGTTTCAATAAAAAGGAAACTATGAGGAGAGTTTGGTCATGTGACCTTAGGTTTCATTCAGATGAACGTAGGACCCAAATGCAGCAAAACTCTGGCTGTATCCAATTTGTGTGCTGCCAGAACTTTGTGCATGAGCCCTTAACCACTTTCCGCCCGTACTATAGACGACAGATGGCTACAGCACGGGCTTCCAGTGCTGGAAGGGTGTCCTCCCGTGCTCGTGCGCCCCCTTCAGACTTGGCTGATCACAGAACAGGGTAAAGGGCCAATAACAGGGGGCCCTTTACCATGTGATCAGCTGTCAACCAATGACAGCTGATCACGGAAGTAAAAACCTAGTGGTGATTAAATACCACCAAAAGAAAGCTCCATTTGTGTGAAAAAATGATAAAAATTTTGTTTGGGTACAGCGTTGCATGACTACACAATTGTCATCCAAAGTGAAAATTGGCCTGGGCAGGAAGAGGGTATGTCTCCAGTAGGCAAGTGGTTAAAGTCACATGATTGGCTTTCCTGCAGTCATGAAGATCTTTCTGTTAAATTAAGCAGGGAGAACTCTGGGTGGCTATGTTGGATACTTCCACGATTTGTGAAGTTGAATATGTTGGAGTACAAATGTTGTTATCCAATCTTTATTATAAATCAGCCCCATAGTCTAGTAAATGGAATGATAATAAGAATGCAGCTGGTTGTTGTAAGTAGCAAAGACACCTTGATATGCCAGTGCATTATTGGATATTAAAGTCACGTGTTCAGTAATCTGCAGTTGTGCATATGATATAGTTGATGTTTCTGCTATATTAAATTTTTTACCTGCTCTCCTTTTTCTCTGATTTTCTGAAGACCCTCATTCTGTTTTTCTTCTAATTTTTGTTGCTGGTTGTTCCATTTGTCTGATATCTAATCAAAAGAAAAAAAACTGAGATGTTAGAGGTTGATCTTGATTGGATTGAGTTTTTGTTTTTTTTTCCCCCCAATGCAGTTATGTATATAAGTGTCACAGTTACTTACCTACTGTGTTCCAGGGCCTCCCCTAACTTCCATGGTCTTGGGCACGTCTGGGTTTTACCTGGAGTGTCCCGACCACGTCACATGACAGTGTCCTCTTTTTAAACTCAAGTGGGATGTTCTCTTAACCCTTATCCTGAGGTAGTGAAGCTACTTTTGTGCCCATCACTCCCCTAAGGTATTGAAGTTGTTTTTTGTCCTTTTGCCTCAGCAATGCATCCCCCAGTTAAAGTTCCCACTGCACTTCACCTGATCACTACTACACTCTAAGACAAAGTCACTTCAGAACCCTAGTCAGGGTCTCCTCTTCACATACAGTGCAGCTACAACTGCACCTGCAGACAAAGTCTTCCCCTCTGCCGAGTACTCCAATAGCAAGCCTCTTTCTATAGGGGCACTCAGCAGGCTCGCTGAGAGACCCAGGAGAGCTGCTGCTCTCGAGCACATCGCTGTATCCAGATGGGGTAAGTATAAGGGGGCTAGCTGCACTCAAAAGGTTTTTTACCTTAATGCATAGAATGTGTTAAGGTAAAAAAACCTTCTGTCTTTAGAACCACATTAACCACTTGACATCCGCGCTATGGCCGAATGACGGCCACAGTGCGGACCTGAATTTCCGGGAGGCCGTCATATGACAGCCTTCCCTGTGCACGCGGCCTGCAGGGCGCGCGCGGAGCGTGCTGTGATCACCAAGTCACTGAGACTCCGGTGATCAACGATCCAAGTAAGGGGCCGGTTCCGGACCCTTACCATGTGATCAGCTGTCAGCCAATGACAGCTGATCACATGATGTAAACAAAAGATCGGTAATCGTTTTTTTTCCACTCACGCTGATAGCGTGAGTAGAAAAAAAAGTCGATCACCGGCTCAGCTGCAAGGGACATCGGTCCCGAAGTGGAAAAGGCACATCTGCCTCATCTGTGCCACCTGCCATTGCCACCTAACAGTGCCCACAGTGCCACCTATCAATGCCCACAAGTCCCACCTATTAATGCCCACAAGTGCCAGCTATCAATGCCCACCAGTAGTGCTAATCAGTGCCACCTAGCAGTGCTGCCTATCAGTGTAACTGATCAGTGCCCATTATTGCCACCCATCAGTGCCCATCACTGCCACCCATCAGTGCCCATCACTACCACCTATCCATGCCCATCACTACCGCCTCATCAACGTACATCAATGAAGGAGAAAAATTACCTGTTTTAAATTTTTTAGAAAAAAATATAAAAAAAACATTTTTTTTTTTAAATTCAGTATTTTTACATTTTTTTAAAAAAAGATAAAAACCGCAGAGGTGATCAAATACCACCAAAAGAAAGCTCTATTTGTGGGGAAAAAATGATAAAAATTTCATTTGGGTACAGTGTTGTATGACCGCGCAATTGTCAATCAAAGTGCGTCAGCGCTGAAAGCTGAAAATTGGTCTGGATAGGGGGGGGGTTTAAGTGCCCAGTAAGCAAGTGGTTAAGGTATATTAGTCCGCATATGCAGATGATAGAAGTCAGTTACAAATGGGACACATAAGGGAGCGTTGTGGTTATTTTCTTTTAAATGTTCTTAATTCAGATATATTAAAATCAATGTAGCACCCTGGAGTTTAGGCAGGGTTGCTCCTTACAAATGTACTTGCCAGGACTAGTTATCCTAGTTGATTACTAGAGATCCATTGAGTTCTCCCTAAGTTTGGCCTTGTTGCACTTTTCTCTTCTACCACTAGGTGGTGGGGTACTTGGTGGTACTAGATACAAGAAGGGCAACGAAAGGTTAGGGTATATGGGTATATGGGGTATCTCAGCCAATGGACAGGGGTTTTCTTGAATCCCTTGGCCTGCTGGGAGAGCCTATATATTCGGGGGGGGGGGGGGGGGGGGGTGGCAGGTGATCTGTGTTCTGTGCCACCTGGACAGCTGTCTGGTTGGACGTGTGTCATGTGCCCCAGGCTGCTAGGCCAGGGATTGGGCCTATTCCGAGGGCGTCTGGCTGCTAGGCTGTCTGAGGGCCTATCCAGAAGCAAAAAAGCAGCGCAGGGTTGGGATTGCGGCTTGCAGTCCAACCAAAAGTGACATTTCTCCCGGAGATCCTGTCAGTGGTCGGAAGTAGAAGGGAAGCTGGAGCCACTAAGGGACCAGCCACCTTATTACCAGGGTCCACAGTGAGTAACTGAAGCAAGTACCGGGGCAGTATTCTCACCGAATGGGCACGGTGGAGAATCGGGAAACTTCAGGCGGTGATCAAGTCAGGGACCTAGCCAGCGGAGGTAACGCTTGCAGAGCAGCCTTGTGTGTCAAGCCAGGGACCGAGCAGGCCAGTGGGGTGAAACTTAAGACGTATCGGGAGTGCCAAGCTAGGGACCCAGCAGAGAGGCGGGGGTGAGGCTTGAGGAAGATACCACTGTGAAGACTGGAGAAGCTCAAGGGATTCAGTGGCAGTGAATCAGAGGGTCTAGTGAGAAATTGGGAGCTCAGTGTATGGAAGAACTACAAGGAGAAGTTGTAGTGAAAGTGAAATAACTGTTACGCTTTGTGTTAGGAACTGTTAAAGACTGTTGCCATAGGAGACAGCATTCCTGCATGTGCAGATGTGGCTTCTTGCTGGAGGCCTTTCCCTGCAAGGCTGTCCTCCTATTGAAGTCTTGGAGTCTGCTAATTGAACTTGCAACTACTCAAGGGTGCCCTGGCCCTAACCCTCTTTCCCCCAAAAAAGTTTGTAAGAGAAATAAATATCTCTTTTGCATTGAAGAAGTGTCTGGCGCCCAAAAACTTTATCCACCTTGCACCCACTATGCTTCACAATCCACTACATACAGAAGGATGTGAGCTATCTCTGGCCCTGGAGATTCTCATTAGACTGAAGGAGGTCGGAGACCTTGCTACATCAATGTATTTTAAAATGGTATTGAAGTAATTGTGTAAATATTTGTGTTGAGTTTGATAAATAGTTATGATTTTTTTTTAAATTAATCAGACATAACTGTAAATGGGACAATCTGTTTAGTAGTTTGTCAATATAACAACCTGACATATAAAAAGTTTGTCAGGCATAAGCTGGAAGGGACTCTTCATCATGCCTTAGAACCAGAAAAAAGTCTGTAACCAGCCAGAAGCCATTAACCACTTCCCACCCGGCCACTGCACATATACGGCCGGGTGGGCGCTCTCTCCTTCTGAGTGGACATTCAGGAACGTCCCTCAGAAGGAGTGGGATCGCGCGCGCGCGTGCCCGCGCAGCGGCGCGATCCCGATGCGCTCGTGTCACCCCTGACACGGCGCATCTCCGATCGGCAGGAGGGCTCTGCGATTGGCCCTCCTGATCACATGACGGCCGTGTCGAATCACAGCCGTCATGTGATGTAAACACAGAGCCGGTTGCTAGGCAATCTGCTCTGCTCTCCTCACACGGAAGTTGTCAGTGAGGAGAGGAGAGCGGATCGCTGCAGCCGGCTGGTGATCAGTGAGTATGAGCTGTTTTTTACAGCTTTTTACTCACTGATCACCAGTCTAGTGACCCCACACAATGTAAAAACACAAAACAAACACTAAGTAAACACACAATGTCCCCAAAACACGTCCCCAAAACACATGTCCCCAAAACACATGTCCCCAAAAGACATGTCCCCACATAGTAAAAACACATGTCCCCCACATAAGTCCCAGTAAAATAACATGTCCCAATGATTATCTGCACACATATGTCACCTGCGCACATCTGTACATGATCATTTGCGCACGTGTCTGTGATCACACGAACCAATTATTATACACTTAACGGGATTTTTTTTACCAAAAACATGTAGCAGAATATGTTTTGGCTTAAATTTATGACAAAATTTGATTTTATTGGATTTGTTTTAAAATAGAAAGAAGAAAATATTTTTTTTTTTTCCAAATTTCTGCTCTTTTTTCGCTTATATCGCAAAAAATAAAAAACAGAGTGGTGAATAAATACCACCAAAAGAAAGCTCTATTTGTGTGAACAAAATGATAAAAATTTAATTTGAGTACAGCGTAGCATGACCGCGCAATTGTCATTGAAAGTGTGAGAGCGCTGAAAGCTGAAAATTGGGCTGGGAAGGAGGGGGGCGAAAGTGCCCAGTATTGAGGTGGTTAAAGAAGAAGGACTCTTTTGCCTGATCTTCAGCAACGGTTTTTTAAGACTGAGTCCTTGTTGCTATGCAGGGCATGAACACACTAAAACTTGAGTCAAAGCGAGGTTCCGCTCAAAAATGGAACTTCCGCTTTTCGGATTCCTCCCCCCTTCCGGTGTCACATTTGGCACCTTGCAGGGGGGAGGGGGGAGCAGATACCTGTCTAATACAGGTATTTTGCTCCCACTTCCGGGCATAGATACCCGAGCCACCCACGGGTATTTACGCCACTTCCGGCGCCTTCTCCGTCCCCCCCCGCTGTCTTCTGGGAGACAAACAGGTCCCAGAAGACAGGGGGGACCAGTGGAATCGCGCAAGGCAAATCGCGCAGCACGAATCGTGCATGCGCAGTAGCGAACCAGGAAGTGAAGCCGCAAGGCTTCACCTCCTGATTCCCTTACCGAAGATGGCGGCAGCAGCACCCGAGAGCCGAGAGATAGATCGGCTTTGGGTGCCGACATCGCGGGCGCCCTGGACAGGTAAGTCAGCAGCTGCAGTATTTGTAGCTGCTGACTTTTAAAAAAAAGAATTTCGGAGGAACTCCGTTTTTAGTGAATTTTAACCACTTGCTACCCAGGCCAATTCTGACATTTTTCTCCTACATGTAAAAATCATATTTTTTTTTTTGCTAGAAAATTACTCACAACCCCCAAACATTATATATATATTTTTAGCAGAGACCCTAGAGAATAAAATGGTGGTCATTGCAATTTTTTATCTTGCACGGTATTTGCGCAGCAATTTTTCAAACGTGTATTTCTTGGAAGAAAAAAACAGTGAAAGATGATGTTACGCAGAGTAAATGGATACCTAACATGTCATGCGTCAAAATTGCAAACGCTCGTAGAATGGCGCCAAATTTCGGTACCTGAAAATCCCATAGGCGACACTTTAACGTTCGCAGTGATACCTCACATGTGTGGTTTTAACGCCGTTTACATATGTGGGCATGACTTACATATGCATTTGCTTCTACGAGCAAGCATGTGGGGACAGGGGCACTTTAATTTTTTTTTTTTATTGTTCATTTTTCTAGTTTGATGCTTTCTTTTTAAATTTTTTTTGATTACTTTTATTCCTATTACAAGGAAAGTAAACATCCCTTGTAATGGGAATATGGCATGACAGGTCCTCTTTACAGTGTGATCTAGGGACAATAAGTCCCCAGACCTCACCTCTAGACTGGGAAGCCTAAATTATTATAAAAAAAAAAAAAAATCTCGGCTTCCCAGCCGAGGCGGTGGCATTTTCTTCAATTGCAGAGGCCGGGTGTGACGACATAACATCGTGCTCAGCCTCCGAACGATCATAGAGACCCCAGGGACCATCTGGCCTGCCGGAAATCTCTAAGATCAACATCCAGCACCAGTGGATCCCTTCACCGGCTCACCGATTGGGTGAGTCGGTAGAAGCACCTGAGAGCGGCGGGAGGGGGGCTGGACAGCCACTATGATTGTTCTTATAGTGTAGGGAATCACTGGCTGTAAAAGAAGATATCTGAATGATGCCTGTAGCTGCAGGCATCATTCAGATATCACCACTCAAAGTCTGTGACGTCATATGACGTTGGGCGGGCGGCAAGCGGTTAAGCGTATTTCTACTGTTTACAGACCATAGGCTGTTTATTTGCTAGGAAGTAGGTAGCATTTGGCTTGTTATAGGTATCTGTATATCTGTCAGTCTTGTATGGTATTCCTAATATTGTACAAGATTTGTATGTACAGCATTTTTGTATAGTAAAAGCACATTTGTACACTGCAGATGTCTCAGTTTCCTTGCTTATACCGCAAAGTAACCTTGCTAGATAGATGCAAGCAAAACAATATTGTTCCCTAAAAAAGTCCCGGAGAACTTTCTAAATAGTTGTTGGTCAGACAATATTCAACAGTCCAACTTGGGGACTTTAAAGTCTATTACACCATATTGAAGACACCTAGTACCATACCTTTCAATTTTCTGAAATAATAACACCTTCTTGCACACCGTGTGTAGGCAAAGGATATATCCCTACCGCTGCCTTGGTTACATGGGCCACAAAGACCTAATGTGTCTAGAAAATTATTTTTCACATCTATTTTCCATTTATATTGGCTTTTCAAAATAACAAATGCAGCACTTTAGAGTTTGGATAAAAAGTTCAATGCAGAAAAACAATTTTGGTAGTAAAATAATTCATTTTAATAAGGAATGTATACATTGGACCAAAAAGAGGAATACCGAGACTGCACAAGGGACAGAGAGATTTGGTCTCAAAAGAAGGACAGTCTCTCCAAATGAGGGACAGTTGGGAGCTATGTAGTATATCAATTACTACATTTAAATGTTTCACCTACAGTATATTAGATATATAACAAAGAGAAACCGTCAGGGCTGGGTTCTCAGCCCTCCCTTCTCAATGCTCAGGTTGCTCAGCTATCGGTTTATTGCGAGCAATCATTGTTCCACAGTGGCTCACCTGGTGATCATTTCCTGCTCGTCAGTCCAGCCTACAGCCAGCCCCTTCTGGCTATTTAAACTGCCTTGTTCATTTCTTCTGTGCCTTCGCCTTGGTCAAACATTTCTGGAGCCTCTCTGCTGTGTTCCTGTTGAAGACTTGCCTGGCTGACATCCCTTATGGTTCCTGATCTTTTATGCTGCCTCCAACTATGCTGATCTCTGGCTTCCTGATTACTGGCTTGTTCTGACTACCTGCTTTGGCTACCATACCCTGGCTATGTTTTGACTATGTTTACTATGTGTACCATTTTTACCATTATATTAAAAAGTGTGATTTTAACTGTATTTTCTGTCTCCATCTGATTCATGGTTCCTGAGAGTAGGCAAAGGCCATGAATTCAGAAGATGCAGGCAATCCACCTAGTGGTAATATTTTTTTCCAGATTGAATGAGCAGGACCACTGCTTGGATTAGATTGCCATAGCGTTACAGACGCTCCTGGATCCTCCCACAGTGGGTGTTCCGGTACAACCTGTGTTGCAGGTCATCCCTGTTGCTGCTCCAGTCTCTGTGCAGGCACCCGCCTCAAATATTACTTCTATAAGAGGTATGTCTGGTTCCACTCCACTTCCCCAGCGATTTGGGAGCGATCCAGTTCAATGCAGAGGGTTTCTCAACCAGGTTGGGATATACTTTGAGATAATGTCCCAGGCGTTCCACACGGACAGAAGCAAACTAGGCTTCTTTATTTCTTTGCTTTCTGATAGAGCCTTTACCTGGGCAAACCCTCTATGGGAGTTGCAAAAACCTGTTGTCTTGAGTTACCCTGAGTTTGTGGCTTCCTTTAACAGAGTACAAGACCTGTTGCTAATTACACAATTGAATTCCGTACTCTGGCAGCAGAGGTCGATTGGAACAAGGCCCTCATGGCTGCTTTTTCTCATGGTCTCTCAGTTAACATCAAAGATGAGATAGCAGCCCAAGACATACCTACAGATCTGGAGAAGTTGATCACGTTTGCCATTCTCATTGGTCCAGACTCTGAGTGAGACCTTCCTTTAAGGAGCGCTTGAGGAAGCCTCCTGTACATTGGGCTCCGAGCTTTGCATTCCCACCCTTGCCTCCCTCACCTCCCATGCCTCCTGGTACTGAGTCCGCCAGTGAAATAGAACCCATGCAGTTGGGCTTTACACGTCTGTTTGCGGAGGAGAGGGCCTTTAAGAGGAGGGAGAGATTGTGCCTTTATTGTGGCCAGGCAGCCCACTTTTTGAAGTCTTGTCCTACCCGTCCAGGAAATGCCCACACCTTGAAGTCCTGTTAGACCTTAGGTGGCATTGTTACGTCCCCCATTATCCTGAAGGATAAGCCTTTAATTCTGGTTACCCTTTCTTGGTCTGAGTCGTCCATCAGGACACAGGCTCTAGTCGACTCTGAGGCTGCAGGCCTGTTCATAGATAGTGCCTTTGTGTCTAAGCATTCAATTCCGCCGCAGCTTTGTGCCACTCCACTTGCCATTGAGTCTATTGATGGGAGACCTCTACAGCCTGCCCTAGTGACTCATGAGACTGCTCCATTGACCATGGCCGTAGGGGCTCTTCACCATGAGATAATCCAATTCCAAGTCGTTTCACTACCTCATTACCCGATGGTTATCCTTGATTACAGGGGCACAACCCCTCTTTTGGTTGGCTTTCTGCTGAGGTTCTTTCCTAGTCGCCACAATGCAGTAAAACATGTTTTCAGAAAGTGGCTAAGGTCTTGTGCACCTCTTTAATCTCCTCCTTGCTAGAGGAGTAACGCAAATTTAGCGATGTCTTTGACAAAGGTCAAGCCGGTATTCTGCCTCCACACCGGTCGTATTATTGCGCAATTGACCTTACTCCTGGTGCCATGCCCCCTTGTGGCTGGGTTTACCCTTTGTCTGGAGGATAAAGCCATGGAGGAGTATGTTGCCGATGCACTTTCTCAAGGGTTCATCCTTATCTCCTGCTGGTGCTGGCTTCTTTCTTGTGAAAAAGAAGAGTGGTGAACTGAGACCATGTATCCATTATAGGGATCTCAATCGCTTCACGATTAAGAATGCTTATCCGATTCCGTTGATTACTGAAAATATTTGATCGCCTCAAGGGAGCAACAGTTTTCACAAAGCTCGTTTTGAGAGGAGTATACAATCTCGTGAGGATCAAGGAGGGCAAGACATTCCGAATACCTCGTAATGCCGTTTGGTCATTGCCTTGCTCCTGCAGTCTTTCAGGAATTCATCAACAATGTCCTCTGAGATATGTTGCAGCAATGTGTGGTGGTTTCGATGATATCCTCATATATTCTAAATCTCTAGAGAGCCACTACACAGATGTCTCCCATGTGCTACAATGGCTGAGAGATAATAACCTGTATTGTAAGTTGGAGAAGTGCAAGTTCCATCTTGAACAGATTATATTTTTGCCAGTTTTTCGATGGACCCAGAGAAACTATCTGCAGTTCTACAGTGGCCTCGACCCGTAGGTCTACGTCCACTACAACGTTTTCTTGGCTTTGCCAATTATTATTGGAAATGTATTCGGAACTTCTCTTCTCTGGTCAAACCCCTGACTGATATGACCAGAAAGGACGGTAACCCACAGAATTGATCTCCAGATTCCATTAAAGCCTTTGAGTCTCTCAAGGCTGCCTTTGTTTCAGCTCCTGTGCTGGCACATCCTGATCCTACGTTACCCTTCATCCTTGAGGTTGATGCATCTGAGAGCGCTATGCATCCTTCTGACTACTTTTCTAAGAAATTGTGTCCTGCGGATTGCAATTATGAGATTGGGAACAGAGAATTGTTAGCTATCTATTTATGCTCTGAAAGAATGGAGGCATCTCCTCAAAGGTACCACTGTGCCAGTCCTCATTTTGACTGACCATAAGAATCTCACATTCTTGTCTGAGGCAAAACGCTTATCTCCCAGAACGGAGCGATGGGCTTTTTTTTGTCAAGCTTCAATTACATAGTCTCATTCTTAACCGATACTTAGAATAAAAGGGCTGACGCATTGTCATGACAGTTTTCCTCCGCTTCCAAGATGGAGTCGGTTCCTGCTCCTGTGATCATATTCTGGCCACTGTTCACACTAGTCTCATTTCACCTTTGAGTGACAGAATTTTTGCCGCTCAGATCCATTCTCCTCCCGAGAAACCTGGTGACGGCTGCTTTGTCCCCGAGAATCTCCATACTGCTTTGTACTGCTTTGCTCCAGACTTACCATTCTCCCAAGGCAGCTAGCCACCCAGGGAAGAATCAACTCATGTGGGCTATTTCTCAACAATTCTGGTGGCCTAGTTTCCGTGCTGATGTGACCGCCTTCGTAGCTGTTTGTTCTGTGTGTGCTCAGTGTAAGACTCTACAACACCTTCCAGTGGGCCTCCTACAACCCATACTCAATGGAGAGAGGCCTTGAACCCACCTGTCTATGTTTTTTTTGTGGAGTTACCCAACTCCCAGGGCAACACAATTATTCTCATGGTGGTTGACTGGTTCTCGAAAATGTCTCATTGTATTCCATTGGAGAAGTTGCCCACATCCAAAGACCTGGCATCCATTTTTGCTCGGGAGCCTTTTCTGCACAGTTAGGAATTCAGCTTTCCTTCTCCTCTGCATATCACCCACAGTCCAATGGGGCTGCAGAACCAACCAAGCCTTGGAGCAGTTTCTTCATTGCTATATTTCTGACCACCATAACAACTGGTCAGACCTCTTACCTTGGGCAGAGTTTCCTCACAATAGTGCCATCAATACCGCTTCCCAATTGTCTCAGTTTATGGCGAATTATGGTTTCCAACCATCCATGTTGCCTGACTCGTTTGTTCCTCAAAGAATTACTGCATTAGAGGAACATCTCTGTGATCTTTGTTCCACTTGGGTGCAGGTCCAAGAGCCCTTGCAATGTGCCAGTGAGAGGAGGTACAGACTCCATGCTGATCGCAGACGCCTACCTGCGCCTTCCTACCAGTTTGGGGAGAGGGTCTGGCTGTCATGTTCCCTCACTAAAACTGGCACCATGGTTTATTGGGCCTTTCCGTATTCTCTGTAGGATCAACCCAGTGGCTTATGCATTAGACCTTCCTTCTAACATGTTTATTTTGAATGTATTCCATGTCTCCTTATTAAAAACTTTGGTGTGCAACCGTTTCACCACCTCTGTACCACGTCCTCGCCCGGTTCAGGTTGAGAACCATGAGTGTGAGATACAATCGATCATCAACTCCCATTTCGTGGGCGCATACAGTACCTAGTTCATTGGATAGGGTGCGGTCCGGAGGAACTCTTTTGGGTCTCAACCTCAGACATACATGCTCCTGTCCTCCTCTGTGCTTTCCATAGACATTTTCCCCTCAAATCTGGTGGCCCTCCGAGGGGGAGTTGTCGTTGAGGAGGGGTTACTGTCAGGGCTGGGCTCTCAGCCCTCCCTTCTCAGTGCTCAGGTTGTTCAGCTGTCCGTTAATTGCCATTGTTCCACAGTGGCTCATCTGGTGATCATTTCCTGCTTGTCAGTCCAGCCTACAGCCAGACCCTTCTGGCTATTTGAACTGCCTGGTTCATTTCTTCCATGCCTTGGCCTTGATCAAACATATCTGGAGACTCTCTGCTGTGTTCCTGTTGAAGATTTGCCTGCCTGACGTCCCTTCTGGTTTCTGATCCTGTCTGCTGCCTCCGACTACACTGATCTCTGGCTTCCTGATTACTGGCTTGTTCTGACTACCCGGTTTGGTACCGTACCCTGGCTATGTTTTGACTACATTTACTATTCGTACCATTTTTACCATTATATTAAAAGGTGTGATTTTAACTGCATTTTCTGTCTCTGTCTGATTCATGGTTCCTAACAGAAACTGTTTACCAATTATTCATTCTTACTGTACATAAGACAAACCTATTGTTAAATTTCCTAAAAGGTACACCGCTCAACAAAAATATATGGTCTATAAATGAGCACAGTACCAGCAGAGGCAACACCACCTGTTCTTCTCCAGTTGCTAGCATCAACTTACTCTAAGTAGTGCAGCTATAGCTGTACTCACTGTTCCAGCCATTCAGTTCCCTGAATCTTTTCCACTGCCTGCATGATACATCTGGTCTCTGCCACTTAAGCCACAACCAGAGTGGTTGTGGCTTAATAATGGAAAGGGACAGTCACATCTACAACATTAGGCGATTGAGAAAGTGAATCAAGGCAGCCAGGAGGTCCTGAAGAGTCTACTGTGCCAGAATAGCTCTTGGTACAGACCGGTACACACTGCAGTAGGAAGTAGGTTGCAGACACAAGGAAAATCTAAAAATAACTACTTCTAAAGTGCACAAAACCAATATAGCAATAACTTAGAAATAAATCATATATGATCAACTCATAATAAAAGACTTTATACACAATATACATCAAAATTCAAGGTAAATTGTTTATCACAAAATGTATAGTTGAAACTTGGATATAATAAAAGAGTAAACTTCAAAAAACACACAGTCAAGTCTACTTGTGAAGTCTTGAAAATAAGAGAAAATCAATGTGCAATAGTCATAAAACCACCTTGAAATCCTATACTCACAGTTGGTCCAGAAGAAGGCAAAAATAAACAATAAAGCATTATCCAATTTTCTACAGCAGGGAGAACAAATCCCTCCTTGTCCCCCAGGAGGCAATCAGATATCCCCTGGATCAACTACCCCTTGTGTTATTACCTATAAATGTTTATGTCCAGTTATATTTTGTGCATTTAGAAATGCATCCATTTCACTGAGCTGGCCGGAACTAGTTCCTGAGGGAGGCTAGTCCACATTTGCAGTTCTATGAAGAAGCCTTTCATAATGTGGAAGTTAAATCTCTTTTCCTCAAGATGTAAAGAGTTCCCCCTATCCTTGCTAATGACCAGAAAATGAATAATTCTATACCAAGTTCTCTATATGGACTACCTATATATTTACAGTATACATGTTGATCACTTTCCTCCTTAATCGCCTTTTCTTAAGAGAGAATACATTTAGTTTAGCTAATTTTTTCCTCATAGCTGAGCTCCTCAATGCCTCTTATCAGTCTGGTTGCTCTTCTCTGCACGTTCTCCAATTCTTCAATATCCTTTTTGACAACAGGTGCCCAAGATTTACCTACTTTAAATTATTGGAGAACCATCAGTGGGACACACATTAAAATTAAGAAGCAAATGCTGCGTACACACGATTGGAAATTTTGCCAGCAAAAGACTGATGAGAGCTTTTGGTCGGAAAATGCGACCGTGTGTATGCTCCATCAGACTTTTGCTGGCGGAATTCCCACCAGCAAAATATTGAGAGCAGGTTCTCAATTTTTCGGTCGGAAAAAGTTCCTATCCGAAAATGCGATCGTCTGTACAAATTCCGACATGCAAAATTCCTACGCATGCTCGGAAACAATTCGACGCATGCTCAGAAGCATTGAACTTAATTTTCTCGGCTCGTTGTAGTGTTGTACGTCACTGCGTTCTTGACGGTCGAAAGTTCAGAGAACTTTTGTGTGACCATGTGTATGCAAGCCAAGCTTAAGCGGAATTCCGTCGGAAAAACCATCCAAGTTTTATCCGACGGAAAATCCGCGTACGCGGCATAAGAGTAAGTTCCTCCTAAAAGGTGCAATTTTGTTTTGTGCATTTTCTCTGTGACTTGACCTTCCCATTGTGCACCCCAACTACAAAGTATATATTGATTGAGCTTCATGCCATTTTTTTTATTTAACTCTTTGTACGGTATATATTCAGCTGCCATGTTTGAATTTGAAATTCTTGTGTGTTCCTGGACCCTTTTAGCAGGAATGTGTTCACTTCCCATTAACCTTGCTATTAATTTATTTTTGTCTATGTATGTCCTAGTGCAAACTACTCTCAAAGATTAGCATAGCATCATACTTTACACTCCTTGGTGTGGTTTGTGGGTTTCACACTTATCTAAATTAATCAAAGAGAATCTGTGGTGAAAAAAAAACCTGATGTATGTATAAACTGCAGAAATTGAATGGGAGTGCCAGAGCTTTGCTGGTCGGAACTGGCCATGAACCACCAGATTTGGCCATAAGGATTGGGAAGCTGTTGCATGTATGTTAAAGCACATCTAGGTGTCTTCACTTTATACCTGCAGCTGTTTTTCTTTCATGTCATATTCCCTTAAAGTGTTTTAGCTTTGGAATTGTACAGCAGGTCATGTAACCAAACTGTAGTTTTAACACATCAAAAACTGAACTAAATTTTCACTATAATTTCCTCTGTGTTTAGAGGCACTAGAAGTACAAGGATCATAGTGACGGTGGGCAACAGCAAGTTTGGGCTTTCCCCTATATACCTTCAATATAGTTTTCATTGAAATGGGAAAATCTCTTAATTTCCCTCACCCAAATTAATCCCTAATTTTATACCTTACGTAAAGTTACAAACTGGTTTATAACTATTTAGAAATCATGGCAAAAGCTTTTCACCAGGAATTACCAAGTCCAATACTGTAGGCCTTGTAAACATTGGAATTGGCTCTGGTTTGTAGTTTAAAAAAAAATACAAAAATTCTGTACATTAGAGAGTAAAACTCACCATTTGCAAGACTTGCACCACCTCCTGGATGTGTGAGTTGTTTATTTCCTTTTTTAACCTGTAAACATATAAAAAATTATATATTACCAATTTTGCAATTACTTCTGAATGTTACTTAACAGCAACAAATCAACTTTAATTTAAGGTAATTTCTAGAATTTCTTCCACTGGTTTTTACTGGAGTCTTCCAGCAATATAATAATAGGAAGGAATTCCAGAAACCCAGACTATACTTTTATAGATATATAATTTATTATTATAATTTTTTTTAATCCCCTTTAACATTTTAATTAATTGCAATTCATTTATAACCCTAAATAATATGTATAGCGGTTTTGTCACAATTTCTTTACTTATGGTTGGTGTGACAATAATGAGGTCTGGTGAACACCAAACTGTGTGGACTGCAGAGGGTAGTCATCAGTGGAGGCCCGTGCATTGTGGGGCACAGGCGCTGCCCCCCCCCCCCCCAACACCTCCGCCACCCTCCTTATTCATGTGCCTGGCCCCTATCAGGACGCCGGACACATGAAATACTATGGCGGGGATAGGCGGGGGCTGTGTATTTTGAAGCACATGATTAGAACCAGATGCTCTAATAGGCTTCAAAACAGGGTGGGCTCAGGGTGCCAAGCACTGCGTCCCGATACCACCCTGTTGTGTGACATAGCGAATACATTTTCGCTATTTTCACATTAATGTTCCTCCCTGCCAATCAGGAGGCAGGTCAGTGAGACCTGTCTCCCGACTGGCCAAAGCATTAGGCGATTCTATTGGATGCCTAAAGCTTTGGCGGAAGTGGAGACACGGCGGAGGAAGCCTGAGGACTGGAGCCGAGTGGACACAGGAGTCGCCGCTTCCTGCCACTACAGAAAAAGAGGAGGAGAGCCCTGTCACTCCAAGAGAGGAGCAGAGCCCCGCCACAGGAGCGGTAAGTGCCGCCGGACCGGCCACGCGCGGGGGGGTTGGTTAAAGAGACAGCCGGGTGATGCACCTGGCTGCATATGATGGGCACAGTGGTTGCACATGATGGGCACAATGGCTGCACATGATGGGCACAGTGGCTTTATTTGGTGGGCACAGTGGCTGCATATGATGGGCACAGTGGCTGTATTTGATGGGCACAGTGGCTGCATATAATGGGCACAGTGGCTGCATTTGATGGGCACAGTGGCTGTATTTGATGGGCACAGTGGCTGTATTTGATGGGCACAGTGGCTGCACATGATGGGCACAGTGGCTGCATTTGCAGGGCACAGTGGTTGCAATTGATGGCACAGTGGCTGCATATGATGGGCACAGTGGCTGCATTTGATGGGCACAGTGGCTGCAATTGATGGCACAGTGGCTACATATGATGGCCACAGTGGCTGCATTTGCTGAGCACAGTGGCTGCAATTGATGGCACAGTGGCTGCATTTGATGGGCACAGTGGCTGCATTTGATGGGCACAGTGGCTGCATTTGATGGGCACAGTGAGGCTGCAATTGATGTTTTTTTTAAGTATTTTTCAGAATGTTTCAGTTTGTCTGCGCCCCCCCAAAAAAATTTTGAGCACCAGCTGCCACTGTTAGTCATACTGAAAATCACTACAGGTCCATATGGAAACCTGCCCACTTTGTCCACTACAGTGGCTGCATTTGATGGGTACAGTGGCTGCATATGATGGGCACAGTGGCTGCATTTGATGGGCACAGTGGCTGCATTTGATGGGCACAGTGGCTGCAATTGATGGCACAGTGGCTACATATGATGGCCACAGTGGCTGCATTTGATGGCACAGTGGCTGCATTTGCTGGGCACAGTGGCTGCAATTGATGGCACAGTGGCTGCATTTGATGGCCACAGTGGCTGCATTTGATGGCACAGTGGTTGCATTTGCTGGGCACAGTGGCTGCAATTGATGGCAAAGTGGCTGCATTTGATGGGCACAGTGGCTGCATTTGATGGGCACAGTGAGGCTGCAATTGATGTTTTTTTTTAAGTATTTTTCAGAATTTTTCAGTTTGTCTGCGCCCCCCCAAAAAATTTTGAGCACCAGCTGCCACTGGTAGTCATACTGAAAATCATTACAGCTCCATATGGAAACCTGACCACTCTGTCCACTACATTTCAATGCTGAGAAATCTTCATATCTACACAAAATCTGACACTTATAGATGTGCTTGACTCCTGAGATCCCTACAGTTCTTATGTATTCCTCCTGTTGACCTTCTCCCTTTACAGGATATAGTAATCATGTGGAGGTCAACAGATGGAACCAGTGAGAGCTGTGGGGGTCCAAAGAGATAAACATTGAAGAAGTGTTAGTGTCAGAGCGACTTTACATGAGGATTTGAAAATGCCTCTACCATACAAATGTGACATATATTTCACACAATGGCATGTCCGAAAGAGGCTATCGATCCCAGAGGAAAATTCAGGCAGCTGCGGGTTGTGCCACAATGGGGCATTAGAAGAGAAGACCCTGGAGCAGCTAACTGGGTTATATGAAATTGTATCGTCATTGACAAAAGTTTCATATTATCCTGTAATAGAGGATTCTGCAGGGACTATGCCGTTGTTCAATTATTCATAGGATGTATGGATTGTGGCTTCCAAAACAGTAGCTGCATTATTTGTTTTAGGGAAGGACCACCAGTGGGTGTGGGTAAGTTGTGAAGCAAAGCACCAAACCTGGAGATTGGGTAGCACTAAACCTCCTTCTGACATCAGTAATTGTAAAGTATCTTTTGCTATATTTTGCAGATTTACCTCAGCAGATGAAAGACAATAGTATAGAGACAAGTTCTTGGAAGCAAAAAAGGAAACGTAGCAAAAAGATCATTTTAAAAATATTTACTCTGCCCATTATAGTTAAAGGTAATTTAGACCACATGCAAAGGATAGTCTTAAAGGGGTTGTAAACCCTCATGTTTTTTCACCTTAATACATCCTATGCATTAAGGTGAAAAAACACCTTGTAGTGACCGGCCCCCCATTTTACTTATCTGAGCCCCATATTTCCCTCAGCAGGGACACGCTATTCCTCTCTCCACGGGGTCCCCGCTCTTGATTGGATAGATTGATAGCAGCGCAGCCATTGGCTCCCGCTGCTGTGGGCACCAGGGGGCGGGACGGAATCCGGCATTTGTGTCTGTGGATGCAAATGCTGAACTCAGCAGCTCTGCCACAAGGTAACCCCAGAAATGGACGATCTGGGCCACTCTGTGCAAAACGAGCTGCACAGCGGAGGTAAGTATGATATGTTTGTTATTTAAAATGATCCTTTGCAATCACTTTAAGTTTAGCAATAAGGGGGACTAAACTGTTCTCAATATAACGTTGGAAGGGTTGTTGGACAATACTACCCAAGTATCGAAAGCTATTAACAACTTATAGTGAACAACTTGGGATGTGTAGGGAAATTCCCATATCTAGAGGAAAAATTATGGATTTTTCCCAGTTTACACAGAATCCAGAGAAGTGGCCGAATTCCTGTATAGTAGTTAACAATCACTGGAAGGGATGACTGTGAGTCCGCTAAATAGAGAATCATATTGTCAGTATGAAGGGAGAATTTTTCCTCTAGTCATCATTAATAGCAAGACCCTGGATACTCGAGTTAGAGAGCAACAGTTCTGCAAATGCAGTGTAGCTGCAGCTTTCCTGTGGGTTTGCTGCGCCCAGCCATAGACATCTATTATATCCTGCGGGTTTGGTGCACTTTCTGAATGCAGGATTTTTGGTGCACTTTTAAAAAGTGCACCACACCTGCTGGATATAATAGAGGTCTATGGCAAAGCGCAGCTAACCCAGGAAAGTCGAAGATGCACTGCATTGCACCCACAGTGCGGGTAAACCACAGCACATTAGGGTGAAAGCAGCCTTATAGGTGGCTCAGAACAGTAAGGGTTTACTTACATTTGCAGCTTGGGGATGGTAAAAACACGTAGTTAAGACATTTTTTCCACCCACACCCCGTTTAGCTGCAGTGGCCAGGGGTGTGCACATGTTGCAGCAAGAGCTATACATCCTGTCATGGTTGGTGGGTGTGGCACCTGCCAAGCATGAACTATTCAATTGAGTGAGACTGGTCTGCAAATGCCCTGAAACCTTGTGCAGTACAGCAAATAAGATATTAAAGCAGGCAGCGTGGTGTTGCTTTCTCACCACCAGCTTTAACCCCTTGGACCCCCCGCTGAAGCATACAGTTGTGGGGAGTTTGCAGAGTGGCCCCATTTACTTGACTGGGTCATGATTGGCAGGCTGTAGCACCCACCAAAAACAAAAGGGGATTTAATTCCCACTGCGGCATGTGTACACCTTTGGCTACTGCGTCAGCAGCTAAAGGGGGTAGGGATTGGGGATGGTAAAACCGCAACTCAACAGCAGGGTTTTACCACCCCCCAACTGTATGTGTGAATGACCCCTTAGGGTGCCACTGCTGAATGCAACTAAGGGCTTGTTCACAAATGTGGCAGGCACTGATGCACCTCTGCAAAACAATCCGAGTGTGTTTGGCAGGTGGTAAGGAGGCGATATGTTGTCCTCTCCCAGCTCCTCCACCCGCCCAGCCGACCATATCATCCTATCAGCTGAACAGGGGGCAGGAGGAGCTGGAGTGGAGAGGACAAACTGCCAAAGTTGTGTGGCACCAGAGCACAAACATTGGTTCTGCTAAAACCTGAAAATGCAGCTTCTGGTAAAAGACGCAATATTGTCAAAGGGAGGTCTCAAGTGTTGATCAGGCTATCAGTTAAATCTTTTTTTATAAGTAAAACATATTATTAACTAGCACTGAGCACAGTCTATGCCCTGCCAAAGGTAGGAGCCCTAAGCAGGGGAGGCAGAGATTAGAATGCGGAGAGAGGAAAGGGGGGGGGGGGCAGACTGCAGGGGCACTGCGATGGAAGAGGCTGTGATTGCTAGGGGCACTGTAATATAAAGGGAACTGCATTGCAAAGGGGCACTGTAATCAATACAGTGCCCCTTTACAGTGCAGTCCCCTTTATATCACAGTGCCCCCTTTACAGTGCAGCCCCCTTTACATCACAGCCCCCTTTTACATTACAGTTCCCCCTTTACAGTGCAGTCCCCTTTACATCACAGCCCCCTTCTACATTACAGTACCCCCTTTACAGAGCAGTCTCCTTTACATCACAGTGCCCTCTTTACAGAGCAGTCCCTGTTACATTAATGTAAAGGGAAACTGTCAGGTAAAGGGGACTGCACTGTAAAGGGGCACTGTAATGTAAAGGAGGGCTATGCTGTATAGGGGGGCTGAGAACAGACTCCATGAATATCCTATCCCCTGACCCGTTCACCAAACACCCCCCTGGTCCCTGGTAAAATTGGCTGCCATGAAACTGGTCCCTGGTGCCAAAAAGGTTGGGGACCTCTGCTTTAGAATATTGTTGTAAAGTCCTGGTATTTTAAATGAAGCTCTGCTTTTAATGTGTGAATTCCTGCTTGCCCTGACATTCCATTTTTGTTTGAGAAATGTTCAGAAACGGTAAGACACAAAAATACCTCTCTTGAGCAGCTTTATCCATTGTATTCTTACTCATTGCATCAAGCCTCTCCAACCGCTTCATTTCCAACTTTTTCTTCATCAGTTTAGTGTCACTGTGAAAAGATATATCAATGAAATGTATAAATTTGCTGAAATTTTCACAACACAACTGTCCATGGGCTACTAACATTAAAATGACTCCAAGATGTTGCTTTATATTTGGGTTTAGGCTGCATTGCTTTCTATCTAAAAGTGAAATGTTCTGACATAAATGTGCATTTGTTTCTCTAGATCTAATACAAGTATTGGTTTTTTATTTGAAATCTAATATATCACCTTCCTAAGGTTCCATAACTCTTTCATTTAATTGACTTTCAGATACATACACCGATCAGCCATAACGTTATGACCACCATTTATATATTGAGGAGTCCCCCTCTTTTGCCACCAAAACAGCCTGGCCTGTGGAGGCATGGACTTTGCTAGACCTCTGAAGGTATGATGTGGTATCTGGCACCAAGCCGTCAGTAGTAGATCCTTTAAGTCCTGTAAGTTGGGAGGTGAGACCTCCGTGCATCAGACAAACATTCCACAGATGCTTGATTGGATTGAGATCTTGAGAATTTGGAGGCCAAGACAACACCTCAAACTCGTTGTGTTCCTCAAACCATTCTTGAACCATTTTTTGCAGTGTGGTAGGGTGCATTATCCTACTGAAAGAGGCCACTGCCATCAGGGAATACCATTTCCATGAAGGGATGTACTTGCTCAGCAACAATGTTTAGGTCGGTCCTACGTGTCAAGTAACATCCACATGAATGTCAGGACCCAAGCTTTCCCAGGAGAATATTGCCCAAAGCATCACACTGCCTACTTCAACTTGCCTTCTTCCCATACTACACCCAGGTTACCTCTCTTCCCCAGGTAAGCAACGCACCCAACACATGTAAAAGAAAATGTGATTCATCAGACAAAGTCAGCTTCTTCCATTGCTCCGTAGTCCAGTTACATGGTTACATAGTTAATCAGGTTGAAAAAAGACACAAGTCCATCCAGTTCAAGCAGTTCATGTGCCCATTATAGGCACTTGTACACTAAGGTATAAAATAAGCCTACAGAGCACACAGGAAAAACTGCAAAACGCTTCACATTTTGCTGCCATTCACAAAATAATACTGCAATCTAAGCACTCATGTGTACCTGGTTCAAGAGAATTAGGTGGAAACAGTACAACTTTCTGACTAAGTTTGTGTGATAAAGTTACATAATATTTCCTGTGCTCCAGGCAACTTATTGCCATTACTGATATAATTTTAATTTTCTGGTCAAAGAAAAATCAGTATAGTTAAAGCCACTGAAATCACCGGAAATTCAGCTTGGAGTGGCTAAGGTGTGTCTATAGGACTAAAGCTGTCCATACTCTAATGTATTTTCAAACAAACATTTGTACAAACATTCTCCATACATTTGATGATATGATTAATGCTGTTCAAAAGTACTTCAAATTCTGCTTGCTTTTAACACTGAATTGTGGAATGAATGGCCTAACCGAGTGAAAACTAAATACACTTACAAATTTGTTTCTTCGAGAAAAATTTTCCATCCTGCTTCAATGAATTTTACCATCAAAAACAAATGCCAATTTGACCCCACTAATGACTAGAAAATCAAATGAACGTTCTTCAAATTGAAAAATTCAAACAAAATTTTACTAGTAGCTGACCTTCATGTATTACAATCAACAGCCTAGTATTAGTTGAGCCCAGAATCAGGTGTGGACAAGAAGGCAAATGAGCACAAGTAAATATACAAGAATCTGCTCACAACGTGCATGTGCTGTGTGCATTTCAATAAAAATAAAAGTAAATGGTAGTGTTTCCTACAGTGGTGTGGCAAAAATGTCTTTAAGAATATATATTGCTGAAGATCACTAAACAAGTAAATAATTACATATAAATTTATATATCTAACCTTTTAAAAGGTATATATTAAATACAGGTGCATATGCTTATAACCCATATAAACATAACATATCCACACTTGTTGTGTCTAAAAAACAAAAAATATACCAGGTAAAAAAACATATAAAGAATATATAAAAAATCTAAAATAGATAAAGTCCAGATTCCAAATATATATAGTTGTGTGTATAGGTGAAAACGAGGGTACAATCCAATTATCAAATAATGTGATGAGAGTGACAACAATCTTCATAAGTGACTCCGTGCTTGCAAAAGTATCCAAGTGACTTTAGGTGCTCCCCCTCAAGGGTCCCTACTCACCGCATCCCATCACCCCTACAGGGGTAATGCGTATGGTTGTTATATTTTAAGGCACCCGTCCACCAGGTCATCTGCTTTGTAGATCTCCAGCCATAATTTCCTGGATTCCTGGTAGCTGGGACATGATCAGTAGCTTTATACACCTCATATGAAATAATAAGGATAGGCTCCCATAGTGTAGTGATGTTTAAAGTTCATCCGTTTTATTAAGAACAATGGCATATAAAAAAAGAGATAAAATTGCAGCGTAACAGTGTGCGGCCACCAACGACTGCTGGTGCTAAACCGCAAGTGAAAAAACACAAGGAAACCCGAGATGTGGAGCAGCAGCGGCCCGCTGCGTTCCACCTGCGCTCCAACCTCTCAAGTTCTAGGTAGTGACGTAGTGTGCGTGGCTCCGTCGTACGCGTTTCGTCATTGACGTCCTCAGCGACCGAAACTTGAGAGGTTGGAGCGCAGGTGGAACGCAGCGGGCCGCTGCTGCTTTTCAGATATATACCATAGTATACGAACTCTATAACTTTCCTACAGACCAAGGCTCCATGCACACTAGCATTTTTTATAAGCTCAAAAAACGCTACAAAAAAATATATACTTAATAGTGTTTTTGTGCCGGCTTCTAGTAGCATTTTAGTAGCTTTAAGAAGCTTTTAGGAGCATTTAAGAGCGTTGGCGTTTTATTAAGTTTTTACAGTACATGGAAAAACAAACTGCTCAAAAAAAGCTGTTAGGAGCTACCAAAAACTCTACAAAAACAATTTTTTTCTGCTCCTAGATGCTAAAGCTTAAAAAACGCTAATAGCCTAAAGAAGTGTGCATTAAACACATAGGATAACACTATTAGCATCTAAGAGCAGAAAAATAAATGCTAATAACAGCTTCTAGGAGCTTAAAAAAACGCTAGTGTGCATGGAGCCTAAATAGTATACACTGATTTGGGTTATTTTCACCAAAAAATGTACCAGAATACATTTTGGCTTAAATTTATGAAGAAAGATTATTGATTTGTAAAATTATATAACAGAAATGTAGCAAAGTCCTGGGCCACTTTAGGCCTAATGGTGACCTCTATAGTCAAGGACAGCTGACATCCTTCTGTGTAGAGTGGGTTACAAGGCATGGTGGGTGTAATGCAAGATAAACGGTGGGCGCCAGACACTTTTTGAATGCAAAGAGATTTATTGTCTCTTAAACAGAACTGGGGGAGAGAGGGTTAGGGCTAGGACACCCTTGGGTAGATGCAATGTTAATCGGCAGACTCAGAGACTTCTATAGGCAGACAGCTATACAGATGTAGGCCTCCAGTCGGACAACACCTCTGTATAGGTAGGACGCAGTCTCCTATGGCAACAGTCTTGTAGAAATTACTAACTGTAATTGTATCCAACTATTTGCAACACGAACAGTTCTCAGCTTACCCCACAATCATTTACTGTGGGTCTTCACTCAACGAGCTCCCAGTCTCTCTCACTAGACTTCAGATCCAATAGCCACTGGATCCCGTGAGCTCTTCCACTGTTAGCACTCAGTGTCTTCCTCAAACGTCACCAACGCTTCCCTGGCTTGGCACTCACAGATACTCTTCTATCTTCACCCCCGCTGACTTGCTGGGTCTCTGGCTTGGCACTCACTGGTGCTCCACAAGCGTCACTTCTGCTGTCCTGCTGGGTCCTTGACTTGGCACTTGCTGAAGTTTTGCCACTTCTTTACCGTCCCCGGCTGGCCAAAAGTCTGCTCTGGTACTGGCCTCAGCTTACTCACAGTAGTCTCCGGTAACAAGGTGGATGGACCCTTAGTGGCGACAGCTTCCCCTCTACCTCCGACCATGACTGGTTCCCCGGCCTGTGAAACCGTCACTTCTGGTTGGACTACAAGCCCACAGTCCCAACCCTACGCTTCTCTCCTGCTTCTGAGTAGGCCTCAGACAGATTAGCAGCCAGATGTCCACCCAGACAGCCGTCCAGGTGGCACAGAACCACGATCACCTGACTCCACCCAAATAAATAGGCTCTCCCAGCAGGCCAAGGGACCCAAGAAAATCCCTGCGCATTGGCTGAGACACCCCATTCATTCATAATCTGCCCTTATCTTATCCAGTGTCACCAGCTACCAGGCCACCTAGTGCCAGAAGGGAGAAGTGCAGCAATTCCAGAATTAGGGAGAATTCAATTGATCTCCTAACAATTGGCCAAGGCAACCATTGCCTGGCAATTAAATTTACTAGCAGCCCTGCCTAAACATCAGGGTGCTACAGAGACAAAGAAAAGTGTCTTTTTTTAAAATTTTCGTTTCGTATTTTTTCGTTTATTTACCAAAAAATAAAAAACTCAAAGAAAGCTCTATTTGTGTGGAAAAAAAATGATAAAAATGTATATTGGGTGCAGTGTTGCAATGGCCGTGCAATTGTTTTTTAAAGTGTGACAGCGCTAATAGCTGATCATTGGCCTGGGCAGGAAGGGGGTAAAAGTGCCCGGTATTGAAGCAGTTAAAAAAAGGATATATGGACATTTTTTTTTCCTCCCATGTATCCCAATAATATTCTATCCTGAAGAGTGCATTTGATAAAAGTTTATGTAACGCAGGGGTTTACCAAAGTCACCTTATTGAGTAATGTGGTGCTCCTTAAGTAAGGGAATGGCTCCCTCTAGTGGCCGCTACAAGTTTGGCATGAACTTTTCTCTATTTTAGAAGCAAACAACTATGCATTATGGGCTGTGTAGTTTAATGAGCAAAATGACTCATGTGTTTAACTCAGTCTGGGGTGGGTCTACTGACCCACAATGCCCAGTTCACCTACCCACAATGCTAAGTCACAGAACAGCCTGCTGGGTAAGCAGATAAAAGGGACAGGTGTGGCATGTTTCTGGCCTCTTGGGACGCCATTCAAAACCTGCTTGCAGTGAGGTCTGCATGTGTCCAGGAGACTGTGACCTGTAAGGCACTGAGCTGAATCGTTTGGCCTCTGAGGAGTTCCAGAGCACAGTCAGCTGGACCAGCGTGCGGATAGACCGGAGAACCCAAGATTTCTAGAGGTTTCCTGCATTACAGTCATCAGCCATCAAAAGGAGCGGTGCGGTGTGACAACGCCAGCTTGGATCAGACTGAGATATCAGGAAAGGCCTTACAAGCATCTGGGCCTGTTGTGGTGAGCGGGCACTTGCCCAGATCAATATAGTGTACTGTTAACTAAGTGTGTCAGCTATAGACTGTTAGTGAGACTTGTAGTCCCACAGAAGTGATCTCACTTATCCTTAGGCTGCAGACAGTGGAACTTCAGGGTTGCCTTCCCTGTGCTGTAAAAGTTAATGCTGCATTACCTCCACTGCTAAGGAGAAAGTATTACAAGTGTCTTCTGTTTGCAAGTACACAATTATCAGCGCATCACTTATCCTACATTCTGCTGTCTACTTGTTTCCCTGTTGGATTTACAAATGCTGCAGTCTAATATCCTGAGCTAGCGAAGATCAAGAAGACAAAGGGACATTTATCATCTTCTACAAAGTACCATAGTTCATTTTGCATTGGGAACATTGCATTACAACCTAGGGGGAGCTCTTGAGCATAGGATCTATGTATTGCGTTGTATTGCTGCATGTTCATAACAGTTATTGCAGATTTGGTGTGTATGCTCTGGGGTCAGTGGGAAGACGCTTAATATAAGTGTTTGAGTATATTGAGCGTCTGTCTTACTGTGCGCCTGTCTGCATATACATCCTTATGGTGATCACTGAATGTTCAGTTTCATATACACATTGACTGTTATCTATTGTCATTCTCTATACTTAAGTTACCACAGTGTTTATTGTGCTAGGTATTTTCTCAGTAAACTTCTTATATGGTTAATTGACAATTGGTGTGAGACCTCATCTATTACTGCAACCGGTGAAGTGACGAATTCCAAAGCTACGGTAAATACCGTATTTATCGGCGTATAACACGCACTTTTTTCCCCTTAAAATCAGGGGAAAATCGTGGGTGCGTGTTATACGCCGATCCCCGCTAATTGTGATCTATCGGCGGCGATCGCCGCCGACATTCACATAGCGTGCCGTTTTAAATATGGCGTTTTAAATATGGCGCTGCAAAATCACAGTGACTGCTCGGAGCCGAGATACACATAGTTGAGTGTATTCGGCTCTTTCCGGCGCCGCTCACAGTCACGCCCAGTCCCGCCATTGGACCTGTGTTATGTCCATCATAGGGCGGGACTGGGCGGGACTGTGAGCGGCGCCGGAAAGAGCCGAATACACTCGACTATGTGTATCTCGGCTCCGAGCAGTCATTTCGGCGGTGCTCGTTCAGCTCCGCCGAGTCCCTCCGAACTCCGCGGCGCCATATTTAAAACTGCATGCAGCTATGTGTATGTCGGCAGCGGCGGCGGCGGCAAGCATGGACACTGGGGGCAAGGATGCACTGACCACTGGGGCAAAGCTGCACTGACAAGGCTGCACTGACAAGGCTGCACTGGGGCAAAGCTGCACTGACAAGGCTGCACTGACAAGGCTGCACTGGGGCAAAGCTGCACTGACAAGACTGCACTGGGGCAAAGCTGCACTGACAAGACTGCACTGGGGCAAAGCTGCACTGACAAGACTGCACTGGGGCAAAGCTGCACTGACAAGACTGCAATGGACACTGGGTCAAGGCTGCACTGACACTGAAAAGGCTGCAATGACACTAACAAGGCTGCAGATGAACACTGATGAGGCTGCATTGATGGGCATTTTAATGTAAGTTTTTTTCCTTAAACTTCCCTCCTAAAAGTTTTTTTTCCCTAAAATTCTCTCCTAAACTTGGGGTGCGTGTTATACGCCGGCGCGTGTTATACGCCGATAAATACGGTATACTGTATAGAGTACCATTACTGTGTTTCTCTTTACTGTTAGGTCTTACACCAATATTACCATACAGGTGTGCCAGAGGGGTTGAGACTGTTCTTAGGGTTGATAGGCAGAGTACAGGATTAAACATTCATCAGCAGCTCCTACGGGGGTGAGTGCTTCAGTTATAACTAAAAATTAAACTTAACATGAATTAAGGGCATGTTACCCTTTGTCCTGTTTTGACTTCCGTTTAATGTGATTTTCAGAAGTATATTTCCCAGTTTAAACAACTTAGAATCTTCCAGCCTCTGTTTAAATTTGATATACAGAAAATATGAAGGACTAAGCACAGTCACCGGTAATACAGAGGCATATGAGGATGTCAGCTGTCAAACGATGATGAGAAATCTGCTTATCCATCCTTCTTTTACCACAAATCCCAATCCCTTTGCTTTTAAATGGAAGTACAAGGCAGAATTGTTTTGTAATTCATCAAAACAAAGCTATATCAATGGCTTCAATCTGTCCAACCTCAGAAATTTCCTATTGTTCATAATGGTCCTGAATGATTAAATATATATTTTCTTAGATTAAAAACCCTTGTCCATAATTAATAGTTACACAGTCAGGTTGAAAAAAAAAAAAACACAATTCCATCTAATTCAACGAAAAATGCATAAACAGAAAACCTTCATATCTACTATAGCTCTTGCCCAGAGAGTAAAGAATGTAAAACAATTTCATGGCTGCAGTGGCAGCTATGAATTTGTTTTTTTTTGTTGTTTTTTTTGTTCAGCTGACTCCTGGCTGTCATGCAGGGGCGTCGGGAGG